>NW_006399806.1:17711945-17732033 GCF_000299155.1 Elephantulus edwardii
GGAACTGCTTATGAGGTTTTTCCGTCCATTCCAACAACTAAGAAATAGTGAGAAGAGTTGGGACCTCAGAAGGCTTTTAGGACCAATTAGTAGGCTCTGTGTCCAGGAGAAAATGAATATACTTACCAGTAATGTTAATGCTAACCCACAGCTCTTCTGGGAGGGTCTAAATCGTTGAAGCGTCCTCCTTTGTTTCCAGCTGGGAGCTGGGGCCTGTCAGTCCTGTCTGCCACGAACTTATCCACTTTTGACAGCTCTTTTTATGAAGCTGCTGGTTTCCATTTACTCTCTCACGCACATGCTACAGCTCCCCAAGGTTTTTCAAGTCCCTTCAAAATCCAGGTTTTCCTTGCCCCTTTATGTCTGCACTGACCATCCTTCCCCACCCACATGTAGCTATTCACATAATTCCTGTCCCTTTCAAATATCAGTTGTGATAACCATTCCTGTGGAAGGTCCTCTCTGTGCTCTCTGTGGTGATTTTAAAACATGTCTGCAAATTCTTTCACATTCTTCTTATGAACAGGTGGCATCAAAGTCTCTTCCTTAAATATGAGTGTGACTATTTTGATCAATGGTAAGGAAAATATTGGACTTATGAGGTTAGATCATAAAAGACTATGTGTCTTCCACTTTATTCTCGAAGATATTTTCTCTCAGAAGTTCATATATTCTGAAGCCCTCTTGGATAGTCCCAGTTAGACCCAATCTTCCATGAAGATAACATAAATGATAGAAACCATCTTAGATCCTACATATCAGCTCATCTACCAAATGAATATCACCATGTGGCCTTCATCAGAGGCTCCTATAGTAGAACAAAAGCTCTCTTAAGGATCCCTTCACCATATTCTAGTTGATTTTTAAACTTGTACTATATATTAATTTTTATATGTTGTTGTTAGGTGCCATCGTGTTGAGTATGACCCACAGCAACACTATGAACAGTAGATCTGAAACCTGTCCTAGCCTATGCCATCTTCATACTTCCTGACACATTAGAGTCCATTACAGCAGTCACCATGTCAATCCACCTGATCGAGGGTCCTCGTCTCCTTCACTGGCCCTCTATCTTTCCGAACACCATGTCTTTCTTCAAAGAATAGTGTCTCCTAGAAACATGCCCAAATTATGTGTGTATCTTTGTCTCCAAAGGACACTCTGGTTGCACTCTCTCCAAGACATATTTGTTTGTCCTTTTGGCTGTCCATGGGATGTTCGGGGCCTTTCTCCAACACCACCACTCAAAGGTGTCATTCCTTCTTCTGCCATCTGTATTCATTGTCCAGCTCTCAGATGCTTAGCAAGTCATTGGAAAGACCATGATCTGAACCAGCTATACCTTAGTCTTCAAACTGACATCACTACTCCTCAGTAATTTGGAGAGGTCCCTAACTGCAGACTTTTCCAGGGCAATATGTCTTCTGGTTTCCAGGAAGCAGGATTGGCCATCCCCTTCTTTAATTACAGGCCTTTAATGACCCTATGAACAGTAAAGGAACGTTTATATACCTTCTTAAATTATAGGTTTCTTAAGATTCTTAAAGTCATTGTCTATAGTTGCCCTTTAGGGTAGAGATTTTGTGTATATAATATATGATCTACTGAATTACAAACTGATATATAAGAAAGTCACAAAGTTTTGTGTTTTATCTGTGTCGACTTTATCTTGCTGTCAAGCTGAAACTGACCTTCCAGTGTATTTTTGGAGACTATAGATCATATAGGACGAGATGGCTTGTCTTTCTTCCAAACAGCCACTAGTAGATTCAAACCACCTGAGAGATGCAGTGCAACTCTACAGACTAGGTGAGCAGAGCTCTCCTTAAAAAAAGATCTCACACTGTCCTTGCTATTGAGTCAGAGCTGACTTAGGAGTTTAGATGAGCTTACCTTGGAAGGAGTTTTCAGAAACTGTAAATTCTAAAAGAGGAGATTGCACACCTTTCTCCTGTGGAACAACTGGTGGATTAGACTTGTCAAAGAGGGGCCACACTAAAAGAAAAACCAAACCAAAACAAACAAAAAAAACACCTCAAAAGAACAAAAACAAAGATAGAGAGGAGACTTTTATCTCTGAATTTCTATGCATGAGAGGCAGGTTAAAAAAATTACTTACAAATGAGGGTGAAAATTATTTCGAAGATAAAGTCATGAGCTCAGAAAATGGAGTCACGTGCTATGGAAATGTTCCAGGGAGCGTGATTAAATCCTAGTAATAATCTTAAAAGGCTGTATATGCCTGTTGCATTTTAGGATTGTTATGAGCCTGAGACAGCTACATGCCTTCTATTACCATCTTTGGGCCTCCACCCCACTCCCTCTTTTGGAATAGGACTCTGTTACAGTTTTCCTACCTTTGAGCATTGAGTATTTGTGATGATAGTGGTGGGTGGGGCAGAAAACACTGTCCCTTTAGTTTATGGTTTTTAGACTGAAAAGAACCATACACAAGGAACTGGGCTTAAGGAGACTTTTCTGCATATGGATCTAATTTGGATTATGAGATCCTGGATTTCAAGCCTGGTACTATAACGGGATGAAACTTTTAAAATAGAAGGAGGTACCTGCATTTCTCCCATACCTACATACAGGAGAAATGGTAATAGAGAGGGTTGTGATAATTTTAAAACATACCTGTAAATTCTTTAACACTTCTTTTATTGCAAGATGTGATGTAAGTGCATCTTCTTTTATATTGAGAAGGCTTGTGATTGTTTTGACCAATGTTGTTTTTGTTGTGTACCATAGTGTTGGAAGCAACCCACAGCTGTGGGTTTTCAGAGGCAGTTAATCACATGGGAAGAGATGGCCCATCCTTCTGCGGAGCAGCTGGTGGCCTTGAACAGCATGCCTTCGGGATTGCAGGGCAGCTTCTGGCCACTAGGCCACCAGAGCTCCTTATTTTGACCAATAGACTAAGGAAAATTAAAAATTACTAAATCTGTGTTAAATCCTACATGATAATCAACCTTCCAGCTGAATATTACTGAGTGACTTATGTCAATACTGTGTAAAGCAAAACAATCACCTATCTGAGTTCTATCCAAATCCCTCACAACAAAACGGTAAGATAGAAACAGCTGTTGTTTTAAACCACTAAGTTTTGGGGCAGTTTGTTACATTGTAGCTTTAAATACTCATCTCTGTGCTTTCATGCTCTCCACTCTATAATAAAATTATCACCTTGTCTTTACCACTTAACCCATGAAAAGTCTTTAAGGATAAAGATGGTGTTCCAACATCCAGAACAAGGCCTTGTGTAATAGATTCTCAATAACAACAAGAACAATCTGTTGCTGTTGAGTTAGAACAATCTGCTTTGTAACTGGAAGAGATTCATGTTTGCTCCTATTCTCTAAAAAGATTTCAACAGAACTTGGACATTATCTACAATATACAATATTATTAAATAGCATGTTGTTGTTATTAAGTGTCATCGAGTCATAGAAGACTCATAGCGACCCTATGAATGAAAGACCTGAACACTTGTATAACTTTCATCCTTCCTCCATGTTCATAGAGTTTCCGGAGGCAAGCTATTTTGGCAGTGGATGCCACTCCTGCTTCCAAGCATGTTTTAATCGGGGAGCTCCACCAAACACTGTCCGCCATGGATAACCATTCTTGCATTTGACACATCAGTGTTACAGTGTTTAGATTCACAGCAACCATGAGTTACCTCTGAACAGCAAGTGGACAGACCAGGGATATCCTATCTAGAAGAATGTCTAGCATATGTAAGTAAAATTTTATTGAACATATTAAAAAGTGGTTGGCACAATACATGGAAAGGGAACTGGAAAAATTTCTGCTGGATTCAGAAGAGACCATGGCATAACGGATATTGTTGCTCATGCCAGACAGATCTTGGTTGAAAGCAGAAAATGCCAGAAAGATGTTTACTTGTGTTTTATTCACTGTGCAAAGGCATTTAACTGTGTAGATAATAACAAATTATGGCTAACATTGAGAAGAATGGGAATTTCAGAACACTTAACTGTGCTTATGCAGAACCTATATCTAGACCAAGAAGCAGTCGTTCGAACAGAACAAGAAAAAATGGTATTTTGTTTACAATCAGAAAAGGTGTGTGTCAGGGCTCTATCCTTTCTCCAGACCTATTCAATCTCCATGCTGAGTAAATTAATAAAAACTGGAGTATATAAAGAACACTGCATGGTTTAAAAACTGGAAAGTTGTAAGAGATGTATCCTTTCTCCATACCTATTTAATCTGCATTCTGAACAAATAATTTGAGAAATTGAACTCTATGAAGAAGAAAGTGGAATCGGGATAATCAACAACTTGCATTATGTAGATGATACAATCTACGTATTTTTTTTTCTGATTGAAATGCTTGCATTAGAGACTATAAAAGACTACAGCCTTCAATATAAATTACATTACAGTGTCAAGAAAGCAAAAATCCTCACCACTGGACCAGTAGACAACATCATGATAGATGGAAAAACAATTAAAATTGTCAAGGATTTAATTTTACTTGGATTCGTGATCAACACCTATGATAACAGCAGTCAAGAAATCAAAGAACAAAAAAAATTAAAAAAAAAAGAAATCAAAGAACATGTTGCATTGGGGAAAACTGTCAATGACCTCTCCAAAGTGCTAATAAGCAATGATGTCACTCTAAAGACTAAGGTACACCTGATTCAAGACACAGCTGAAAGCTGAACAATGTTTAAGGATGGCAGAAGAATTGATACCTTTGAGTTGTGATGTTAGCTAGAAAAATAAACACATCTGTCTTGGAAGAGGTTCAACAAGGGTGCTCCTTAGAATAGATAATGAAGTTTCATCTCACATATTTTGGTCTTGCTTTCAGAAGGGACCAATCCTTGGAAAAGGACATTATGCTAGGAAACACAGAGGTTCAGAGAAAGAGAAGACCCTAACTAGGTTGGATTGACACAATGACTGTGACTGTGACAATGGGTTTGAACACCACAGAAATTGTGCGGGTAAGGTAGGATAGGATACATTTCAGATCTTATTATTTGTAGGGTTGCTATGAATCATAATTGATGCCCTGGCACCTAACAACAATAACTATAGAACGTCTCTATAGAGTCATAGAACCAAGGCTCTTTGTTGATGAGGATTCTTAAGCATGTTCCACCCATCCCTAGATTCTCAACTAATAAAACTGAGTGTAAATTCCCTGCTGTGCTGTAGGTCTGACCTGCCTATGGGTATTTTTATGATGAGGACCTAGCAAAAATAAGAAACTGGTCTAGAGTTACTAGTTCCTCAAGGAATGCTCATGGATTTGAAACCAAAATGAGTAATTACATTGTGGAAACATGTTTTTGAGTTTCTCCTCTTTTAGAATCTTTGAAAAATAGATCATAATATGTAGCTACACCTCAGACCCCCTGAGTTGTACATTTCTAATAATCTTATCCACTATATTTACTTTTATATACTTGATTTGTGATTCCAGGATTTATTTCAGTAGGAAAAAGAGCTCCTGGAGTGCCTAGCTCTTCTAGAACAGCACCCACCTGATACTTCCATAGCTTCATGACTACCTCAGAAATTTCAAGCCTAACCCTCAACATTCCTGCTTCAAGACTCCTTGTTTAATTTGAAAGTGTGAATGAGTCTGCCTACTGAGAAAACCTGAGGTCAACCACACTTGACTCAGCTCTGCTACTCTTCAGTCATTTATGCAGAGTCATATCAGATGCTACTTACTCTGTTTTAGTTTGTTTCCATCTAAGTATGAAGAAGAAACAACAGTGCCTTCTTTACAGATTGTTGCAAGGCTTACATGAGGGACTGCATACAGAACTCTCAGGCAAGTTCTGGCGCATATATTTCTCAACTAACTGATGAATGCTAGCTGTTACTATTATTATTATTGTATTCTCCTTCTACGATGTTCACTCAAGAGAAAATTACCTAACTGAATGAGGTTTACACTGGATTGGTCTTAACTGCCTTTGGAACCCACTGCCTTGCTATTCTTCTTTAGAAGAAAGTGCTGGGCCTGCAGCTGGAATAAAATGCAAGCCAAGTAGTACAAAGGAAAAGAGAAACATTGTGATTTATTTTTCTTTAACTGGTGACCTACCTCCTTTTCCATTGATCTGTACATTTTACTTCATCAAGTGCAGACTTTCACAGTTACAATGACCATCCAAGAGTTCTCAAGGGGGCAACATCCCTCCATATTTTAAATTTGGATTGCTCTGGAGAAGTGTAGGCCATATGGTGACCATACCCATAGTTCTCAAAGCCAGAAGCTGACTGACTCCAACAGGAGAAAACCAAAACAGTCACATATCTCTTCTGTTTGCCAAAACAAATCTCATGTCTCCCCTAATGTTATTCCTGTAGATAGCTTTGTTTGAATTGGGCCTGAGCACCAGTTCCATTTCTGCTACCATCTCTGGGGATGAGGGGAAGAAAATGCCTTCATGTTCACTCATATTAACAAAGAATTCTTTTTGGATGGATTTTGAGTTAAGGAAATTGGAAAATCTCTTTTTTTAACCTCTATGGCTTCCCCCTGCCCCCTTTTTTTCCGTTTAGATAGTCTTCTGCTTCAGCTTTTCCTTCTGGTTTCAATGAAGAACAGTAATAACAATATACTATTATTGTTAGTATTATTAAGTATAGTATGTAATTGGCATTAGTCGTGCATTCACTCCTAAAT
The DNA here is from genome assembly GCF_000299155.1 of Elephantulus edwardii. Lineage (NCBI taxonomy): Eukaryota > Metazoa > Chordata > Mammalia > Macroscelidea > Macroscelididae > Elephantulus > Elephantulus edwardii. The sequence goes on from NW_006399806.1 coordinate 17,718,628, forward strand.
ACATTTGATCCTCACAATGAATTTGTAAGAGAGATGTCCTTGTATCTAGTGTAAGCCTACAAACGAAAAATTACGAAATTAAGAAACTTGTTCATGTTCAGAGATATAGGCAATGATCCAGTAGAGATTTGAACTCAAATATATCCTACACACACATTCTCTCCCATAGATTACCTTGCAGAAATGATATTAAGATTCAGTCAGCATCTATACTAAGCTTTTACTAGGTACTGTGTTAGCAACGTTTACTTACCTAATATTTACTATATTGTCTGATCCTCATAACAATTTAAAAAAATGGATAATTAACAATTTTTGAAAGAGAAATATAATCCAAAGAAAATGAAGAAACTTCCCATCATCATCTAATTTGTAGTTAGCAGAGTCAGACATTGAATCCAGGATTTTTCATACACACTTTCCCTCTTCATTGTAGGTCCTATACTTTTTATAAATCCCAACAGCAAAAGTGTAAAATGGAGTACTGTAGTTGGTTACATGTTGGGTTGCTAATGAAAAGGTTGACAGTTTGAGCTCATAAACCATCCCTTGTCAGAAAGACACCTCAGATCCAAATTTACAGCCTTGAGAGGGAGATGCTTTCATTCAGATTTACAGTCTCAGAAACCTAATGGGTCATGAGCTGGGATTGATTTAATAACAGTAGAGCTTGGGTTTGGTAAAAAAAATTAAAGCTATAAGGAAGCATGTATGGAAAGTGGGATAAAATATTTCCTCAGAACCCAAACCCTCAGTTTCAATGAGTTTATCATTGGTGAGTAATGGGAAGAGGTCTGAGGAGTACAAAAGAGAATAGAAAGGGGCAGAAAGGAACATACAAAACCAGCTTGATATCACTTAAGTCATAATATTCTGTAGGCTCTGCCTTTGTAATTTTAATTATAATATTCATTATAATAAAAATTATTTACCAGGCAGGGGTTCAAGCAACTGATACAGTTTTTGGAGGAAGTAGAAACATAGAGGAACCACAAGAAAGAGGAAAACAAAATTTGGTTTATAAAGAATAAATATCAGAAGGTAAAATGGTTTTTCTTTTGATCTATGAAGCAGAGTAGTTTTTTAAAAAATAGTTGTTGTATATAAGGAGAAAGAAATACATAAAAAGTTAAAATATGAAATCAGCTCCAGTTGAGGTATAAAGGTATCCTTCCACTATACTACCTCCAACATTTTGGCTACAAAGAAATATTTGATGTGGTGCAAGAGAAACTGTAAAGAAAGAATAAGATTTCCTTATGCATTTTGACCTCATGGTTCTCAATTCTTCTTTTCTAAATAAACTCCCACCAAATCACAGCTATAGAAAGAATATATAGTCATGGGAGTACATGTAAAGTATATAGAGAAGTTAAAAGATTAAAAATATGGTACAATCCCACTTACTCTGACATTGCTAACAATTTGACATGTTTCTAGTTTGTTTCTCTACTTTCTATTCCATAATGAAGATTATTATAGGTGGAGAAAAGCTTGAAATTGCTAACAATTTTATTTTACTTGGATCCATAATCAACATTCTTGGAACCAGAGTCTGCTGTTAAGGACTTCTCCAAAGTCCTGAAAACTAACGATGTCAGTTTAAAGACTAGAGTCCACCTGATTCAGGCCATGATTTTACAGTCACCTACAACACATCTGAGAGCTGGACAATGAATAAGGTTGCTTTTGAGTTGTGGCACTGGAGAAGAGTACTGACTATTCCATTGACTAAAAACAAAAACAAAAACAAACCCAAAGAAGGTACAGTCAAAGATTACAGAAACTTTTCCTCACATACTTTGGGCATATTGCTAGGAGAGGCTATTCATTGGACAGGGACATCATCTTAGGAAGGTAGAGGGACAGCAAAGGATAGGAAGACCCTCAGTGAAATGAATCTGTACGGTCACTACAGCCATGAGCTCTGATGTATTGGGGATAATCAGGATGGTACAGAATAGGACAGGGTTCAGATATGATGCCCATAGGTTCTCTATGACTCATGAGTTACTCAATAGCACTTAACAACAAGAATAACTAGTTAATTTCCCTACTTTTTTTAGTCTATAATTTTAAATAGATTTTTAAAGATTATTTAAAATCTATCTTTTTTACTCAAACTATTTTCTTAGAATTAGCCAGTGTCACTAGTGTTTGAAGACGTGAATTGTAATCATAGCCAAAATCAGCATCTCCCCACTGAAGTTATCCTCTATTTGACAGGTAAGAAACTCTAGTGACATAGTCCATAGCAAGTTATGCAACTAACCCGACGTTCTCCCCTTTCCGATGATTTGAATCCACCAGTGACTCTGCAGGTGAAAGATGGGCAGTTTCCTCCATGAGATTTATAGTCTCAGAAACCTGCTGGAGGAGCTCGAGTTGGAATCGACTCAATGTTAATGAATTTAATTTGACATTTAGATGAATGTCAAATTTTCATCAGTATAAATGTGGTGTTCACTTTTCTACATAATTATTCCATAGCCCATACTTCTTTTAGCACACATTCCCCCCTTTTTTTATTATCTCCCTCCCCACCTTAAAATCAAGGAGCTCTGGTGGTCTACTGGCAAGAAGTTGAGTTGCAAACACAAAGGCATGTGATTCAAATCCATCAGCTGCTCTATGAAAGAAAAATGAGCATTCCCCTCTCCTGCGATTTATTGTCTATGAAAAGGTATAATTTGGTTTTGATTCAATGATAGGTAACCACCACCACAACAGTCATGCTTGATGGTATTCACATATAAGACTTTTTCTAGGGCCATGCTCTAGACTTCCTAGCATAAGATCTGCTTCATTGTGTTTCAATTAAATATAATACCTTTTTTCATCCCTCAACAAAGGATAGAAGCATAAGATGTAAGAGGATGTAAGAGCATGTAAGAGATTTCCATCTATCTATCTATCTATCTATCTATCTATCTATCTATCTATCTATCTATCTATCATGTCTTTAAAATATATATATAATTTCTCTCATAGAGAAATGATTTATAAATTTTAATACTGTATCATTATTGTTAGGTGCTGTCAAGTAGATGACAACTCCCAGTGAATCTATGAATAACAGATGTGTATCCTATCCTATCCCACGCCATCCTCTTCATCTTGGATATATTTGAGCCCATTATTAACAGTCACTGTGTTAATTCTTGTCATTGAAGGTCTTTCTCTTTTTCACTGGCTCTCTACTGCAATGTTCTTTTTCAAGGACTGGCATGTCTTACAGCATTCCCAAAATATGTGAGGTGAGTTGAAGCTATCCATCCTTGCTTCAAAGGAGCAGCCTGGTTGCACTTTCTCCAAGACATATTTGGTTTTTCATCAGTCCATGTGATATTTAGCTCTCTTTTCCAACACCACAACTCAAAGCCATCAATTTATTCTTCTAGCATCCTTAGTCTTTGTCCAACTAACAGTTAAGTAACGCGTGACTTGAATCAAATGCAGTCAGTAATGACTTACCCAAACTTATCTTAGAGTTGCACATGTTCCATAATTGAGCTTTTGTTTTGCTGGCCCTAACAACTACTCTCTAGTCGAATACCCTTGTGCTCTCTGAATGAGTTAAGTGTGCATTTTCATATTGGAGACCATATTGGCTCATGATTCATATATTTTGGGGAAAATGGTTGTATAAGGAGGGATTAGTCTTTGGAGAAGTATGGTAGAGAAAGACCCTGGGTGAAATGTATTGATGCAGTAAGTAGAACAATGGTATTAGGTGTGTCTGAGTCAATGAGACTGGCTCAGGATAGAGCAGGGTTCAGAGCTATTTACTTAGGGTTGCTATGAGTTGTAGGCAACTTGATGACACACAGCAACAACAAGGCTAAACTGTATGCTGAGAGAGAATGCAGACTCTCAAAACTCTTTCCTGTAGAGTCAGACTGACCCATGGCTGACCCTTCAGCAGATTTCCAAGGCTGTAATCACTTGGGAGGATATTGCTTATCTTTCTCCCACTCAAAGAAACAAATAAAAAGAAAAAGAAAGTGAGTTGCTGTGGGAGTGGGGTGCATTTAGTTCCACCCAGAAGTCATTACCAGGAGAAGAAGATATCTTTTGGACTCAGGCCCCTACTCTACAAGGATCATTGAGGCTGGGAAAGGCCAGGACACAGGAATGTCTCTGAAGAACATGGGGCCACCAGATCCTGAAGGAAACAAGGACGTCCTAGATTACTGACAGAAAGTGAGTCCTCTTCTAGAGCAGGAACTTTAAATTTGGACTTTGAGCCTCTTGAACTGTAAGAAAAGAAATTTCTGTCCATTAAAGCCACCTACTTATGATATTTCTCCAAAGAATAAAGAAGATAAAAGAATCAATGTCTTGGAATTGTGGTTTTGACAAAAATACCGAATATCCCATGGACTGCTAAGAGAACAAAAAGATCTGTCTTGGAAGGAAGTGCACCCAGTGTGCTCCTTAGAGGCAAGGATGATGAAACTCTATCTCACATATTTTGGGTATGTTTTCAGGAGGGACCAGTCTTTGAAAAAAGACAACATACTGAGTCAGTGAGAGGGAGAGCAGCCCCTCAAAAAGATTGATTGACAGTCTGCAACAATGGGCTTGAGCATGACAAGAGATGGTGACGAGGTGTTGTTTATATGGTTGCTACGAGACATATTAGATTGATAGTACCTAACAACAACAGCTTTTTGAACTGTGAGAAAATAAAGTTCTATTTGTTAAAGCCATCACTTGTGACATCACTGTTTAAGCATCATTAGCTACCCAGGACAGAAGGCGATCTATGTGAAACATTAATCAGATATGGTCTTTTCACAACTGAGAAGGACACAAATATGACAAATATGACAAATTGACAAGTGAGCACATCTTGAGGAACTGAATGTGGTTCCTTAGAATTATCTGTCATAGGTGTTGTGGTTTTAATTGTGTCCCCTACAAAAATGTACACCGGTGTCCCAGGTCCTGGTGACTGTAAATGTGACCTTACATGAAAATAGCCTTTGCAGATAGATTTAGTTAGCATGAAGTCATACTGGTATAGGCTGTGCTGTACAACAACATACTCTTGTCCTTATAAAAGAAGAAACAAGGCACTGGCAGACATAGGGGAAGATAGCCAGGTGAAAACAAAACTCAGGAGTACTGTGGGCTGCCAGAAACCTGAGGAGACAAGAGAAGATCCTTGCCTACAAGTTTTTGAGGGCACAGGCCCTGATGACATATTGATTTCAGACTTTCCACCTCCAAAGTCTATCTTGGAGGAATTTCAACCAGGGTGCTTCTCAGAGGCAAGGATGGCGAAGCTTCATATCATACACTTGGGACACGCTGTAAGGAGGGGACAGTACTTGGAAAAATACATCATGCTGGGAAAGGTGGAGGGTCAGAGGAAGGGAGTAAGTCCCTCAACAAGGTGGATTAATGTGGTGACTGTAACAATGGGCTTGAGCACATCAGAGATGGTAAGGAGGACGCAGGATAGGACAAGGTTTAGATCTGCTCCTCACAGGTTGCTATGAGTTGTAATTGACTTGATGGCACTTAACAACAACAACAACAAATTGTGTGAGACTAAGTTTCTGTTGTTGCTAAGTACCAAAAGGAAGCAGGAGCTGGGCGTGTGTCATAGGCTATCATCTTTCTCTGGCAGGTTCCCACTGCAGAGCAGCAACACCGTTCCCACTTTCCCACACCCCGGCATTGTGTGGAGCGCTGCCTCCCACTGTAGCAATTTGGAGATTGCACAGTGATAGAAAGCATACCTGGAGGCATTCAAGCAGGGCTTTTTTATTACAATGTCACAGGGCTGCTTGATGTCTATTTAAATAGTTTCCTAGTGGTGTCTGTGGTCTATGCCTGTGCATGCTATATTTTCACAGCACTCCCCACTTGCAACAATTCAACTCCATTTATAAGAGAATCCAGGCAGGTTTCGTTGAACTTTGAGGTGGAAAGTGGATGGAAGATGAAATACTTAGGCTTCAGGCTCATCTCATCAGGGCATGTGTCTGTGAGAAAAGAACAAATATTCTTACCTGAATTCCTCCTCTATTCTCCTCACATATTGAGAGGATTCAGATACCACTTCATTGGATAGAAACCTATGTATAAAGAACAACACAGAATGGAACTCAGTTTCTTCAGAACTCAAGATTGAAGGCTAGAGGACTTCCTGTATCTATTGGTCTTTAAAGTCTGAACCAAAACTAAGGTCACCTCCCGTGAAATAACACAAAATATACTACAATTGAGTATGTTGTTGTTTTTGTTGTTAGGTGCTGTTGAGTTGTAGAAGTTGTAGAAGACTCATAGCGACCCTATGAATGAAAGACCTGAACACTTGTATAACTTTCATCGTTTCTCCAAGTTCATAGGGTTCATAGGAAGCAAGCTATTTTGGAAGTGGATGCTTCCAAGCTTATTTCAATCAGGGAGCTACACCAAACACTGTCCACTATGGGTAACCATTATTGCATATGATACATCAGCAACCATGTGTTACCCATGTACAGCAAATGGACAGACCAGTGCTATACCACTTAAAAGATTGTTTGACCAAAAACAACTAAAACCAAGCCTGAGGTCCACAGATTAAAATCACCCACCTTTGGCTTGGTAGCTTCACTTTCTATCCACTAGGCCAGCAGAGCTCTCTCATTGTATTGAGTATATGGTTCCATTAAAAAAAATAGGGAGCTTTGGTGGCCTAATGGTAAGAATCTGTGCTGTTATCCCAAAGGTATGTGGTTCAAATCCACCAGCTGCTCCGTGGGAAGAGGATGGACGATCTCCTCTGGTGAGACCTACTGCCTCTGAAAACCCACTGTAAGGTTAGCTATGGGTCAGTTCCAACTCTGCAGTATATAACAACAAACATATGAGAAAAGTGAGAAGATAAGGGAGCAGGGAAACTAGAGTATTGTAAACAAAACAACCAGAACACAATTAATGAAACTGCTGACATATGGTGAAACATGTAACTAATGCCACTGAACAATTAGTATTGAAATTACCAAGTGAGAACTTAATTTTCTGTGAAAACTTTCACCCCAAACAAAATAGACTATCATTGAAGAGAATGATGACCCTGGAAAGTATTGCCCGCAGTGACAGTTGGGATTTGTCCAGGTAAGCAACACAGTACAAGCAAGAGGCACGCGATGGAGATGATAAAAGTTCCTACCGGTAGGCCTCATTTGATCTGAGATTTCAGTTCAAGAAGTAGAGGTGGACAGGGACCATTTGACATTGGGTAAATTCCAACTGGAGGACCCTATTTGTGTCAGAATTGAACTATACTCCTTAGGAATTTCAATTCTTGACTTTTTAAGATGTAGATTGGCAGGCGCTTCTTCTAAGGAAACTCATGTGAGCTCAAATCACCAACACTTCATTTAGCAACTGAGTTAACTTATTCTTTATACTGCCTGAGGACTTTGGTTGGAAATTCTTTCACAAAAGAGCATGCCATCCAAGTCCATGCCTTGGAGAACAAGTATGACAGAAGAACTTGAACTCTTGAACTTCTGGGTCTGTGCTTTGAATTTTAGATTGTCATTCATTTCTTTTTACTCATATCATTGGTGAAGACCACAAATTCAAATGGTTACAGATGTTGGACAAATTCCATAAGCATGATGTTGTTGTTGTACTGTCTGGTCCGAACAGATGCATAGCTGACCCTCCAGTGGATTTTTAGAGACAGTAAATTTCATTGAAGGAGATTGCCCCTCTTTCTTCTGTGCAACAGCTGGTGGATTTTGTGTGCTTTTGGAATTGCAGCACAGCTTCTTGCCACTAGGCCCACCAGAGCTAAGTAAGAACCTCCCTCTAAAGCAGACAGCTTCTGTTCACTCCAGCAGATTATCTCTATGGCTCATTATTGCCTGAGTTTGTCTTTTTCAAAAGAATCTGTAGTAAGTATTACCCTTTCAAACATTGACAGAATTAGCCTACCCAAATGCATAGATGGACTGTTCTGTGATCTTCTCACCTATATATCTCAAAATGCCAGCTGTTCCTCTTTATTTTTAGAGTTCTGGGCTTTTGGCTCTATTTAGTACTGTTTATTTCTTTGGCACACAGTGAAATTTTCTTGCTTTTAGGCAAGGCTAACATGTCTTTGTAATTTTCTTCCCAAATTCATCTTCCTTTGTTGTGTTTAAGCAAGAAAGTCTTGGTCCTTGCTCTTCCAACTGTGCCATATATCTTTGGTTATGATACTTCATTTTGCTATATTCCAGCCTTCTTTCCTGCCAGAAATGAATTTCTTAAATCCCTGCTGAAATTCACATAGTCTTTGTCTCCAGCAGTCTTTTTCTCTGATGGTCTAATAGCACCATAAAGAAAGAAATTAGATTAGTTTGGCATATTTTTTTCTCAGTAAACCAGTGCTTCTTTTAAGTCATCAGCACTTTCTTTTCCAATGCTATCAAAACATCACTTAATAATTTATTTTAAAACTTTGCCAGGAATTAATAGCAATCTCTCTGCCGAACTTCTTTTCAGACTTATTTTTCTCTCTTCCTTTTAAAAGTTAGGACAATTTGTACCTATAAACTTTTGAAACTGCTTATTCTCATGGTTATTAAAACCAGTCTTATATCCATGACACAAAACTGGAATGAAAGCCAAATTGCTTAAGAGCAGACACAAGATCTAGAAAGATCTTGACAAGTTAAAACAACGAGGCCCATTTAATGAAATCTATTCTAGAGGATACCTTATATACCAAAAAACACACCTGAGGAAAAAAATGTGTTAAAGCAGCAAATATTTATGAAAAGAAATTATTTTGACTGCCAGTCAATACAATAAATGAAAATAATACTTTACACACTGAAGCATGATACAGTGTTCAGAAAGAAAAAAGGGGGGAGACAGGAAGGTTAGCATTTTCAAAAACATCTGGCTTAGTGTGGTTGTTAGGTGTCATTGAGTTGAGTACAACTCATAGTGACCCTATGAAAAAAAGATCTGAAAGCTATCCTATCCCATGCCATCCTCACACTTACTGACACACAAGAGCCCATGGCAGGAGTCATCATATCAATACTCCTGGCTGAGGGCCTTCCTCTCCTTTGCTGACCCTCCACCCTTCCCAGCATCATGTTTCTCTCTAAGGAATAGCCCCTCCTAGCAACATGTCTAAAGTATGTGAGGCAAAGCCTCATCACTCTTATCTCCAAAGAGCATTCTGGCTGCACCCTCTCCAAGACATATTTGTTCTTTTGGCCATCCATAGGATGTTCATCACTCTTCTCCAACACCACAGCTCAAAGGCATCAATTCTTCTGTAATTTCTATTCATTATCCAGCTCTCAGATGCACAGCAAGTGATTGAAAAGACCATGGCTTGAATAAAATGCACCTTAATCCTCAAACCAACATCATTACTCCTCAATAATTTGGAGAGGTTCTTAACTGTAGATTTTTCACAGTTCAACGTGCCTCCTTATTTCCTGACTGCTGGTACTAAGGATGTTAATTGTGGATCCAAGCAAGATGAAGTTGTTAACAATTTCAATCTCTTCTCCATCTGTCTGGCTTGGTAAAAGAGTAAATATATTGATTGATTGATTGATGGAATGAACATCAACACTGGCTAGAAGGACAGACTATAGCTAACAAAATGTGTTTGGTTTTACAGAAAATGCAGAATCCTGTAGTTGGGGATCACAATAAACCTACACATAAACAAAGTTACTTGAGGGAGTACAGAAGCTTTAGTGACTAAGTGGTTAAGAATTGTGCTATTAAAGCTAAGATATGAGGGGCAAATCCACCAGCTGCTCCACAAGAGAAAGGTGGGCAATCTCCTCCTGGGTGATTTGCTGCCTCTGAAAACTCCTTGGAGGCTCAGCTATGGATTAGTTCCCAATCGATGATACACAACATCAAAATCCATAGAATCTCTCTTTTCTTTCAAGTCTAAGCTAACATTCTCTCCATCCCTCTCCTGTAGTGTTCTCTCTCAGAGAAAGGGACCCCCCGCACACAGATGTTCTCCTGTACAGGCACCCCTGGGATTCAGCCAGACATGGAGGCTCAACTTCCAGGAGTCTGCAAAGTTGCACCTCTGTGAGTTTCTGGGGTACCTGTGTGAACTGTAATTGAGCAGCTATCACGTGTCTTTGTTTCCCTCTCATTCATTCCTATGCCAACTGGCCCATAGGCACCTTGGGGAGAAGATCTGTCTCCTTCATCACTATGTTCCCCACCCAGGTCCTGTCACATTGCTCAGCACCAAGTAGTTACTCAGTAAATATTTACAGGTAGCCCCTCAACAAGATGGATTATACAGTGACTGTGACGATGGGACCATGCATATCAGAGGCTGTGAGGATGTCACAGAATAGGGCAAGGTTCAAATCTAGTGCTCATAATGTTGCTAGGCGTCAACTAAGTGACACGTAACAACAACACAAACATGTTTCATTTTTACATGGAGAAGACAAATCCTGAAAAAAAGGGAAAAGTGTCTTGAAATATTTCTAAACAAAACCATGGAAAAATGATGTTAGACAATATGATATAGAGAGACAATATAATGCATTGATAAAAAATGGGATCTGGATTGACCTTTGTTGGTCCAAATTCCACTTCTTCTACTTAATAAATATATACACCAGGCAAATTATTTATCCTTCCTATGCTTCACAGGTAAAATATTAATAGCATTGATCTCATTGACATGTTGGGAATAGTAAATGAGTCAAGGATGTAGCATGCTTGAAATACGCTAGATAGGAGTAAGGCTTCCATACATAGTAGTCATGAGGCGAATCGTGATTTTAACAGAGACAGACTTCATTTGTGGAACCACCCTTAGTTGTCTTTTCAAAAAGTAGGGTCTAAAACAAGGCTGTCATGTAGGCATTTTAATTGGAAGAAATAATTTCAAAGGAATTGGTTCCTGGGAAGAGTAAGACAAGAAAAGAAAAGGATTCTAAGACACTACAAACTCTGGCGAGCTTAGATATACTCTACAAAGGAAAAGGAGGGGGAAGTTATCAACTGGCTCCTCTCTCCCCCGGTCAAGGTTGCCTATGGGATATTACATCCCTCTCCTCTCCAGTTTGCATGTTGTTGTTGTCGTCATGTCCCGCTGAGTTGCCTGCAACTCATAGTGACCCTATGGACAGTAGCTCTGAAGCCCTGTCTTGAGCCAGTCTCACCGACTCAAATATCTACCACCATTGACTCAATTACTTATCCGAGTAACTTCATCTGAGGTCCTCTTCTCCTGAGCTGTCCCTCCACCCTTCTGAGCATGACGTCCTTCTCCAAGGATCGATCCCTCCTGGCCACATGCCCAAAATATGTGAGACAGAGCTTCAAAATCCTAGCCTCCAAGGAGAAACTTGGCTTTACCCTCACCAAGACAGACTTACTTCTTTTCTTGGTACTCTATGGTATGTTTAAGACTCTTGTCCAGCACCACAATGCAAAGGCATTGATTCTTCTTCTGTCATCCTTAGTCATTGTCCAGCTTTCTGATGCATAGCAAGTAATTGCAAAGACCATGGCCTGGTTTAGGCACACCTTAGTCTCTATACTGACATTGTTGCTTTTCATTACTCTGGAGAGGTCCCTGACAGCAGATTTTCCCAATGCAATTCGTCTTTTGATTTCCCGAGTGCTGTTGCCAAGAGTCCTCAATCTCTTCTCTGTCTATCATGGTGCTGCCATTTGGCCCAGTAGCAAAAATCTTTGTCTTCTTGATGTTGAGATTCAATCCATATTGAAGATTATAGTCCTTGATCTTCTGCAGAAAGCGCTCCAGATCCTCCTCACTTTCAGCAAGCAGGGTTGTGTTATCTGCATAACGCAGGTTGTTGGTGAGTCTTCTTCCAATCCTAATGCCACATTCTTCCTCATAAAGCTCTACTTCCTGACTGTTCTGTTATGCATTTAGATTGAAAACAGATGGAGACAGGATGCATTTCTGATGCACTCCTTTCCTGATTTTGAACCAAGACTTGTTTCCTTGCTCTGTTCTGAAGACTGTTTCCTGGTCCAAGTATAGGATTTACATATTAAGTGTTCTGGGATTCCCATTCTCTTCAAGGTTAGCCACGATTTGTTGTGATCCACAAGTCAAATGTCTTTGCATAGTCAGTGAAACACAGATAGACATTCCTCTGGTAGGTACTCTTTGCTTTCTACCAAGATCCATCTGACATTGGCTATAATGTCTCTAGTACCACGGACTCTTATAAACCCAGCTAGTATTTCTGGTAGTTCTCTGTCAATGTACCGTTCCAGTCATTTCTGGATAATCTTCAGCAGGAGTTTACGAGTGTGTGATATTAGTGATATTGTTCGATAATTTCCACACTCTGTTGGGTCACCTTCTTTTTGGAATGGAAATAAATATGGATCTTTTCCAATCAGTTGGCCAGGTAGTTGTCCTCCAGATTTCTTGGTGCAACCTGGTGAACACAGCCATAAGCACCCAAATAGGGGAGTAGGTTCTCACAGATGTCTCACCATATGAGATGTAGTTTGGAAACTAGACAGTCAGAATATACCTGAGTGCTACAGATGAGATGGTGGGAGTCAACAGGTGATCAGAGAGGATGTGAAGTGGACATAAGAGACACTGTTCTCATGCTGGTGATAGAAAAGGTTTTGTTTCTTACTCCCTCTCTCCAGAAGTAGGGATATGACCTAGTCTATTGTCTCATTTATCTCTCTCTTTCTTGCATTGTTAAGTGAGAAAAGACTCATAGCTAACCTTCCATTTGGGTTTCTATGGCTGTGAATTGAACAGGAGGAGACTGTTCATCATTCTCCGTGGAGCTGCTTGAGGATTCGAATCAACAGAGGGGTGCAGTCTGTGCGTTAGCAGTGAAACTCACTGTAGTCTATGCGACCAGGGTTATCTGGTGCTAATATAACAGAAATGCCACTAGTAGATGACTTTAACGGAGAGAAATTTATTCTTCCACAATTTTGGAGGCTACAGAAATATAGGGGGATGGTAGAGAAAAAAGTGCAACAATGAATGAATGGAAATCCAAAATCTCTGTAAATATCATTAGAATTAATAATTTTTTTTAAAATCTGAATTTAGGGTGCCAGCTTACAGGAAGGCTCTCTCTCTCATTTTCTCTCTTTCTACTGGCTCTTAGGGAAGGTCTTGGTCATCAATCTTCCATTGGATCTAGGATGTTATTCTAGCAAGGACTTGGAGTCCAAAGGTTATGCTTCACTTTTGGCTCTTCTTGCTTGGTGGTGGGAGGCCCCCCCCCACCTCTTTTTCTCTTTTGTAAGATAAGAGATGATGCAGGCCACAACCCATGGAAACTCCTCTTACATCAGATCAGGGCTATGACCTGATTAAGGGTATTGCATCCCACCCTAATATCCTTATTTCAGATCAGAACTGATCACATCAGAGTATATCATAGGTG
>NW_006399806.1:17733813-17734695 GCF_000299155.1 Elephantulus edwardii
ATTGGCACAGGACAGAGCGGAGTTTAGGGCTGTTGTACATAGGGTCGCTATGAGTCGCAGGCGACTCGACGGCATATAACAACAACAACAACATGTAGTAACTTATGATAGATGGAGTGTATGATAAATTGGCAGGAAGGATAACATGAGAGGGACACTTTCATATACTCAGTGTGATCCAGCATCCCTTTTTTGTGTAATTGTTCTTACTTCATGCCATTGTTATTTTGTTTGTCCCATGTTCCAAAATAGAAGGGATTCCTTTCCTTCTACCTCCCTAAATTCTAGGGGCAGGTGTTTATCTTAGAACTGACTGATAATAATACTCTGTAGTCATGGCTACATGCAAGGGTCTTTGAGAAGCACTTGAGGTCATTTAGTTTTATCAGGACCTTTGAATCGTTGGCCACAGCTTTGTCTAAACTAGTCTGGATGACATTTCAATTATTAGTTTTGTAAAAAATAATTAAGAGCTTGAATTGAGGGATAATGATTTGCAACTAAGAAATTGATGACTAATACTCATCTTAGGAAGCAAATATTTCCTATGATCCAGAGCTATCCAAGAGCAGACTAGATTCTTTTTATCTCCCTTCCTCTGGAGGTTGTCCTGTGACAAGATACTCACATCCATAAGAATATATTCACTAGCTACTCTCAGGGAGACAACTCAAAATCCTGTCCTGCTCCAAGTTAATAAACTGTGGCTTATGTGCCACCCTTCCCATCAAATATCAGGTTTTTTTATATAATTTTTTTACAGAGGTTTTGGATTTCCATTCATTCATTGCCGCAATTTTCTCCCTTCCCAACCCTCCCCACCAGCTCACTTCCCCCTCCGAAGAGAGAAAAAAAAAGAAAAAAAATTCCTTCATTAGTATA
>NW_006399806.1:17738700-17766546 GCF_000299155.1 Elephantulus edwardii
GGCTTTGTTCCCACAGTTCCAATACTAAAAGTTTCGACAAAAGTTATGATTCAATTCCTATTTTCCACGCCGCACCTCAGACCCTCCAGGTTTTAGTAGGCTCAAGAGAATTCAGCTGATTTCCCCACTAACCTTTTTCCTTTCAGGTGAGTCTCAATGCAGCTCAGCTCAGCTCGTGGATTCCAGCTTTTGCTGGGTCCACGGTGGGACCACTGCGGGACAGCTGCAGGGCAGGCAGGCAGGGCTCCGGTTTTTAAAGCTTCTAAAATAATGCATTAGCAAAAGTTCTGATTCAAAATCCTACTGTTCGCGTCACGCTGTGATGGTCAGTCTCTGTGGAGCGTAAAGTACTCTCTGATATCCTCTCTATGCAGGCTGCTATCCCTCTGGCTCTTCACACTGTGCTCTCCACCTCCGCCATCTTCAATCTCCAAATATCAATTTTCCCTTATGTTCTGATGGATGTCTTCCTCTTGAATGAGGAAGACTGGGTGGAGATGATAGTTGAGTAAACAATCAATAATATATGCTGCAACAATTGATGTCATTTTGAAAACTAAGGTGTGCCTGACCTAAACTGTGGTACTTTCAATTGCCTCATATGCCTCTCTAACGTGCTAAGGAGCAATGATGTCGGTATAAAGACTATGGTGCACCTTACTCAAGCCAAGATCTTTTCAGTTGTTTTTTTTGTTTGTTTGTTTGTTTTTATGCATCTGAAAGTTGGACAATGAATGAAAAGATGAAAGAAGAAGATTCAATTACTTTAAGTTGTGGTGGTGGAGAAGAGTACTGAATAGCTCATGGACTGGCACAAAATAAAACTACATCTTGGAGAAAGTGCAAACAGGTTGCTCCTTAAAGACAAGGATGGTGAGACTTTGTCTCACATACTTTGGGCATGTTGGTAGGAGGGGCTGGACTTTAGAAAAAGATATCATGCTTGGAAAGTTGGAGGTCAGTAAAAGAGAAAATGACTCTCAATGAGATGGCTTGACACAGTGATTGTAACAACGGGCTCACGTGTATGAAAGTTGATGAGCATGGCACAGGATAGGGAAAGGTTCAGAACAGTTGTTCACAAGGCCACTATGAGTAGTAGTCAACCTGACAGTACCTAACATAACAACAACATATGATCAGTTGTGTTGTTGTTGTTGAATGTCATCAAGGTGGACTCGACCCATAACTTATCCTCTAGCAGGTTTTCAGAAGCAGTCAACTGCACAGGAAAAGTTGCCCATCCTTCTCCTGCAGAGCATCTGGTGGATTTGCCCAAAGGCACATTAAACCATGTGCTTTTGGGATTACAGTGCAGTTTCTTACCACTGGGCCACTAGAGCTCACTTTGAACAGTTGAACAATGAATACTGTAAACTTTTGAATCATGGTGATGAAGTGGAATATGCTATGGACTATGAAATGAACAAGAAAATCTGTCTTGGTAGAAAGGAAGCAGAATGTTCCTTAGAAGCAAGAATGGTAAGATATCCTCTCATAGACTTCGAGATTTTTTCAGCAGGGGCCAATCCCTTGAGAAGGATGTCATACTTGCTAAAGTGTCAGTGAAAAAGAGGAAGAACTTCAGTGAGATGGACTGACACAGTGATTGCAACCATGAACTTCAGCACAACATAAATTCTGAGGATGACTTGAGATTGGTCAAGGTCTCGGTGTGTTGGACACAGGTCACTGTGGGTTGAACCTGACTAGATGGCAACTAACAAACACTGAGCAGTGATTTTACAGAGAGTATCAGGATTGGTGGAAGATATATTAACAATCTGCGTTAGGCAGATGACACAACCCTGCTTGCTGAAACCGAGGAGGACTTCATGCACTTGCTGCGGAGGGCCAAGAACTGCAGCCTTCAGTATGAACTGAGGCTCAATGTTAACAAGACAAAGACTCTCACCACTGGACCAACCGGTAGCATCAGGACGGATGGCGAAGAGATTGAGATTGTTCACAGCTTCAGTTTGCTCGGCTCCACGGTCAACACTCTTGGCACCAGCAGCCAGGAAATAAAAAAACATACTGCGATGGGAAAGTCTGCTGTTAGGGACCTCTCTAAAGTACTCAGGAGCAACCGTGTCTCTCTGGAGACTAAGGTGCACCTGATACAGGCCATGGTATTTGCAATCGCTTGTTATGCATCAGAGAGTTGGACAATGACTAGGGAGGACAGAAGGAGAATTGATGCCTTTGAGCTGTGGTGCTGGAGAAGAGTATTGAATGTACCATGGACTGCCAAGAAAGCAAACAGATTCATCCTGGAGAGGATTAAACCAAGCAACTCCTTGGAGGCAAGGATTCTGGGGCTTCGTCTGACACACTTTGGGCATGTTGCAAGGAGGGACAGGTCCTTGGAGAGGGACATCATGCTTGGGAGGGTGGAGGGACGGCGCAGGAGGGGAAGACCCTCTATGAGATGGATTGATTCAGTGACTGGGGTAATCGGGATGGGTGTGTCAGAGGCAATGAGATTGGCACAGGATAGAGCAGGGTTTAGGGCTGTTGTACATAAGGTCGCTATGAGTCGCAAATGACTCGACGGCACATAACAACAAACAACACCATATATTCTTTAAGGTTCCATTCAACCTGGCAATGCCATATATTACGAAATAAAAAGTGAATAAACATTAAATTAAGGTGATGCTTTTCCTAGTTTATTTTGCTTAGATGATTTTTTTCCTTGCCTATTCTGTCTTCTGTCAGAGTATGTAATTCTTTGAGCCCCTTTTTCCACTGGGCATTAATCTATATTCACTTCATAAATGGGAAGTGAGTACTGGGATATCTTGAACTTCATATAAATGAATATAATTCAGATATTCCTGGTTTTGGTCTAGATTACTGCTGTCGAGTATACACATATTCTTTTGAGATAACTTCAGAAAGACAGTTAAATTCTTGAAGCAACTAATATTGCAAGACACTGAACTCTTTCTTCTGTTGTTCTTTAAAAAAAACACAACAACCAAAAAAACCCCAACAAAATAATTATCATATGCCTGTGGCTTGTGAAGTTTTATGGGAAGCCATGAAGAGAAGCTGTAGTATGAAAGGATGCTTATTAAAATCCTTCATACATAATGTATGAATCTGCACTTTTTTTGACCTCCTTTCCTGGAACTGTCCCAATCCAGATTACACCAAGCTGAGCTGTGAAACTCAGCGAAAACTGCAAACCTCTTTAATTGGGGCATTAGGAAATTTCAAAATACCAGCTCAAGAAAGCCTCTGAAAGCTTTAAGTATCTCAAAATATATAAGCCAAGTCCTTGTGCAAATGCCATGTTCTACTCTGAGAAAGATAGCTCCAGTCAGCACTGGGCATGTCAAATTGGCATCTTGTCAAAGACAGGAATAAACCCCTTATTTTAGAGTCCATATGGAACCATAAAAATTAGACAAATAATAAACACTTGGTTGAGGGTTCTTGTTTTTGGACTTACAAACTGTAGACTAGATTTTCCTCTTATCAGCCTTAGACATAAATGAATATATGCCTCATGTAAAAGGAGGAGAGAAGTAACATGGAAAGAACAGATGCTTTTTTCAGGCACATTTAAAATTCTCAGAACCAGCTGGTTGGGAATTCTGGAAGAAGCCCTAATCTTTTGATCTGGTGAAAAGCATCTTTGTAGCTTGAAAGGTACAGAGACAAAAAGGGGCTGCATGTCTTCCCTAATAGCTGAAAGCTCCCATTTGGTGAGAAGGGGATGGTTTAAATGAGGCATGCAAAAATAAATTACCAAGCCACCCACCTCCTCTCCTACTCAACTGTGTGATCTAGGAGTTCAGGTTGGCAGCACCCTCTATCCTCAGAAAAGAGCTCAGCGAAGCTGCAGCCACAGGTGAAGGTGGAAGAGAAGAGTCACGGACCACAGGGAAAGCACCAAGGCCTATTGCACATAAATATGGATGTGCCCTGGGCAATGGGAAGACCTTTCCTAGACACCTGGATAAATAAGAGTCCAAGGCAAGCATCAACTCTCTGAAAAGGTGATTTAGAAGAATGTTTTTGACTTTTTGATAGATCCCAAAGTATATTTGACCCCATTCCTAAAAGCTTTGTCTTTTTTAATCATTGTCTCTCTGAACATTTATATACAGCTTACATGTTCTTCCATATGTGCATTAGCTTAGCAAAAGTATTTATGAAGAAATTCATGCCACATTTTTTTTCAAATAGAAGTACTAAAAATACCAGGCAGTAACCAACCCATCTCTGCCCTTAAGGAATTAGCAATTTAGTGGCAAAAATACAAACACACACACAAAAATTAAGCATTCTAGTTAAAAATTGTTGGCTATATACTATCTCTTCCTCTCACTTAATGCTTACTAAAATGATGGGAAAGGAACACTGTTGTTGTTGTTGCTGCTGTAATTAACCCTCTAATCAACCCCTAACTCCTGCAACCCTATATGTGATAGGATGAAGCACTACCTGGTCCTACACTATATCAGTGATTAGTTGCAGATTAGAACAATGTGATTCAAAGAGTTTCACTTGGGAATGGATTCTTCCTGGTCTGTCTTAGGCTGGAAGTAACATGCAAGCACTACATGGTGCCTGTGCATGAAGTGCATTGGCCAAGAATTGACATCTGGCCTCACACTGAACTATGTCTTAGAAAAGGAATAGACAGTGGTACTAATCCACAGTGATGAAAAGAATAGGGAAAGAGACATTAGTCAAAGAGAAAATTCTTGGGATAAAGAGAACAAAGAGAAAATAATGGACTTAGCAGATAGAGGTTATAGCCCAAAGGCCTGTTGAGGAGGATATCAAAGGACAGTGAGAGATGTGTCCACTTGTTATTAGTGCACGCTAGGGTTGAGAGGTGGAGACACTGGGCATGACCACTAATCCTACTTTAAATTCATGACCACCAAGAACTCCTCTGAAATTTCCAGTGCTGTTAGCCTTGGGTGATGGCTTATTGTGTACCAAATGAATTCCACCCACCCTAGAGACAATGGAACAAAAATGTGGGGAAGCAGATGACAAAGCTTGGTCTTCGGCTTATAGGGCAGGAGACACCTGGTTCCATTTGTGTCTGAATTGAAAGTGAGCTGGTTCAGCTTTCAGCTGCCAAGTGTCCCATGGTTGCAGCAAGCCTTAAGAGAAGGGACTGTGGAGAAACATGTTCTCTTGTTAGCATAAAATAATTAGCTGTGTACGAATGGGAGGCAGACCAAATGGTGAGGGAGTTCCTGTTGTTTACCTCCTTTCCAGTTCTGGACTACAGTTTCCAAAAGCAACAGGAAGGCAGTTTCCCCCAAGAATTTTCAAACCACAGAAACCACTCCAAATTCCCTTTGATATGCCCCAGCTACCCAGCATTTTCCAAACATTCATCTCGGTTTGCTTTGCGTCTAGAAGTCAGAAGAAAAGCCACTGTAAATGGAAAGGTAAGGTCTTACCCTGTCAGCCTGGGAAGACTCTGACATAGCAAGATAAAGAACTCATAGTTTCACACTGAATTTTCCTTGTGACCCCAGAGATGAAATATGAGAGTGTTGAGTTACGCAAGCAGAGCTGGTCAGTGGGTGGAGTTTCCATTCTTGCTTTTTGGATAATTCAATGAGAAACAGATTAAATATTCATGGCTCTGTCCTTACTCTCTTTTTGCAGGAGCCAAAAGCTGTCAGACTGTATGTTAAGACAAATGTAATTTTACCAAAAATCCATGGTAAAATTTTCCAGTAGTGAGGAGGTAAGGTGGGCACCGGACCAAATTTACATAAAAGGGGGTTCATTTTCTTTGCAGTAAAATATATTTTCCTGATTACAGGTAGATTGAGAAAATCAGAAATACATAAAGAAGACAGAATTGATGTTCAATTAATAACATTATATGATGAGAAACAGAAAGGACTACATTGAACAGTCAGACATTTGACTAGATAGGCCTAACAGATGGTGGGGCTATTGAAATAGGGAACACTCCAAGAGGAACATGTTGGGGTGAAAGATAATAGATTATCTTGCACATTTAAGCTTAAGGTGTAGGAAAAACATCTGAATGATCAAGTCCAGTAAGCAAGTTGAGTTCGAGAGAAAGATAATTGTAGACACATGTTTGAAAGTCTTCTGCAAGCAAATGATATTGAAAACCCTGGGCATGGTTGAGATAAATCAGGAGTAGTATAAATCACAGGGTCCCTTGATGGTGCAAATGGTTACTTGACTGCTATCTGAAAGGTTGGAGGTGCAAGTCTATCTATAAATGCCTAGAAAGAATGTTCTGATGATCTATTTAAAAAAATTAAAAATGAGCCAATGGAAATCTGTGGAACACAGTTCTATTCTAACAACTCATGGGTCGTGATGAGTTGGGATAGACTCAGTCTCTGGTTTTTAATGTAAATCGTAGATAGAGCAGAGTGCTAAGGAATACCAATGTTGCAGAGATGAGCAAGTGTGAAAAGAAGTTCACAGAGAAGATTGGAAAGAACAGAGTAATGTTAATGTGAAGTGAGAAAGTAAAGACAGTTGTGTAGACTGTATATGCAATAAACTTAATGATAATAGAAGAGAAATGACAGATGTGTGTGTGTGTGGGAGGGGTTGATTGAAGACGTAAGAAGGAGCATCCTCTATCATTCCACTTTCCTAAATCAGAGTAACTGAAACACTCTAATGACATCAGGCTTCAACTACTTGTTCATATTCACCTGGAGAATTACAATAGGATTTAAATCCAACACATTCTCCTTATAGCTCACACAAATAAATGCACATCTCAGTGTTGCTCGAGAAAAACCACAGAACTGTACTAAGGAGGTTTTACTTTAGTCTTATTGATAGTAGCCCAAGGGGATTCTTAGTGCTGTCCAACAACACTTCCTCTTTCCTCTACATCTTCGATTCTTTCTTCCTTTTATTAGACTATTTCATGGCTTCTCATCCAGTGAAGATCTCTCTAATAATGATCTAGCTTCATCTGTCCTTGAAGAAAGATAAACAACTAGAAAATAAATTCTGTAAACTCTAGAACAAATTCCTCTGTTGTGCATAAACCTTGACTTCTCTCCAATTACTTGAGATGATCAAGTCGTGCTTCTGTCCAATTCTTATTCTTAAGATCTCAGTCTATTTACTTGAGACCCACCTAGAAACATGCCATAATCAAGTATCTAAAGGGTGTAACCCCTGTCATCACAGACTATTCATTGGACCATCAGGCATGACAAGTGTGTGTCTAAGCGGTGTCAGTCATTATTATTTTATCCCATAATATAAAATCTAGATATAGTCCAGGATTATTGTTCAGGCTCTTTTTGGAGTGACTCTTCTCCACATGCTCATTTTCAGCAATATCAGAAATATGTGTTTTCCTCATGTGCCTTTGCTTCTGCATTATCTTCTGCCTAGAATGATGCTTTCTATATGCACCATTCTCTGAACTCACTTTACCAAATTTTCTCTTACTGGTTAATTCTTCACCACTTTTTATACGACATATCCTTCATTCATTCATATGTCTCATAAATATTTGCGAAACTTCTATTGGTATAGGCACTGATGAAACAGCAGTGAGAAAAACAAACACAATTCCAGTACTCTAAGAAAATTTTCAGACTCAAACTAGGCTAGATTTTATTCTCTTAGGTCCTCTAAGACATTTTTTTGAATAAAATTTTATTTTAATTGCAATTTTAATGGACATTTACAGAGAATTAGATTTTCATTTATTCATTCATTGTGAGACATTTTACCCCCTTGTCCTTCCTTCTCCCTCTCCCAGTTGACTGGTTGTTGTTGTGTTTTGTGTTTTTTTTTTTTAATATTCATTTATTGTTGCACAATTACCTTTTATATACCTTTTATTCTGGACTGTTGTCATATGTATAATGCCAAATAATATATTCATTTTAGACAGTTCTTTCCTTCATCTGTTCCAATGTGATAGTCCTCTAATATCTTTTGCATCTCTCTTCTCTCCCTTGTACAATGTTGTTGTCTGTTTGCCCCACTCAGTATATCTGGAACTCTTTAAGGTCAATTGATGCCATTACCATCTTTTTTGAAAAGCACAAACTATGAAACTTCACAGTTTTTGTCATAAATAGTGGAAATCTTTTAAACAGTATTAACAAGGAGTAGATATCTACAAAAGCAAAACTGTTAAACCTTCTATTTTATTTTTTAAGCTATTTTCCACAGTGCCTGCACTGTTTTATAGCCTCACTTGCAATAGGTGGGAGTTCTAGTTCCTCTACAATCTTCACAATGCTTGTTATTTTCAAAGTATATTGATTTTTTTGTAAGAAAAAATAGTCTTTTATGGAATTCTTGCTGTTAAGTCAGTCATGAGCCAACTCTGGTTTGATGGCAATGAGCTTAAGGTGGTTTGTTTTTGTTTTGGGGAGTTTTGTTTATATCCCTCAGTTTCTTGTGAAAAACTTCTCTAAGTCTTGCCATTCCTTTAACTGATGAATTTTTGGGGGAGCATATTTGTTGTTAACCAATTTTATGCTTTCTTTTATAACTCTTCCTCCTCCTCCTCCTTCTCCTTTTCCTCCTCCCCATCAAATCTGATCTGACTGGCACAGGCTGTGATTGCCCCTCTATCTCCAGCAAAGCATTTGGTGGATTTGAACTGTGTTCCTTCAGGATTGCAACACAGCTTCTTACTACTAGCCACCAGAGCGCCCTATAACTTTATTAAGAAATGTGTCAAAATAGTGTGATAATGCTTACCTCAAGGTTCTCCAGTGAGGTTTATACAAGATAAATATATAAAGAACTAGTCTGTCAGTTTTTTTGTTCTATGGTGACTTGCTGGTTGTGATTCTGGAAGCTATACCAATGATAGTTCAAACACTAGCAGGGTCACCCATGGTGGACAGGTCTAACTCAGGCTTCCAGACTAAACCAGACTGAAAAGGAATAGTTATTCACTTCTGAATTGATAGGCCCTTGAAAAACCTTATAATTAGCAGAAGAACATTATCTGATATGTTGCTGTTGTTAGATGTTATTGAGTTGACTAAGATTCATGGAGACCCTGAATCAATAAATCTGAACTTCAATGCCCCACAGTGCTGGAAATGACCCCCTTGGATTAGAAGGCTTCCAAAATATGAATGAGGAAGAACTGATTCCTCAAAATAAAGTATATCTTACAGGAATGAATAAAGATTTAATCCAATAAAGGACTTTTTTTCTGATGCAATATGACTCAAAATGAAAACCAGCTGCAAATATCCCTTAATAATTAGAATGTGAAATAGTATTCACCTAGAAGCATTAACCTGAAGTATTAACCTAGATAAACTTGAAGTTGTAAAAAAATTAGCTAGAACACTTATAAATTGATATCCCAGGTGCTTGTGAGCTGGAATAGACTGGTATTGACAATTTTTAATTGGACATATGATATGAATGACAAATTGAAGAGGAATAGTGTTGTATTCATTGTAAAAAAATGCATTCCAAGATAAATCCTGATGTACAATGTGGTCAATGATGAATAATATCCATCTGCATATAAGGAAGACCTATTAATACAACTATAATTCAAAAACACCTATCAATCACTAAAGTCAAAAGTAAAGAAATTGACGATTCCTCTCTACTTCTGCAGTCTACAATTGCTAGGACATGCAATAAGTTTGTTTAATAATAAAGGTTGACATATATAAATTGTTGGAAGCAGGAGTGGCATTCATGTCCTAAACAACATGCCTCTGGAAACTCTTTGAACTTTGAAAAATAATAGTTATAGAAAGGGTTTAGGTCTTTTGTTCATAGGACCACTATGAGTCATGCTTGACTAAATGACAATCAACAAAAGCATAAATAAATTGGGAAGAAAGAAGAAAAAAATAATAATTTGGAAATTTAATCTTGGGGCTCTAAATGAGGCAGATCACATGACAGAATTTTGTATCATGAATGACTTGCTCATTGCGAATGCCTTTTTAGTAATCCATAAATAGCATCTATACACATAGATCTCACTTGATGAAACACACCTGAATAAAGTTGACTACATTTGTGGAAAATGATGGTGGAGAAGCTCAATATCATCAATATCATCACTAGTGGCTTAGTGTGTATTTGAGTATCAATTGCTCATATTTCAGTTCAAATTACAGATTAAGAATATTAAAAACCAGTTCAGGATAGTAAAAATCAGAACTTTATTATATCTTACTTACATTTCTATATCATTGCAAGAATACATTTCATGCACTGAATACTAAAGACCAGAAATCCGATGAACTGTGGAATCTCATCAAGGAAATATTACATGAAGAAAACAAAAGATCATTAAAAACACAGGAAAGGTGCTCACTTGGGCAGCACATATACTAAAATTGGAATGGTACAGAGAAGATTATCATGGCCCCTGTGCAAGGGTAACACGCTAATTTGTTAAGCGTTCTATATTTTTAAAAAAGTACAGCAAGAACGAAAAAAAGTTATTTTAAAGTACTTGTGCATTTGCAAGTATGTTATTTTTATTTTTTATGCTTCACTGTTTAAATTTTAATTTAACCTGTATTATTTAACCACACAAATATTTTACCATATATTTTAAAAAAACAACACAAGAAAAAAAAGAAAAGCTCAAAATAAATATCAGAAGAGACTCAAGCACTTGTTCTGGGACAGCAAGGAGCTAAATAAGTAAACTTGCTTTAGAACATAAGAGAAGATCTAGAATATAGACAAGTAAAGCTAATTAGAAATGATGAAGTAAAATAGCTAAATAAAGATTTCAAAGGGCAACTCACGAAGAAAAAGCAAAGTATTGTGATGAAATGTGCAATGACATGGAGCTACAAGACTCTAAGGGACAAACAGTTCTGGCATTTCTCAAGTTGAAAAAAAAAAGAGCAAATTCAAGACTCAGGTTGCAAAACTGAAGGATTATATTAACAATAAATGGAGTAATGCAGGAAACATCAAATGAAGATGAAAGAAATATACAGAGTTATTGTATCCAAAATAATTGCTCAACATTAAACTTCAGGAAGGAGTTTATGATACTGAGATAAAACATACAAGCTGCACTGAAGGTAATAAAAAAATCCCCAAGGGTCCAGGAATTGAGAGAATAACAACTGAGGTGTTTCAACAAATAGAAACATACAACCTTGGACATGCTTACTTATCTTTGCAAAGAAATTTGAAAGATAATTGCCTAGTCAGCCAAGAGGAAAATATCCATTTTTGTGCTCATTTCAAAAAAGTATGCTCCAATCAAACATGGAAATGATAAAATAATATCATTAATAGAAATTTGAAGTAAAATATTGCTAAAGATTATTTTAAATTGCCTGGAACAGTACATTAGCAAGAAACTGTTAGAAATTCAAGTTGGATTCAGAAGAGGTCATGGACCAAGAGATACTATTTTTGATATTAGATAGATGGATCTTGGCTGAAACCAGAGAATACCAGAAAGATATTTACTTGTGTTTTATTGACTATTCAAAGATATTTGACTGTGTAGATCATAACACATTATGGCATACATTGAAAAGAATGGGAATTCCAGATACTTAATTGTGCTGGAGTCCTGTACAAAACCCAAGAAGTAATCATTTGAATAGGACAAGGGGATATTACATGGTTTAAAAATAAAAAGAAGATGTATGTGTCAGGTTTGTATCCTTTCATCATATATTTTTAGTCTGTATATGAAGGAAAATATGGTATCAACATTGGAAGAATACTCATGGACAACCAGAACAGTGCCAATGACACAATCTGTTTGCTCAAAGTGAAGAGGGCTTGAAGAACTTATGGAAGAAACTCAAGGAGTATACTCTTTAGTATTGGTTAACTCTCACCATCAAGAAAACAAAATTTCTCACCAATGAGCCAATAAGTAACATGATAAATGGAGAACAGGTTGAAATAGTTAAGGAATTACTTTTACGTGGATCTGTAATCAACATCCATAGAAGCAACAATCAAGACACCAAAAGGAATTTTGTGTTGGGCAAATATGCTGTCACAGATCACTTTAAAATCCTGAAGACCAAGGTGGCCCTGACCGGAGTCATGGTATTTTTCAAGTGCTTCACATATGTGTGAAAGTTGTACAAAGGATAAGGAAGATCAAAGAATAATTGATGACTTTGAATTGGAGTATTGATGAAGAATATTGAATATCCCATAGACTGAAAAGAACAAGTAAATCTATATTGAAAGAAGTACAAACAGAGTGCTTTTTAGAGATAAAGATAGTGAGATGTCATGCCACTGACTTGAGGCAGGATGTAAAGATGGACCAGTCTCTAGAAAAGAAATGATGCTTTAAAAAGTAAAACGGTCAGTGAAAGAGAGCAAGCTCTTCAAAGATATGGATTGAAACAGTGACTGGAACACAGGAGGTAAGTGCAGCAGAAATTGTAAGAAGTTGTGCAAAGGATCAGGTAGGGCTTCCTTCAGGTGGAACATGGGGTCACCATGAGTTGGAGCTGACTCCATGTGTCAAACAACGACAACCACCACCAAGCACAGTGTCTGACACATGGCCACTAAGAGATAAATGGTAGCTCATTCTTCTATATTTAGACCCTAACTTACTTGCGATAAACTCATTCACCAATCAGTCAATAATCTATGGCTGATGACGTAGAAGTGATGGATATAGAATAGCTCATTAAGATCCTCACAACCTTAATGGAAAGGCTTATGATAAATAGAAGGCAAATAAATGTTAAATGAAGATGAAGAGTCCCAAATGAAATTGAGAGGTTATAGATAACAAAGAATTTGTGAGATATGGATTGAGTAAAAAATAATGCTAGAGGATAAAGGATAATGTTAAGAGAGCATTTCCCCCCCCCCCCATAGTGAAGGGTTTTGGCTCCTGTGCCTCCTCTATGGGTACAGATATGAGAAGAGTGCTAAATTCAAACTCAAGTCCTTAGAGAAAGTTCTCTAATTGATTATTAATGTCTGTTGAGACTATAGAATGGGCTTCTGTGAGAACAGTGCAGGTTGCTGCTTCCCAAACCTGCCCCAGATCATCCGGGAATTATGAAGAAAAAAATACCTTCTTCAAAGGCTTTCCCAGCTTTCTTCACTATTTGCTTCTTCAGACTCTGGTTTATAAATCATCTCTGACAGACTGGTTGGGCAGGATTTGCTACATTCTGGGACCTTGGCAAGCTCACAAAGTTCTTACAATTTACAAAGGCAAGAATTCTGTTGGGTGAAGAGCTAGGGTCTATGAGTTTGTCAGTAGTTGTTTGAGAAACACCACTATAAAGCATCTGACTGTTGTTGTTATTGTGTACCGTCGTGTTGGAACTGACCCATAGCTGACACTCTGGCTGGTTTTCTGAGGCAGTTAATTGCACAGAAGGAGACTGACCATCCTTCTCCCACAGAGCAGCTGGCAGATTTGAACTGCATGCCTTCGGAATTGCAGTACAACTTCTTGCCACTAGGCCACCATGAGTTGTGAAAAATGATGGCCAAAATCTTAATCCCTAAAGGCTTCCCTCAGGATCTGGATGTGGAAGACTGGGGAAATATTAGTTGATAATTCTGGTATCAAAATCGACACACTGATGGGCTCATTCTGATTCTTTAAATGCTTCTTCCTAAATCAATTTCATATAAAAAAAATGGCATGGTCTATTTGACTGGTTCTGAGTCATAAATTCACTTTCAGAGTTAAGAGATAAGTTCAGCTGTTCCCCAACCACATTAGACTTAAGAGTGGACAGCTCTCCAGGGTAAATTAGGTTGCTGTTACTGAAAGAAAGATGAACAGTTGTTGGGAAGGTACTAGTTAGTATTAAGAGTAGAGATAGGACAAAGGGACTAGGAGAGAGAGAGAGAGGCACCCATTTATGGCAGAGCAACAATTAACATCTGGGCTCCCTATTTTCACAACTTCCTAACTCTGTCCAGCCCTGACAAACAAAGCTGTTCCCTGTCATGCACCCAGGCCTTTGCACAGGCTGCTTCTGGGCCTGGAATGTGGACACTTCTCCACCCCAAACTCCACCTGGTGAACTTGTGTTCTCACGTCTTCAAATATGCCTCCCAAAAGAACATCAAACATTCCCTTCTGCCTGCTCCCTTAGTATTGCAGCAGTTTCTTTTGTTGCTGTTTGTTTTTGCAAAGACCATTACTTCTCTGAGGTTTGTCTTGACAACAGTGACATGCAGTAGATTACTTCGATAAGCTTTAGTATGCTAAAGGAAGTGCTTCCTGATTGTAGTTTGTGATGGGGGAAGGAGCCTGCAGACCCTTTCTTACAGCTGATCTATCACAGAGCCTTCATGCGTATATATGTGTGAATTTGTATCAAACCTTGCTATTGTTTCTGTGTGTTGTTGAGTCAGAATCAACTCATAGCTGACCCTCTAAAGGGTTTTCAGAGGCTGTAAATCCATATTTGATTTCTTTTCTTCCCCCTCAGGTTGTTTGTCCAAGGGGGATAAATAAAACCAGCAGGAGCTCCAAGCTTACATCTTTTGGGTCAGCTCCAAATGACTATTAAACTCATTGCTGTTGAATTGTAATTACCTCATAGTTTACAATCCAGTGGGTTTTCAGAGGCTGAAAACATGGGAGGCAATTGTTCATCTTTCTCCAATGGAGCCACTGATGGATTGGCTGATAGTGTCTTTGTGTTGGTGGAGCAACTCTTTACCATCAGGTCACAATATCAACCCTTGTTGTTGTTGTTGTGTTGAGTACTGTCAATTCAGAACTGACCCATAGCTGACCCGCTAGTGGATTTTCAGAGGCAGCAAATCACATGGGAGAAGATTGCCCATCTTTCTTTGTAAGCTGGTGGGTTCAAATCTCATACCTTTGGGTTGGCAGCACAATTCCTTACTACTAAGACACCAGAACTCTCTTACCAAAGTCATATAAGAACATCTGTAAGTTCTGTCTGGATAGTTTTCTTAGAAGATGGAATCTCTTTGTCATGGAAGGCAGGTGTAAGTGTCATTTAGAGAGGCATGTAAACAGAAACTCTAAGATTCTTTTAAAAGGCTTGATTCATCACTCACTGATAGACCTCAGAGATAAATAACCTTTGAGGTCCTTCCTAGTTATTTGAATAAGGTTATCTTGTTCCTTTCTCAAAGGCCTTCTATATCATAATTTGGGAGATCCTCTGAACAGGCTTTAAATGACTTGCTGAACCAATAACCAGTGCTGGGCATTTTTATGTATTTATAGAGAAAATAGCACCCTGCTAGCCAATCCAAAGGGAGGTGGTCTGAATCCACAAACTGCTCCTTGGGAAAAGTATGCGCAGTCTCTTTCCACGTGATTTACAGCCTCTGAAAACCCACTGGATTGTAAACTATGCGGCGATTACAATTCAACAGCAATGTGTTAAATAATCATTTGGAGCTGACCCTAAAGATATAAGCTTGGAGCTCCTGCTGGTTTTATTTATCACCCTTGGACAACCTGAGGGAGAAAAAAAGAAATCAAATATGGATGACAAGTTGAGAGATGGAGAGAGACAAATCTCTTACCGTTTTTGAGCACCTAGATCTAGCTATGCTTGAAGTCACTTTAACCTCTCATTTATTCAATAATGTGAAACACTAAATTCCTTTTAACAAATAAATGCATGTTGCTTGCATCCAAGGAGGCATCTAAAGTCCTAAATTCTGTCACCTCAGTGGCTTAGAGTGCCTTGGACATTCTTTAACTTGGTTTGAGTCAACAATATTAGTATTAAAAATTGGTAAGTATTCCAGGGTGGCAGTTACTCAGACAACAATGTTGAGTTACCCTGCTTAACTATTCTGACTTCCCATCCTTCATCCGAATTTTAATAACTTTTCACCAAAGATATTTATAGACAAGAAAAACTGTCCAGTTCTGGGAGTAACTATCCTTCCTGGAAGCTCAATGCAGTGACAATAGTGGCTCTGCTACTCTTGTCATACCTGGTGGTCTCTCTTAATCTAGGCTATTTATCTTGTTGTTGAGTCAGACACAATTTATGGTGACTCTATGTAACTTTACTCCTTACTGTGGACTCCCAGTTGGCCTTCCAGCAGGCTTTGTAGACAATGCCTTGAACAAGAGAGATTGCCCATCTTTCTCCTATGGAGTTGCTGGTTGAGGCTCAGTCTTTGGGTTATAGCGTCACCTCCTATAGACTAAGTCAGCAGTGCTCCATGCACAACAAGATAGTCAACCATGGTCCACAGGGTTTTTATGGTCTGATTTTATTGAAATAGATTTCCAGACTTGTCTTGCTAGTCTGTCTTAGTCTGGATGCTCTGTTGAAATTCATTTAGTATCATAGTAACACACAAGCCTCTACTGACGGACAAGTGCTGGGTGCACATGAGATATTCCGGCCAGGAATTGAGCCCCGGCCTTCTCCATAGAAGGGAGCCCAGGTGGCCTGGGGGTTAAGGAGGTGCACTGCAATCCCAAAGGTATGTGATCTAAACCCACCATCTGCTCCAGGAGAGAGAGATGAGCACTCTCCTGTGCAATAAACTGGCTCTGATCACCTGCTGCAGGGTCAGTTCTGACTTCACATATAAAACAATGATTCCTGCATGGAAGCCAAGAACTCTGCCCCTAAGCTACCACTGGCTCCTCTCAGTTTACCTCATTGTTGTTGTATACCATCGAGTTGAAACTGACCCATAGGTGACCCTCCAATGGGTTTTCAGAGTCAGTTAATCTTGTGTGGATTCAAACTGCATCCCTTTGGGATTGCAGCAAAGCTTCTTGTCACTAGACAACCAGTTTACCTTACCCTACTTTAATTGTCCTGTCTTGCCAAATAATTCCATTGTCTGACCCATTGGTTGGCAGTAAACTAAAAACAAAACCACCTCTAAAATTCATTGCCACTGAGTTAGTTCTGACGCATAGCAATCCCACATCATGTTTCTGAGGCTGTAAGTCAAATTGAGAGGAGACAGCCCATCTTTCTCCTTCAAAGCAGCTGGTAGATTTGAACTGCCAGAAACACAGCCTTTTAGTTGTCAATGAAATGTCCTATGGACTTGACCACTACAGTGTCCTAAATATCTTCAGTTACTGGGGTTATACAGATTAATCCTCCCTGGATGTCTGTACCCAGGGATTCTGTGACTTCTTGCTGCCTGAGCATGGTGGTCTGGAAGCGCAAGTAATTGCACGTTTTTCAGGTCATATGCTTTTTCAGGCTTGTGTTTGATGTGCAGGACTGCTCTTTCCCCAGGAGTGAGGCCCTTGAGGCTTGGCCTAAGGTTTAAGGCAGCAGTGGCTAAAAGGCCAAAAGTACCCTTGGGTCTGCAGCCCTCGGGCTTTTTCACATTGTTTTTCTGTCAAACATTCTTCTAGGTGGTATAGCACTGGTCTGTGCATTGCTGTACAGAGGTAAATCATGGTTGCTGTCATGCTAAACACTGTGACACTGATGTGCCAAATGTGATAATGGTTACCCATAGTGGACAGTGTTTGCTGGAGCTTCCCGACTAAAACAAGCTTGGAAGCAGGAGTGGCATCCACTTCTGAAATGGCTTACCTCCAGAAACTCTATGAACAGTGCTCAGGCCTTTCGTTCATTGGGTCACTCTGAGTCGTCTATGACTCAATGGCACCTAACCACAATAACAACACAACCTAGTAAAAGTCTCAATAACTAATCGTGAAAAGTATATTTGAATATGACAAATGAGTTTATTAATTATAGAGAAGGGTTATTGAAGATAATATTAGAAAATTAAGTTGAAGTCAGACTATGGGTGAGCTTGAATATTTTTGCTTGATAAAATATTACTATTCTTATTTAAATTTTGTTTAATCCACATAATTCTGTAAATTTTGTATTCATTAGTGTTTCATTTTAAGAGTGTGGGAACTGAAATTCACAGAGATCGAGTAATTGTCCAAAGTCAAATAGCAAATAAACACTGAAGCCAGATTTGAACCGAGATCTCACTCACTCACTCACCCACTCACTGCCATTGAATTGGAACTGACCCATAGCTGACCCTCTAGTAGGTTTTTAGAGCTGTAAATTGCATGGGAGGAGAGTGCTTATTTTTCTCCCATGTCACATCTGGTGGATTCGAACCTTCAGAGAGTTGTCTCTTTTGGGTTATCAGGATATTCACTCCCTTTCTACTAAACTAGTAAGTTTTCCTAAAGAATTCAGTTTTCAAAAGAACAGAGGTCTATCTGATTCCAAATCTTCTTAACCTCTGTTGTTAAGTGCTGTCAAGTCATAGATGACTCATAGTGATCCTATAAATGAAAGGCCTGAGCAGTGTTCATAGAGTTTCTGGAGGTAAGCCATTTCAGAAGTGGAAACCACTTCTGCTTCCAAGCTTGTTTTAATCTGGAAGCTCCAGCAAACACTGTCCACTATGGGTAACCACTATCACATTTGGCACATCACTGTCACAGTTTTCAGCATCACAGCAACCACAAGTTACCTCCGTACAGCAACGCACAGACCAGTACTATACCACCTAGAAGAATGTTTGACAGAAAAACAATTTGAACCAGGCCTGAGGACCACAGATTAAAATCACCCACCTTGAGTTTGGGAGCATAACTTTCTGTCCACTAAGCCAACGTTGCTCTCTCTCTGTTGTAGTTGTTGATGCTGCTCTAATCTGGAATGCTTTCTTGTCTATCTTCAAGAAGCAGCTCAATTTTACTTCTTCCATAAGTCCTTCTTTTTGGTGATTGTCACTTTAAAACATTATTTTGAGTCAAAATTTACAAATAATATTACTTTTTTCAATCTTTCATAGACATTTTGTTTTCTAAGATTAATTAATATTTCTTAATATCACGAATGAACTACAATGTCTAATCAACACAGCTTGTATATTGATTGCCAGGGCCTTCACCCATCTTATCTCTTTACTATTTTCACTCCCTTTTCCCTCCATTCTCATTTCTGTTAAAGATGGATTCTATCTGTCTGTAAGCCATTTTTAAACTTTTTATTTTGTTATTATGCCCCATCAAGTCAGATTCAACTCATAGCTGATTCTCAAACCACATTCCTTTAGGATAGCAGTGCAACTCCTTATCACTAACCCACAAGAAGTCCCTACTTTTTGTATCAGTGGCTTTATATTATATCTGTCCTTTTGAGGCTGAATTACAGCCCTCAGCTTAAATTGTTCTAGATTCATCCACATTGTGAATATTTCCCAAATTCTTGGTAGTTTTTCAGTGATGTACAATTCTCCAAGGCATAAATGTTCTGTAGTTTCTTTGTCCATTCATGTGTTGTTAGACATTTAAATTGTTTCCAATTCTTTACTAGTATAACTACTGCTACAATAAACATGATTGTGTATGTGTTAGCATGTGTCACAGCTCTTATTTCTTTGGGATATATACCCAGAGTGGGATGGATTGCTGGCTCAAATGCTATTTCTGTTCACAACTTTCTAAGGAAGCATCAAACTTCTTTATAGGAGTTGCACTGATGGCTTAGTGGTAAGGCATTGTGTTGCCAATGTAAAGGTATAGAGTTTGAATCCATCAGCTCCTTTGTGGGAGAAGGATGGTCAGTCTCCTCCCATGCAATTTACTGCTTCTGAAAACCCACTGGAGGTTCATCTATGGGTCAGTTCTAACTTGAATTTACACAACAGCAACGTAACACCAGTAGTGTATGAGTGTTCCAATCTCTCTGCACCCTTGCCAACATTTGTTACTTACTGACTTACAGAAGTTTCTTATGATTGCTGAACTGAGATGATTATCTCATTCTTGTTTTGATTTACATTTCTCTAGTTGCTAATTAACTTCTGGCAATTTCCTATTTATGTACTATTCTAGACGGTTTTTTAGTGATCTTCAGTAGTATTTTGCTAGCATGTGATATCAATGATATTGTTTGATAATATCCACATAGAGTTGAATCACCCTACTTGGTAATGGGAACAAATATGGACCTCTTCCAATCCATTGGCCAGACAGCCATCCTCCAAATTTCCTGGCATGGGCTGGTGAGTGCATCCAAGTCTGCAGCTGTTAATTGAAACAAGTCAGTTGGTATCCCATCAATTCCTGGGGCCTTATTTTCTGCCAATGCATTCAATGCAGCTTCCACTTCCTCTTTCAATATCATTGGCTTCTGTTCATATGGTATTTCCTGAAATTTTTCAGTGTCATCAATTCTTTCTGGTACAGTGACTCTGTTTATTCCCTCTATCTTCTTTTGATACTTGTTGGGTCATTCAATATATTGCCCATAGCATTTTTCAATATTGCAACACAAGGCCTAAATTTATGTTAGTTCTTTCAGCTTGAGAAATGCAGAACGAATTCCATTAAGATACCTCCTGAGCTGCCTTTTGGAATCATCTGTTCAGCTCTTTCACTTTGACATGTTTTCATTTAGATTTGACTTCTCGACATTCTAGTGCAATCTTTAGAGTCTTCAGACATCCATTTTGGTTTTTCTCTTTCCCCTTTGTTTTTGTAATGGCCTTCTGCTTTCTTCATGGATGATATTTTTTATATCATCCCACAACTCATTTGTTCTATCATTGGCTGATATCAGATGGATCCTGGATGAAAATAAGAAATACCAGAAGAATATCTTTTTATGCTTTATTGACTATGCCTTTGCATAGAAAAAAAGGCAAAGTCAAATGACTGTGTGGATCATGACAAGTTGTGGCTGACATTAAAAAAATGGGAATTCCAGAGCACTTGGTTGTGCTTGTGCGGAACCTATACCTAGAGCAGGAAGCTGTTGTATGAATGGAGCAGGGGAGTACTGCATGGCTTGGAACTGGAAAGGGAGTGTGTCAGGGATAGGTTTTTTCTCCACTCCTGTTCAATCTATATGCTGAGAAAATTTTCCAAGAAGCTGGACTCTATGAAGAGGAATGTGGCCTCAATATTGGAAGGAGACTCATTAATAACCTGTATTATGCAGATGACACAAATTTACTTGCTGAAAGTGAAAAGGATTTGAAGCACTTGCTGCAGAAGATCAAGGAATTCAGCCTTCAGTATGGTTTGCATCTCAATATCAAGAAAACAAAGATTCTTACCACTGAACCAATAGGCAGTGTCTTGATGGATGGAGATTGAAATTGTCAACAGCTTAATCTTGCTTGGATCCCCAGTTAATAGCCTTGCCATGAGCAATCAGGAAATAAGGATATGTATTGCAATGGGAAAATCAGAAGTTAAGGACTTTTCCCAATTATTGAGGAGTAGTGATGCCAGTTTGAGGGCAAAGGTATGTCTGATTCAGGCCATGGTCTGAGACCTGGACAATGATTAAGGATGACAGGGAAAGAATTGATGCCTTTGAGCTGTGGTGCTGGAGAAGAGTGTTGAATATACATGGATTGCTAGGAGAACAAACAGGTTTGTCCTGGAGAGGGTGAAGCTGGGCTGCTCCTTGGAGTCAAGGATTCTGAAACTTCATCATATTTTGGGCATGTTGCAAGGAGGGACAAGTCCTTAGAGAGGGATGTCATGTTTGGGAGAGTGAAGGGACAGTGCAAAAAGGAAGACCCTCGATTGGATGGATCAATTCAGTGATTGAGGTGATGGGAGTAGGTGTGTCGGAGACCATGAGGTTGGCACAGGATAGAGCAGTGTTTAGGGCTCTTGTACATAGGGTCGCTATGAGTCACAAGTGAATTGATGACACATAACAACAACAACAGATGAATTAGAATTTTTCATAAATTCTAGAGATGAGTCCCTTGTCAGATGTGTCATTGCTAAATATTTTTCCCAATATGTACGTTCTTTTTATTATTTTAAAGGAATCTTTTGATGCACATTGTTGTTGTTGTTGTTGCTAAGTGCCATCAAGTCGTAAGTGACTCATAGTGACCCTATGAATGAAAGTCCTTGACACTTGTATGTGTGACTTTCATCCTTTCTCCAGGTTCATAGGGTTTCCTGTGGCAAGCTATTTATGGAAGTGGATGCCAGTCCTTCTTCCAAGCTTGTTTCAGCCAGGGAACGCCACCAAACACTGTCCACCATAGGTAACCATTATCGCATTTGACACATCAGTGCCACAGTGTTCAGTTTTACAGTGACCACAAGTTACCGCTGTATGGCAGGTGGACCCACCAGGGCTACATGACCTAGAAGACTGTTTGAACAAAATCAATGAAAAACAGGCCTTAGGGCGGCAGATTAGAGTCACCCGCCTTTGGCTTGTTAGCATCGCTTTCGGTCCACTAGGCCAACTGGTCTCTCTCTGTGTTGTTGATGTACATTAGGATTTAAGTTTTAGGAGGCCCAAATAATCTAGCTTATCCTAGGCTGACTGAATTTTCAGTTAAATTTGATACTTATGCCATTGACTAGGGATCCTAAATTTGCATCAAGTGTTTTCTGTGATAACCTTCGTAGTTTTAGATTTTGCACATAGGATTTTGATCAATCTTGAGTTAGTTTTCATATATGGTGTGAGGTATGAAGTTTGATTAATTTTCTACAAGTAGTCATCCCATTTTGCTAGTATCATTTGTAAAAATTACTGTCTTTTTCCTCTTGGATTTCATCTCTTTGTCAACATCATTTTTTAAGGGTAGATGGATTTGTTCCTGGGTTCTGGGTGCTAGTCCATTGGTCTGCGTGCCTGTCACTGTATCAGTAGTACTAAGTAGTCTTGCTTGCTTGATCATTCTGACTGTGTTGTAGGTTTTGAGCTCAGGAAATGCAAGTCATCCTACTTTGTTTCTCTTCTTCAATGTAACTTTGCTTAGCCAGGCTCTTTCCTTTCCATAAAACGCTGGTGATTATTTATTTCCCTCTTTTTGAAAAATGATGATGAGATCTAGATCAGGATTGCATTATATCTGTAGATTGCTTTTGGTTGTCTATTGATCTTTTACTTGATCGATTTGTTATTCTTTGATCTCTTGCAGAATGGATAGTTGAAAGCTATGCATTTATCGTATTGATTGGATTTTTTGTTTTCTCTATTCTATCATTTATCCCCAAGTGTTGTTGCTATTGTCAAGTCAACCATGACTCATAGCACCCCTATGAACAATGGATCTGACACCTGACCTATCCTATGTCATCCTGACTATCTCTGACACACTGTTAAAGTTACTCTGCCAATCCATCTCAT
Organism: Elephantulus edwardii; assembly: GCF_000299155.1. Lineage (NCBI taxonomy): Eukaryota > Metazoa > Chordata > Mammalia > Macroscelidea > Macroscelididae > Elephantulus > Elephantulus edwardii. The sequence continues at coordinate 17,761,770 of NW_006399806.1, forward strand.
GTATGAGCTTTCTCTTCTTTATTAATCCTCCACCTTTTCAAGCATGCTATCCTTTTCCAAGGACCAGTCCCTCCTAATAACATGATTACAAAAGTATGTGAGATGAAGTTTCACTGTCATTGCCTTCAGGAAGCAAATACTCTGGAGGCATCTTTTTCCAAGACATCTTTGCTTGTCTTTTGGCAGTCCATCAATATTCGGCAATCTCCTCCAATACCACAGCTCAAAGGCTTCCATTTGTTTTCTGTTGCCCTTAATCATTGTCCAACTCTCAGCTGCATAGCAAGTGATTGAAAAGATTATGGTTTGGATCAGATGCATCTTAGTCTTCAAACTGGTATCCTTGCCCTTCAGCACTTTGAAAAGTTCCCTGGCAGCAAACTTTCCCAATGAAATATTCTTTTGATTTACTGGCTACTGGTGTTAAAAATGTTGATTGTGGATCCAGGCCAGATGAAATCATTGGCAATTTCTATTTATTCTCCACCTGTTATGAGAAATCATCTATCATTAGGCAACAGCCTATTGGCCTGCTGGTGAGGATTTTTGTTATATTGATATTGAGATGTAACCTCTTTTGAAAGCTGTAGTCTTTGATCCTCTGCAGCAAGTATTTAAAATTCTTCTCATTTTCAGCAAGCAAGGTTGGGTCATCTGCATAACACAGGTTGTTGGTGAATCTTCCCCTGTTTCTGATGCCACAGTCTTCATTAGCTTCTCTCATTATTTGTTCTGCATACAGATTAAGTAGATATGGAGAAAGAATACAGCCCTGCTTCAGCCATAATGTGGAAATTATCAATTAATATCAATCACATGCAGCTAAAACCTGGCCAAAATTATTTTAAAGTGACAAGAACAGTATATCAATGGAGAACTGGCAGAAATTCAGTGTGGATTTAGAAGAATCTGTATCATTGAGGAATGTCATTGCTGTGTCAGATGGATCGTAACTGAAAGCAGAGAATACCAGAAGGATGTTTCTTTGTATTTTATTGACTGTGCAAAGACTTTTTACAGTGTAATAAATTATGGCTAACACTGAGAAGAATGGGAATACTAGAATACTTAATTGTGCTCATATGAAACTTATACCTAGACCAAGAAGCCATTGTCTGAACAGAGCAAGAAAACGCTGCCTGGTTTAAAGTCAGGAATGGTATGCATCAGAGGTATATCTTTTTTCCATACCTCTAATTAGATTATATCTCAATCTATTTGTAAACCTCCTCACCAGTATCTTACCTATAGATGACTTTCAACAAAAGCTTTCTTATCTCTTTATCTTCCTTCTAATAATTTGTAATTGGGTAACACTAAAATTCTAATAAGCAGATTTAGAAAGAGGCCCATTTCTCCAGCTCCATGATTCTTCACAAAAGGCTGCTCAGCTTGAGCTAAAGCCTGTCTTCTGCTTTTGAATCTGCAATTGGAAACATATGGTGCTTTGGAAGCCAGCCATTTTTCCTACTTTCTTTCTTCCCCCCTCCCCCAAGAGAAACCTTTACAACCTCACTAAATATGTCAAGAAACAGCAATGAAAATGTCAAGAAATTGTAATATTGCTTACTGCAACACACACATATACACATCACTGCTGGTGTATTTACAAAGTTCCAAGTTGAAAAAACAAATGCTAATTTTAGATTTTGGGGTTTTTCCTTTAAGTCATAATAAGAAAAAATAAAAACACCCACTGAAACCCCACTGCACAACACCTCTGAGTCATACACACCAGGCACTTTCGAAAACCAATTTTCTAGAGAAAGGAGTCTAATTCTTAACTCATTGAATCATGAGTCCTGCTGCCCTGATGAATACAAGGAATTGTCAGCACCAGCATTGCAGCGCTGGTACCCAGTGTGGGATGGGGATGTTACAGGTGGGAGCTCTGCTTCAGATGGTATTTTTAAACACATTTTTCTACCTCACTGAAACCCTTCCGTACTTATGAATCCTTATCAGCTCTTAACCTGGGAGATAAATGAACATTCCACATCTCACTCACAGCAATGCCAATCTTTTGACATCTAGCATTTGATCATCACAACAGTAGGGCTGAATCTTGTACTGAAATATCTATTTCACTGGAGTAGTCACCATTTTGGGCAGATCAATCATCATTAACAAAACTCTAACTTTCTGAACTGTTTTGGTAATAATAGCTCAGTTCCTAATGCAGTGATGAAAGACAGAGGAGGGAGGGATGAGAGTCTCTTGACCATTTGACTTTGTCTAGGAGGAATTCCTGACTCTTGGATCACTGCTGTTCCCAAAGCATTGCTGAGTCCACCGGACCCAGCTCAGGGAACTGACATCATCAGACCTTTACTCCTTGTCTCTCCTCTTCCCGATGCCTTATAAGTCTCTGTAAATGTTCTGAGGCCAAAGCAAACAAGAGCCTTCAAAAAATTTGCCTGTATATCATGTGATCATTGGTCCTTTGCATCTTTACTGGAAGGAGCTGCTTTACTGTAATCACTGGGGCTTCAATGATAAAAGAACTCCACCCCCAGCTGAACCTTCACACAAGAACCAGTCTAAATTTCAGAGACTTGGTGAGAGCATCCCTGACCATGGAAATCCTCTGGGAATTTTCTCTGATTTCAGCTCTTAGAAATCCTACAGATTTACTTTCATTTGCTATTCATTGTGAGTTTCTTTCTTTCTTTCTCTCTCTCTCTCTCTCTATCTTTCTCTCTATCTCTTTCCCATTTTCATGCAGATAAGACTTATATTCCTAAGGAAGTTCTTATGGCTTAATAGTAAGGAATTGCACTGCAACCCAAAGGTACACGGTTTGAATCCACCAGCTGCTCTGTGGGAGAAAATTGGGCAATATCCTCCTGTTTTATTTTCTACCTCTGAAAACTTACTGGAGGATCAGCTGTGGGTTAGTTCTGTTGTTGTATTCAACAACAACAAGATGCTGCTGTTGTGTGCCGTCAAGTTGACCATGACCCATAGTGTCCTTAGGGTAAGGAGATCTGTATCCTGGCCTGGCCTGTGCCAGCTTCACTATCTCCTATACACATGAGCCCATTGTTACAGTCACAGTATCAATCCATCTTGTTGAGAGTCTTCTTCTCTTTCACTGACCCTTCATCTTACCAAGCACAATGTCTTTGTCCAAGGACTGGCCCTTTAACAACATGCTCAAAGTATGTGGAATGACATTTCATCAATCTTCCCTCCAAGGAGCACCCTAGTGCACTTTCTCGAATCATATTTGTCCTTCTGACAGTCCATGGGACTGTATTATTCACCAATACCACAACTCAAAGACAATAATTCTTCTTCTACCATCCTGATTCATTGTCCAACTTTCATACATATAAAGAAATTGAAAGACCATGGACTGGGTTAGGCCTTTAAAGATATCTTAGTCTTTAAATTGGTGTTGAACTTTAGAGAGGTACTTGATGGCAGATTTTCACAGTATATTACATCTGCTTTTTTACAAATTTGTCTTAGATATAGTGACTTATCTGACTTATAAAAATACCTATAACTTATCTGTCAGATATATATGTTGTTGTTATGTGCTGTCGAAACACTTGCCACTCATAGTGACCCTATTTACAACAGCCCTAAACCTTGTTTTATCCCTTGCCACTCTCATTGTCTCTGACACATTTATCCCCATTACCCCAGTGATGGAATTAGTCCATATCATCAAGGGTCTTCTTTTCTTGCGCTGTCTCTCCACCCTCCCAAGCATGACGTCCCTCTTCAAGGACTGGTCCCTTCTTCCCACATGTCCAAAGTATGTCAGTCAAAGCTTCAGAATCCTTGCCTCCAAGGAGCAGCTTGGTTTCACCCTCTCTTGGATCAACTTGTTTGTTTTCTTAGCAGTCCATGGTATATTCAATACTCGTCTCCATTATCAAAACTCAAAGGGATCAACTCTCCTACTCTCCTTCTATCATCTCTAGTCATTGTCCAGCTCTCTGAAACATAACAACTAATGGCAAAGACCATGGCCTTTACCTAAGTCTCCAGACTGACTATACACACACACACACACACACACACACACACACACACACACACCCCAGACATACATACATACACACACATATATAAACATTTTATATATAAACTCTCCTAATACCACTTATACCAGTCTATCATTAATTCATTCATATAACAAATATCCATTGGATGCTTACTGTATTATAGATGCTATTTTTGGTGCTAGTAATAAAGGAATAAACAAACTTGACAAAGTTGCCCCTTATGGTATTTATTTAGGAAAAAAGATGGTAAATATAACAGTAGAATATGATCCCAAGTGCTTTGCATTTTAAGAAGAATGTGTAGGATTAGGAGATAAAATATGAGGAGGAAATATCATGGACTAGAATGTGAACTTATGATGAGTAAATATTTAATTTTCAGATGTGGGGCAGAGACACTCACTGACCTTCCTTAGAGAACTTAGAACTGTGCACTGGAAAGTCCATTTCTGAACATCAGTGAAGAATGAAGCAAAATGGTATAAATGGTTAAAGCTCTGCTGAGTAGCACATCTCATTCCATTTTATCTGTCCTTCTCCGCCATATCCCCACCCCTTGTAATTGTAATTTGAGTGAAAGTTTTCAGAACTAAACACAACTGTTCAAACACATTTTATGGTATGACTTTGATTAAAATACCCACAATGTAACCACACTCTTCCCACTTCCTCCCTTTAATCCTATCTCTTCCTGCCTCCTGAGCTTTGTCCCCGGACAAATGCTGTCCTTTTGATCAGATGTCATGGCTATTCTTTTT
>NW_006399806.1:17766849-17799042 GCF_000299155.1 Elephantulus edwardii
CATCTCTTTCATTGCATATACATAATTTAGTTCCTTTCAAAAGGTGACTAAAGGCCATTATCTCTGTAGTTCCACTTGTCTCCATCAGTCCAGCAATCTACCATCATCTCCTTAATTCTACGTAAAGCATGATTATGAATGAGGGTTGGCCAGAGATGATCAATACAACTTCATTAATGATGTCATTTCCAAAATTTTCCTTTCAGTCCATATCAAGGTTTTCCAGTTCTGAATCTCCTTCCTTGAAGCCCCTAGTTTTCTGTTTCAAGATAAAGTCAAGTAAGGTATACCAGGAATGATTTCTAAAATCATGCTCATAAAAGAGAGGGGAAAAAACCAAAAAACAGCAAACCACCGTTACGGTGGTTTTCTGGAATTGTGGTTCTATCATAAGTAAGTAATCAGATGTTAGGAATTTTATGGTTGTGAGATTGAGGAGAGATATTTTAGAGTAAGTACAACTTAGTGATCTTACAAAATCTTGAAGTATGTGTTGCCACCCTGTCTTAGGAAGTAGGTTTTTGTGCCCAAAAATATCATGCAAAACTGGATACAGATCTTAGTTCTGTCAATAACTTACTAAATGATTTTTGGAAACTCTCATTTTCTTCATCTGTAAATATGAGAATAATTCCTCTCTATTTCAAGTATACAGTTACAGCTTAAAAAAAATCTGTTGATACAAATACAAAGACTCTTTGTTCAACTTACTGTTGTTGTTAGTTGCCATTGAGTTGGCTTCAATCACAGTGACTTTATGACCTAAAGAGGGGTTAATTTACACAGCTGCTCTTAGAAAGGAGCTTTTGATAGCAAATGTGAATAAGGTCCCTTTCCTGACCTAAGTCAGGGCAGGAAGCAGATTCTTTAGGTTGGGCATGTTGTAATTGTGGTAAGTCTGTATAACCTCATTCATAACATGTTGTGTTTTGTTTGGTGGTTTTAAAATATTCAAAAGCAAAGTGTTTGACCTGCCAAGAAGCTAGGTTACCAGTTAGTGAGTGGCTTAAGAAAGAGACAACAGCAAAAACACTCCACTGAAATCACATTCCTGAGCCAGAAGTGGCAGCAGGCTCAGGGTGGCTTTGGAGAGAGATTATGGATGTTTTGTGTTGGGACTGAGGATTTTGATTGTACAGTCTTCAGGAAATTGCTCTGCTATCCCAAAAGATACACCTTTCAAGCAGTTCAAATCCACCAACAGACCTGAGGAAGGAAGATGGTCAATCTCCTTTCGTGTCATTTACTGCCCTAATAACCCACTGGAGTATCAGCTACGAGTTGGTTTCAACTAGACACCAGTGAGTTTGAGTCTGAGTTTGTGTTGGGATTAAGGAGCCCTGGTGGCATAGTAGATTATGTATTGGGGTGCTAATTGAAATTCGATAGTTTATGAAGATTGGAAACCCCGTAGAGGGCCATCATGAGTCAGGACTGACTTGATGACAGTGGATTTGGGTTTTGGTGTTCCGGCTAACATGGGTGGTTGTGGTGGGACTAATAAACAATCTTTGTCTGGAAGGTAGCTGTTGTCATCATTGTTAGCTGGCATCAAGTCGAGTACAACTCATAGTGGCCCTGCTGATAACAGATCTGAACCTTACGCTATCCTGTGCCAGCCTCACAATCTCTGACATTGTTGCAGTCATTGCGTCAATCCATCTTATTGAGGATCTTACTCTCTTTTGTGACCCTCTACCTTTTCATGCATGTTATCTCTTTTCAAGGAATAGCCTCACCTAGCAATATGCCCCAAATATGTGAGACTAAGCTTCGTCATTCTTGCTTTCAAGGAGTATTCTGGCTGCACTCATTCAAAGACATATCTGTGTATTCTTGTGACAGTCTATGAGAGGTTCCACACTCTTCTTCAATACTATAGTTTAAAGGCACCAATTCTTCTATCATCTTTATTCACTATGCTCTCAGATTTATTTATTCAGCTCTCAGATGCATAGCAAGTCATTGAAAAGACCATGGTGCAAATCAGGTGCACCTTAGTCATGAAACTGACATTGTTGCTCCTCAATAATTTGTGGAGGTCCCTGACTGAATACTTGTCAATGCAATATGCCTTCTGATTGCTGGTACCAACAATGTTGATTTAGAAAGACTAAATCATTGATAACTTCAGTCCATTCTCCATCTATCATGATGTTGTCCATTGGGCCAGTGGTAAGAATTTTTGTTTTGTTGATGTTGATGTATAATCCATATTGATGGTGGTTGTTCTTGATTTTCTTCAGCAAGTGTTTCAAGTTCTCCTCAGTTTGTAGTAGTTGAATGAGAAGTCAGACCTTTGAACTACACTGAGATGTTTGTATATCCTTTAGCAGAGCTACCTCTCCTGCAAATCTAGCAGCACCGTTCACAAAGAAAAGAATACAAATCCACTGTTTTTTGTGTCCCTTGGAGCTGGGCATGCCAGTAGCCTTGTCTTTAAACTCTAGATCAATTTATATTATTTATGTTTTATACTCAAGAATCATTGTATTACTGTATTAGTAAAATGGTGGTTGCCAGCCCATGAAATTAATTTTATTTCCCTTCTAGCCCACCTGCATCTGAAACATGCAGTATTTTTTTTCCAATGCAGATTTCCAAGTCTCACTTGAATCTTCTGAATCTTCAGTTACAGACTGACTGACCCCTAAAACGTTTGAGGGCATCCTAATCCTTGTGTCTGGTTGTTAATGAGGCTAATGAGGCTGTATCAGTGTGTTATTGTTAGGTGCTGTCGAGACAAGTATGACTCATAGTGACCCTATAAACAAAAGATCTGAATCCAGTCCTATCTTGTGCCATCTTCACACTTCCTGACACAAACAGCAGGCACTGTGTCAATCCACCTGGTGGAGAGTCTTTCTTTCCTTTGCTGACCCTCCACCCTTCAGCATCATGTTCTTCCACAAGGAATAGCCTCTCCTAGCAACATGCCCAAAGTGAGGCAAAAGCCTTATCATCTTTGCCTATAAAGAGCGTTCCCGCTGCACCCTCTCTAAGATATATTTATTTGTTCTTTTAGCAGTCCAGAGGATGTTCAGTACTCTTCTCCAATACCACAGCTCAAAATTATTAATTTTTCCTCTACTATTGCTATTCATTGTCAAGCTCTAAGATGCATAGCAGTTTTTTTAAAAAGACTATGCCAGGTGCACCTTAGTCCTCAAACTGACATCATTACTCTTCAATAATTTGGAAAAATCTCTAATTTCAGGCTCTCCCAATGCAATATGTCTCCTGATTTCCTGACTGCTGGTACCAAGGATGTTAATTGTGGATCCAAGTAAGATGAAGTTATTGAAAGTTTCAATCTCTTCTCCATCTACCATTATGTTACCTATCAGTCTAGTTGTAAGAATCTTTGTTTTCTTGACATTGAGATACAATCCATATTGAAGGCTGTTGTTGTCATGTGCCATCGAGTCGCTTCTGACTCATAGCGACCCTATGCACAACAGCCCTAAACCCTGCTCTGTCCTGTGCCAAATGCACCGCCTCTGACACACCCATCCCGATTACCCCAGTCACCGAATCAATCCATCTCATAGAGGGTCTTCCCCTCCTGCGTTGTCCCTCCACCCTCCCAAGCATGATGTCCCTCTCCAAGGACCCGTCCCTCCTGGCAACATGTCCAAAGTATGTCAGACGAAGCCCCAGAATCCTTGCCTCCAAGGAGTAGCTTGGTTTAATCCTCTCCAAGATAAATCTGTTTGTTTTCCTGGCAGTCCAGGGTACATTCAGTACCCTACGCCAGCACCATACCTCAAAAGCATCCACTCTCCTTCTGTCCTCCCTAGTCATTGTCCAACTCTCTGAAGAGAGAAGGCTACATTCCTTTATTTTCCACAACAAGTGCTTCAAGTCTTTCTCACTTTCAGCAAGCAAGGTTGTGTCATCTGTATAACACAAGTTATTTGGTCCTGATGCCACACCCTCTTCAAAGAGTGCAGCTTGTGGAATAATCTTCTCAGCATTCTAATTGACTTGTTTCAATTACCAGATGCACCCCTGGGTTTGCTCACCAGTCTATGCTAAGAAATTTGGAGGACAGCTGTCTGGCCAATGGATTGGAAGAGATCCATATTTGTTCCCATTCCTAAGAAAGGTGATCAAACAGAATGTGGAAACTATCTAACAATGCCATTAATACCACATGCAAGCAAAATACTGCTGAAGATCATTAAAAAACATCTAGAACAGTATATAGACAAGAAACTCCTAGAAATTCAACAAGGGTTTAGAAGAGGCCATGAAGCCAGAGAGGCCATGAAGCCAGGAATATCGTTGTTGATATCAGATGGATCCTGGCTGAAAACAGAGATTACCAGAAGAATGTTGTTTTGTGCTTTTGTCTATGCAAAGGCATTTGACTGCATGGATCATAACAGGTTGTAGCTGACATTGAGAAGAATGGAGATCCCAGAGCACTTAATTGTGCTCATGTGAAACCTACACCCAGACCAGGAGACTGTTGTGCGAACAGAGCAGGGGAGCACTGCATGGTTTAAAAGAAAAAGGAAGCGTATCAGGGTTGTATTTTTTCTCCATACCTATTTGGACTGTGTGCTAAGCTGCATTAGTACAGTGTCCTAAAAGGAATCACTTCTAATTACAAGGAGCAGACATAGTGACAAGTAAGGACAAATGAGAAAAACAGATGACAATGAAGAACTATAGAAGCGCAAAGAGGAAAGGCTGCTCCCCACGTTGGACTCAGAATCTTCCCCCAGAGGTGTTCTCTGAATTCAGATTTCCAGCCTCCTGAACCATGAGATAATAATGTTCTGCTCTTTAAAGCCACCCACTTGTGGTATTTCTATTACAGCAATGCTAGAAGGCTAAAAGAGGGCCCAACAATCTGTTTCTCATAAGCACACCAATTTATTCTAAGGCACATTACAGTATGAGATCCAAATAAATTGAAACTGTTTGTCCAGCCTCATAGAATGAATTAAGGGCACAAAACAGAACAAAACAAAACACATATGAGTAAGATAGTTTTGCCTAATTACTTGTCTTTTCCTGAACTTTTCCCAAAGTATACTCATCATAGATTTCCTCAAGTCAACTTCTGAAATTAATCAACTTCTGAACAATTGGGTTCAGAAAAAGTCTTTCTTTTCCATATACTTTCATTTGTCCAGAATCTGAAAGAAATGATCCTGGAATGAATGGATTGAAGGATAAGAGGAGGTGCCATTTTGAAGGCAGGAAGTTAGACTGAAAAGAGTTTGCCACAGTCTGGCAAGTCTCACAGAGAAAAGAATTTCCTATTTGTAAGCAGGAAACAAAGTAAACAAACAACAGCAACAACAAGTCCAGAAGAACAAAACTCTTGTGAACAGCTATTGAATATGCTGCTTAGGACATTCTTGGGTTGCCCTGTGTCTCTGTGATGATGGCTCAAAACAGGAGCAGTGTTCTCTATCCCCTCTTAGTTGGTTCAGAGAAGGTTCAATCCATACCTCCTAGAGCTATACATGAGGTGGACTCTGCTGCTTCCCAGTAACGACCAAATGATTCTCCACCTGCTGGGGAATCTCTACCCATAATAGGTGCAAAGCTCAAAATCACAGCCTTTTTCAGAATGGCAACATATCCAAAGCCTAGCCCATGTGAAAATATAAAGGATAGTCCCCTACACCCAACATGAGGCAAACCTAAAGTATCATGCCAGCTTAGGAATTTTCCCTTGAGGTAGCTCAGGTCTTCAATGAGATTGAATCCCAGCTAACTTTGTCCTCTATTCAATTCCTTTTTTCTCTTACCTGACATAATTGTTTCCAGAGTTACACAATAGCCTAAAGTACCATTTGTTGCCCAATCAATTCCAACTCATAGTGACTCCAAGTATTTCAGAGCAGAATTGTGCTCCATAGCGTTTCAAGAACTATTTTTTTTTTCTTCTAAGAAAAAAAAATAATCAGACTTTTCTTGCAAGGTACTACTGAGTGAATCCAAATCTCCAACCTTTTGTATGACATCATGTGTATTGACCATATTCAACATCCGGGCAAAACAGAGAAACAAACAACAAAAACCAGCAAAAAGCTCCAAGTCAAGGAAAAAACAAAGAAAAGCTTCAAGTTTTTGTCAAGTTGACCAGAACTCATAGTTGACCCCATGTGTTTCAGACTAGATTTGCTTTGTCAGTTTGCGTGTGCTTGTAGTTTGGCCTATAATTTATAGAGAAGCAGACTGCCATCCTGTTCTTCTGCAACATTGCTGAGTGTGTTTGAACCATCAATTTAACAATTACGTGCAGATGTTTGTTAATAGCCCCCTGTGCCACGCCACTTTCCTTACTGAAACTTCTATACTTCATCTCAGAAAACTGTTACCTGGGTCATCCACCTTACAATGAGATCTCAATGACTATAGTCAGAGGGACATGTAACTGAAGGAAAAGAGGAGAATAGAAATATTTTTATTTTATCCTTCCTGATCCTAGAGAACTTAGACACATTTCTAGTGGTCTGCATCTGGTTCTATTCCACTGGGAGAGTTTGACCAAGCCTTCATTTTTAACATCAAATTACCTGAATGATTCCATCTGTCATAGGAAATCTTATTCCTAGAGATCTTTCCCTAGAAATGTTACCCAACTCCGTGAAATCACCAAACATAAACTCTTTAGGGCACAATCAGAGCATATTGATAGAGTCTACTGGATGGGCTACCTAGTAGGATTTGGGTCTAGGACTTAAAGTAAGCAGAGTTTCTCTTTAGCTCTGGTAGTTAGACTATAGGGAGTTGTGCTGCTAACCCAAAGGCCTCACCTTTCTTGTGGTTTGAATCCACTGGTGTCTATAAAGGATAAAGATGGACAATCTCTTTCCATGCAATTTACAGCCTCAGAAAACCCAGAGAGGGTCAGTTATGGGTCAGTTCCAACTTGGTGGGAATGTGTGAGTGACCAAAATATAGTTCCTATTGCCTTACTGATTCATTCAATACATTTGTTTTGGATGCTCACTATTTAATAAACACTGATTGATACTCTGTACACTGAAAGCTTTTTCTTTTTTAAGAAAAAATTAGTTAATAGCAAATGTTATGAAGACAATGAAGAGAGCAATATGATAGAGAATTATACAGCAGGAGAGTAGGGATGTGGGAAAAGGTCCTTTACATACATCACCAACAAAGCCCAAGTTGAGGAGTCAATATTTGAGAAAAGTCCTAAATGAGTAGATCTGTACATAGAAGCATTGTTGCTGTTGTTATGTACCATTGAGTCAGAACTGACTCCTTGCTGACCCTCCAGCAGGTTTTAAACGACATGACAGTAAATCACATGGGGAGAGGTTGCCCATCTTTATCTCTTAGAGCATCTGGTAGATTTGAAACACATGCCTGTGGGTTAGTAGTGCAACTCCTTACCAGTAAGCCACAAGAGCCCTCTTACAGGCAGTGCAAAGATCCTAAGGAGAGGAAACAAATTTAAAAAGAAGAGACTTCCTCCTGTGTGCCTAAAGCTTCAAAAAAATAAGGTCCACTATAAAGTCAATGAAGAGGGCAAAAATGAGATTAAGTAGCACATTTTAAGTAAAGGGTAGAAAGGAGAGCACCAGCAAGTTTTAAGCAGGGAAATTACTTGATGATAGCTGCATTTACTCTGTGATACAGGTTACTTTGAATCAGAATCCACTCAACATCACATGATCTAGGGAAGATGCATTGTAAGGGAGCAAAAAGGGACCAGATACACCAATGAAAATATAACCCCAAGCAATGAGGTAAGAAATGATCGTGACTTGGACTAAGGTAAAAACTACAGAGATAAAGACAAATGGATAGATTCAGGAGGGTTTAGAAGACACAGAACACAGGATATATTATTGGTCTGGATGTAATCTATAAGAAACAAAAGAGAATTAAGGATTAATCCTCAACTTTTAGCCTGAGTGTTAGTAAATGCTGGTGCCATTTTCCAAGATAGAAAGGCTGCATCTGAGCACTTATTAAATGATTAATGTGCTTTGTCTTAAGAAGCGCCATATATTTCTGACAGAAGGACAGAGACACTGTTGGATTTTTCATTCTAACACTCACCTACAGCCCCCAGGGTATTCCATATACCGTGGAGAACCAATCTACATACACCCTTGCCAAATTTTCACTCCAAATTTGTTATGCTTCATTATTCCAGGAGACTTTATTATAAATGAATAGCTAAAGGCAAAGTATAATTAAGGACAAGGGTACTGGGGCATGCATAGTTGGCATAGCTATGAGCTCATGATTCCAGCTGCACAGGTGCTGGTTCTGTATAACACAAGAATTGCTGCTCAACTGCTAGGAGGCAGCCACTTCCCACCACTCACCTCAAGGATAGAGGGGCAGATAGACCAACCAAGTATGGTAGTCTCAGGACACCAAACTGGGTAATCATTATTCCAGTCATGGTCCATCCTTCATCAGGCGCCAACAGAGGACCAGATGATTAATTGGTTTTATCAGGTTCAAGTGTTTCTTTCAAGGTCAGTAACTGGAAGTAGTGCTATAATTGGGACTTCATTATAGAAATCGACTAATGGAACTTTCAGAATCTTCCTGTATTTGTTAACATGTGGACATTTTATCAAATGAGATTTACAATCTTAACTTAAAAACTTCTAGAACATTTTGTGACTTATTTCTCATTGATGTACTTTTTTCACTAGCCTGTAGTTTATTGAAGGTTTCTTCTTTCCCCCTCTTACTATCCATATACATTTTATATTGTCCCAGATTTAATTAAGATCAAGCCTTTTCTTTGTTGTTCAAGTCATTGCATAAATACTGGAGACATACATTTAATGGACTAATGCCATTGTTGCTGTTTATTGAACTTTGCTATTCTTATTTTTTCCATCTTCCCTTTTCTTGTTATTTTACAAATATATAGATAAATAATACAAGTATTTTAAATTGCCTTAAACATAGCAATAAGTTACATGTGTTTATATTCATGTGTACTTCTTGTCAATAATTCATTTTAGGAGAGTTCTGAAGAACATATTATTTACCAGGGTGTATTTCTGTGAATTTCAGATTCTGTGAATCTGAAACTATGTAGCAGAGTTCTGAGGGGGAAAAAAAATCTAACAAAAATCAGACTAATAAATATAAAATCCTACAAAAAGAAGGCATATTTTCTGTCATGCTATTTTTAATCTGTGTATTGGGAGGTAAGCGAGATGTCATTTTCATGTTAAAATATGTAATCAAGTATTATAATGAAATATTTTGACAATTTTTTTTATTTTGACAATTTTTGAGGATTAAATATATAACTTATTTAAGGACTATGAAAGATAAGGACATCTACCATTCACACCTACAAGCTAACTCTACTTTATATTCATTTATTTACAAGACAATAGAAGTTTCTGTGTCTCATGTGAAATGGACTGTGTCCTACCAATGGTCAGATTACTTTGAAAGTCCAAATGGTCTGAATTACTGAACTAACAGTGTCCCTTTGGTCTCTGGAAAGGTTCCACAGACAAACATCCTGAATGTAGATGGATGATGGTCACTAAAAGAAGAGGAGTTCTGATCCTTGCCTGGATTTATTATAAGGTGGAAAAGGTCACCTAGAATCACATCCAATTATAATTTATCACAACTTGAGAAGAAGCACAAAGAAAAAAACAAGGACAACTACTAAGATGAAGAATTTAACAAAAGAAAAATTGCGGAAAGTATGCATTCTATTTCCTTGTTGCCTTTCCCAGCTATCCTTTAAAAAATAAATTGTACTGGTTAGGGTTCTTTCTCAAGCAGCTCCAGAGGCAGGCACCTGCATGCTAGTAGTTTATTTGAAAAGAGATCCCAGAAAGCTCATTAGAAAATCTCTGGCTTAGGAGCTGAATAAAGAAAGAAAGGATATGTTAATGAACAAGTTACCATTGAAGCCTTCTAGGATTCAAATGCCCTGGGATCCTTGGAGAGAAACCATGTTAATTTGCGTTCCTCAAAAAGCAAACTCCAAGATGGAATTATATATGAAAGAGATTTAGTTATTAAAATGACTTCAGGGGGGAAACTAAAGGAGGAGGGAAGCTAAGGAGGTAAAACAAACCATCAGGTTACGATGCAGCAGCTCTGACCCTGAGGAAGGAGAGAGGTGAGGAAGGTTATATAGAATGAGTCTCTGACCACAGTGCAGGTTAAGAGAGATTCAGCCAAGCCCTGGGAGTCTGGGGCCAAAGCTGTCCAATAGAAGTAACCCAAATCTCTCAGGGTTGCCTTCCTATCCCTGCTACATTTTGTCATTGTCTGGGAGTTACCAAGGAGAAGTGTGATTTTGGCATCAAAGAAGGCTTTCTCCATCTCTTTTCCAAGTTTAATTGTGTTTTGGTGCCTATTTCTAAAAAAACAAACAAGCTCAAGAGGTGTCATGAATTACTTAAGAAAACGGATGTTGAGGTGGGGATATGGGACTGGTGTATTCACTGTTCCTCAAGCACAAAGAATGTCATCCTGATTATATGCGGGACATGGACAATCCCATTTGCTAATGATTTTATCAGTGGTGGAAGAATACCATGGTAAAAGGAAGACATCTTCCAACAATTTGAAAGATTTGGGAAATAAACCACTAAAAGATACCAAAACTCTCTGGCTATAGCTTAATGGTATGGATATCCTACAGAAGGGTAATGAGAAACTAAAGTTTATTGAAAAATAGTTAAGACATTCTGGGTAGCATAGTTGTGCTGGTAACCAAAATATTAGGGGTTCAAACCCACCAAATGTTCGTTAAGAGCAGTCTTCTCCAGTTAAAATTTACAGACTCAGCAAACAGATGTAGAGTCATCACAATTCTGAATCAATTCAAAGAAGTGGATTTGGTTGATTTTGACAAGTAGTTAAAGACTAAAATGGGAAAACTATTGGGCTTATATTGAGTAAATAACCAAACAGACTTTTATCTCCAGTAATAGAAGAGAAGATAAAGCTTAGAAGCCCACTGAAGATTTGATTGAACCATAGAACTCAAGGAATGTCTGATGCTCAGTTAAGACAGATCTGTTATCTTAAAACTGGGGCCCTGGTTGTGTGTGTGTGTGTGTGTGTGTGTTTATCTGGATTAGTGCTGTAAAGACATTGGTTTTGCAGAGCCCCCTAAAGTTCTTGGATCTTAGAGAGATGATTTCTTTTTCCCTAGCTTGGGCTAACATTCCACCCTATTGGACAATGGTGTGAATCTTACCCCCTGCAAGGCTATAAGTGTTCCTCTCAGGAACTGACTCTATGTCTTATTCCAACTATGCTGATAATTGATCTCATTGTCATGGAGTCCAGAAGTGAATCAAAGCTATATTTCCATGAGATTTCTGAGGATGTAAACCACATAGGAGGAGATTGCCCAGGTTTGTTTTATGGAACTGTTAGTGGACTTGAACCACTAAAGAGGAACAAACTTTACATTATCAGTGTGACATGACTCTGTTGGAAGCTTATTGATCCTGATAAGGAAAGGCAAGAACTTCACAGCCAAGAAGTTACATCATTTTTTAGCTAGTATGTAACAGAAAGAACAAGTACACTCAAGTACACTTGAGATTCTACCATTGGGAATTTTGAGAGTACTTTCATCAAGGGGACTAAAATGTAAGCTTGAAAAAGAACATTAAAACTTCATTTGCTGCAGATACTTGTAAAGGAGTTCTGGTGGCCTAGTGGTAAGAAACGGTGCTACTAACTCAAAGGCACACAGTTTGAATCCACCAGCCACTCTGCAGAAGAAGGGCCTATGCAATTAAATGCCTCTGAAAACCCACTAGAGGGTCTGCTACGAGTTGATTCCAATTCAATGGCACAAAACAATAATAGCAAAACTAGGATACTTGTTTGAAACATGAACTTTATTTAACACCTACCATAGCAAGAGAAAAGGTCATTGCCATTCAGAGGGAGAAAGTAAGAAACTATGCTCTTGTAAAGATTTATAGCCTTCAAAACACTATGAGGTTCTCTATCCATTCATTTGTTGATGGGCACTTAGGTTGTTTCCAACTCTTTGCTATTGTGAACAAAGCTGCAATAAACATGGGTGTGGATAAATCTTCCTGGGTGGCAGTTATGGTTTCTTTATGCCCAGCAATGGAATTGCTGGATCAAATAGTATTTCTATTTGCAACTTTTTGAGAGAGTGCCATACAGCCTTCCACAGTGGTTGCACCATTTTATACTCCCACCAACAGTGAATAAGGGTTGCAGTTTCTCCACAACCTCACCAGCATTTGTTGTTTGCTGCTCTGTTAAATTTTGCTATTCTTACTGGGGTGAGATGATATCTCATAGTTGTTTTGATTTACATCTCTTTTAGAGATAGGGATTTTGAACATTTCTTCATGTATTTATTGGCCATTTGAATGCATTCTTTGGTGAAGTGTCTGTTCATATCCTGTGCCCATTTTTCAATTGGGTTATTTACCTTTATCTTGTTGTGGTGCTTGAGTATTTTATAAATTCTAAATATAAGTCACTTATCTGACATGTCATTGACAAATAATTTTTTCCCACTCTGTGGCTTCCCTTTTACTCTGTTGGAGAAGTTTTTAGATATGCATAGGGATTTGATTCTTAGGAGGTCCCATTCATCTATTTTATCCTCTCCTGGCTATAGATTCTTCAGAATTCTTGGAAGAATATTTATGTTGTGGATTGGGTCTTCTAGAATTATTCCAAGCTTTTCTTTAATGAAATGTATAGTCCTTGGTTTTAGTCCTAGGTCCATAATCCATTTTGAGTTGGTTTTTTTGTATGGAGTAAGGTGTAGTATATTTACACAATGGAATACTACGGTGCATTGAAAAACAAGGAACTCATGCAATATTATTCAAAATGGGTGACCATGGAGGACATTACGCTGAGTGAAATAACTCAGTCACAAAAGGACAGGTGCTGCATGGTACCACTATTGTAGAACGGGGCTGACATTAGGGTTGGGGTGAGACAGAAAAATTGGATAGATTATGTTTACTGCATTGAAACAGATGAGAAAGAGGACTGTTTGAAAGCGATATGTGATTTAGTATTATGGTTATGACAAGAATCCAGAATGAAGGTTGCATAGTGGAGTGTACTCAGGTCGGGTGGGTGGGGAATTCTATACCAATGAAATAATTTTTCTTTTACTTTTCAAAGAGAAGTGCGAGCTGAGGGGAGAGGGGAGCAGGGAGAAAAATGCAACAATGAAAGTATGGAAATCCAAAATCTCTGTAAATGTTCATTCAAATTAATTTTTAAAAATTAAAAAAAACCCACAAAACACTATGAGGGAGTTCTACCCTTTCGTACAGGGTCACTGTGAGCAAATGACATTGCTTGTTGTTATGGCTGTGGTTTGTTAAGGATCTCAGAGGATGGGTCAGGCTTGTCAATAAGTAACTCTTGTTGTTAGGTGCTGTTGAATCAATGTCAAAGTATAGTCACCTCACCTGACAGAGAGCCCATTACAGAATTTGAGGCTATAATCCTTACAGGAGATTACCAGCCCTTTCTTTCATAATATTACAGTGTAGGCTCAAGACTCTTTAAGACTTTGAAATTCTTGAGTTTTTCTGGTAGACAGTAGAGGGATGAACAAAAAGACCAAGGCAAGTGAGAATCCTAGAAAGAAAATAAACTAAGATGTGAGGCCAGGAGATTATGTTTTAACAGAGGAGGGGGCAGATTAGAGAGGACACAGCTTTCTCTAAGGTCATCAGGAATGCATCTCTGAGAGAAGCATCAGCACAATTTTAGAGTTTAGCAGTAGCTCTCCTCTGCAAGACAAGGTTGGTGGAAGAGGAAAGTGCTGTGTTTAATAGTCATGGGAGTGGTACAGACCCAAAAATACTAAGGGCCAGGTGGCAGCACATGACCAGAAGTCAGGAAGCCATGATTGCTATAATGAAGGTAAAGTATTTGATCCACAAGGGAGAGAAGATGTAGTTAAATAAGGTTGGCATCTCTGTGTGGTGGAGCAGGCCAGGGAAGATAGATGGTCATTCAGCAAAGATATTACTCAATACCTACAAACTCCTGCTAAAAGCATTTAAGCAGGAATAGAGACTGAGGGCAATCACTTCAAACAAAAGTCCTAATTCCTGAAACATATTAACTGATGAAGCAGCCAGGTCCTCATGGTATCTTAACAAACATAAATTATGATGATTCTATTGGTTTCCTCCCAGAGATGTAAAGCCTTCTACTCAAGTGATTGTATACTGGGGAAGTGGAAACACACAGACCCTTGGAGAATTGTTGGGCACAGGGTCTTTGGAGCATCAATAGTTGGAAAGTCATACTCAGTGACTTCTTTGTGAAGAAGGAAGCGAAGGAAGCCTACAGGGAAGTAGAGTCCTGCCCAGAAGCTGGCTCACAGTGGCCTACTCATTTCTGAACCTTCCCAGTGTTCATTCCTTCACTCCTGGAATGTATATGTAACTGAAATTTATATACTTGGCCATTGAGTAATCCTCACATTGAGCCCTTGGCATACGTAGGTGCAATAAAAACTATCACAGAGGGGAAACAAATAGTTACCTCTGAAACCACCCCCAGCCGTGGTCAAAATAGTAAGTGAAAAGACATATTACATCTTTCAGAGGCATGACAATGATATTTTTTAAAAAAATCTCCACTGCCCTCAAATTGGTTTTAACACATAGCAACTGTCCACTGGGTTTCCAAGGGCTTACAGGAGGAGGCTGTAAATCTTTCTTTTATGGATCTGCTGGTGCATTCAAACTGCTGAACTTTCAGTCTGCAGCCCAATACAGTATACATTGTACTCCCAGGGCTCCTCCTGGCAGTGATGTTGTTGTGTTGGAAGCAACATAGATGACCCTCTAGTGGGTTTTCAGAGGCAGTTAATCGCCTTTTCTTCTCCCACAGAGCAGCTGGTGGATTCAAACTGGGTGCCTTCAATATAACAATGCAGCTTCTTACCATTGTTGTTGTTTATTAACAAGTTGGAATGGATCCAAAGCTGACCCTCCAGAGGGTTTTCAGAGACAGTAAGCCACATGGGAGGAGATTGTCTATTCCACAGAATAGCTGGTGAATTCAAACTGTGCGACTTTGGGATTTCAGCACAGTTTCTAGGCCACCAGAGCTCCCTGTTTTTATGTGCCATGGAGTCATCTGTGACTTATAGTGACTCTATGAACAGCTCTATCCTATCCTGAGCCAGTCTCACTTTCTCCAATTGTCTCCAAATGTGACTCCAACACATTTATCCCCATTATCCCAGTTACTTTGTCAGTCCACCTCATCAGGGATCTTCCTCTCCTGTACTGTCTCTCAACCCTTCCAAGCATGATGTCCTCTCTGAAAGACTGGCTCCTCCTAGACACTTGCCCAAAGTATGTGAGATCGAGCTTCAAAATTCTTGCCTCCAAGGAGCAGCAGAGAAGAAGGATCAGTAGTTAGAAAACATTGACTTTGTGACAGAAATGAGGCTGAAGATAAAATGATAGAATTTAGTATAATCAATCATTTATTAATTGAAAATACCTTTTATAAAAAAAAACAAATGATGACTATACATGTGGACTTTACCTGGTGATCTAGACAGGAATCAGATTTATTAAATCTATGAAAAGAATTGATGGAGCAGCTCAGTATCAGCTGTGAAAACCAGGCCATATGCAAGTTCAAACTGGAGCTATAGAAAATTAAATCCACAAAAATCAAAGTTGGACCTTGAGTCTATTCCACCTGAACTTAAAACCATCTCAGAAATAGGTTTGAGGCCTTGAACACTAATGAATGAAGATGTGGGAATATCATCCATAAATAATGCAAAAGTTAATTATAAATGCAGAGGAGGAAGAAAAGACCAAGATGGATTTCAGATGAGACTCTGAATACGGCACTAGAGCACTGAGAAGTCAAAGTAAAGGAAAGAAATCAAGAAGTTAACTTGCTAAACAAAAGATTTCAGGAAGACAAAGCAAAGCATTATAAAAAAAAATGTACAAAGAGCAAGAGTTGGAAAATCTAAATGGACAACTTTGCTTGGCGATTCTTTTTTTTTTTCTTTTCCTTGAGTTTATTTATTTTTTTTAAATTTTCTTTTACAAGTTTTAGTGAACGTTTGCAGAGATTTTGGATTTCCATTCATTTATTGTTGCACTTTTCCCTCTACCCTCCTGTCCTCCCCAGTTCGCTCCTCTCTTTGAAAAGCAAAAGATAAACCTCTTCATTTGTATAAAATCCCCCTGCCCCCCACCCCAAATACACTCCACTATGCAACCTTAATTCTCGATTCCTATGATAATCGTAACAAATTCAAGCTTTAAGTGGCAATGCTTAAAGATGCAATGGACAGAATATTGAATAATCCAGGAAGCATCAAAAGAAGATGGAAGGAGTACTCAGAGTCATTGTACTAAAATGAATTGGCTTGACACAGAAGAATTTAGTGAACTAACATATGACCAAGCGACTATGGTAATGAAGGAGCTGCTCTTCAAGCTGCTGTGAAGAAATTGGCAAAAAATAAGGCTCTAGGAATTGATGGAATACCAATCGACGTATTTCAACAAACATATGTCTCTCTGGACACGCTCACCAGATTAGGCCAAGAAATCTGGAAAACAACTATCTAGCCAAATGACTAGAAGAGATCCGTATTAATTCCCATTCTGAAAAAAGATGATCTAAAAGAGAGCAAAAATTATCAAATGATATCACTAATACCACGTGCAAGCAAGATCCTGCTGAAGATTATTTAAAACCAACTAGAAGAGTGTGTCAACAGAGAACTGCTAGATGTGCTAGCTGGATTTAGAAGAGGCTGTGCCACTAGGGACATTACAGCCAATGTTAGACGGAACCTAGCACTGATGGAAATAGCAGAGTACCAAAGCTCCCTAGTACCCTTTACACATCAAAATGACAGAGGAGTGGTGGTAACTATTATATGTCCTTTTAATAGCTGAGCTTAGTTCCTGAAGAAACCAAGTGGATCCTGGAGAATGAATGGAGAAATTATTTCAGTAAATAACTACTTGATTACTAAAAGTATATACTGTATGCATAAACAGGACTTCCAATTTCAGTTGTTGCATCAAATGTATATTGTAAAGCAAAACCGATTGCCATGGAGTTAACTAAATTACAGTGACTCCACCTATGTGAGCTTCCCATGAATGACTTGTTTGGGGCACAGATTGTCAAACTTTTTTCTGAGGTACATTTGGTTGGAATCCACCCCCTAATCTTTTGTTTCACAGTCAACCTAGGTTTAATAAGCCTCCAAATTCATGGTAGTGATCATTGATTTGAATATATATATACCAATTAAGAAAGAAGATTGGAGTTTGTATTAACACAAAACAGACAATATTCACCTGTAGCTTTGCCTCAAAGTTTTGCTAAATCTTTTGCTCCTTGTCAAAATATATCCCTAAGAAATACGAACCAGATGACCATCCTATATAATATCACACACTGATCCGTTATGCTGATGACCCCATATTCATCAGACAGGATGAGCAAATGTTGCTTATTTGCCTTGAGATCTAGTAAGGCACACAGGGTGGGAGATAAGCCTTATGAAGATTCAGGAAATTGCCATGTCAGTAAAACTTTCATGAAGACTTTAAGGGTTCAGAAATATGACTTTCAAAGTAAAAGACAAATCAGCACCTCTTCTATGCTTTATCTATGCCTGGCTGAGCCTTTGTGGCAATTACTATTGTTGCTGTTGGTTGCCATCAAGTTGATCATGACTCAGTCATCCTGTGAACAAGAGATGTGAACCTTGCCCTACCCTGCACATTCCCATGACCTCTGATGGACTTGAGCCTATTGTTAGAGTCACTGTTTTAATCAACTTAGTTGAGAGTCTGCCTCTCTTTTTATGACCCCTCACCTTTTCCAACATGACATCTTTTTGCCAGACTGGCCCCTCATCCAAACATGTGAAATGAGGTTTTCCCATCCTTGCCTCTAAAGAGCACCCTACTTGCACTTCCTCCAGGTTAATTGCTGTTGCTGTAGGTAAGTGCTGTTGAGTCAAGTATTACTCACAGTGACCCTATGAACAATACACAGTCGTAATTCTGTCCTATCCTGCGCCATCCTGATTATCCTCAACACATTTTAATCCATTGCCACAGATAGCAATGCATCTTGTTGAGGGTCTTCTTCTCCTTTGCTGACCCTCCATCTTTCTAAGCATGATATTCCAAAGCTTTTCCTAAACAACATATCCAAAACTTGTGAGAAGAAGGTTCACCATCTTTGCCTCCAAGGAACTCTTTGCCTGCGCTTTCTGTAAGACGTATCTGTTTGTTCTTTTGGCAGTCCACAGGATGGTCAGTATTGGTCTCCAATAGCACAAATCAAATGTATCAGATCTCCTATCATCCTTTCTAGTTTTCAGCTGCATAGCAAGGAATTGGAAAGACTATGGCTTGAATCAGGCACACGTTAGTTTTTAAACTGATGACATTGCTTTTTAAGACTTTGGAGAGGTCTTTGGCAGCAGGCTTTCCTAGACTATCACAATGCTGTATGCCTACTGATCTTCTGACTGCTAATGCTAAGACTGTTGACTCTGAATCCACGCAAGATGAAATTGTTGACAATTTAAATCCTTCTCCATACATCATGATACCTACCAAGACACTGAGGTGGGAAAAATCTAGAGCCTGAGGCTCCCAATTTTGAGATCTGAGGAGTGAAAATTCAAGTTAAAGGAAAGACTTCTCTCAATAGCCTGCTTGAACTCTCTCCAGTATGCACAAAGAGTTGACTGTCAGAAACCTAGTTTGAACTTAATGTTTATCTTTTGTATAGTTCCATGCCAATAAATCCTAACCTTCTTTAAAGTAGATGGATGGTAGGACAAAGCAAAAAAAAAAACACATGATATTTTTAATATTAAAAAATGTTACTCCTAATATAATTACTTATGAACAATGTCTACAGTCTATTAACCTCATTTTTTTCTTATGAGAAAGAGATATACACCTCATTACTCAATAGTGTTATAGAGCCTCAGAAGTTTCCCAAAGGTCTTCAAAAGAGACTTCAAGAGAATTTAAGGCTCATAATTGGTCATTTTGGGCTACATTCCCAGAATCCCTAAAGATATACATGCAGGTTAGAGAGAGGAAAAGAGGAAACAATACAATAAAGGACCAAATTCAGGCCATCTTTCACTAGGATCAATGACCTCATTGGGCACATCTTTCTCTCCCTCTCTCATCATGCTGGCTGCCATGGTAACCCCTCAGCTGCATACTGCCCTTATTCCAACCAGTTCAATGGCTCATATGCAGGCAGCCTTGTTTCTGGCAGAGGCGGGTCTAAGTTTTATGAGGCCTGAAGCATTTTAGGTTTTATGGAGGATTCATCAGAGAAAAAAATAAAATAAAAAAGGAATTTTAAGTACAGAACAGTTGTGAATACATACTCACAAAGAGAGTAAAAAAGCACAACAACTTGCAGTTAAGAAACTCATACATCATTATCATAGAATTCTAAAAAGATATGATTTTTATTAAATTCTGAATATATCTTCTATAATAATATTTCTGCGGTTTTTTCTATATATTGTTTAACTGTTCCTGCCTAAGAGCAGTTATGCTGTATTATTCTCTATAAGAAGAATACACAAATAAGTCAGACTTTCCTGCAAAAAAAGGTTTGCATTGGTACACAATCCACCCCCCCGCACACCCCCCAATGAGGGAGTTTTTCTTTTGCTTTACAAGGAGAGGAGCAAACGGGGGGGGGGGGCGGAGATAAGGGTGCAACAATGAATGAGTGGAATTCCAAAATCTCTGTAGATGTTCATTGAAACTTAAAAAAAAGGTTTGCTTAGGAAGGTTTTGGGAGGGAGAACATGGGGTTCAGAGGGCTAAAGGTCATGTCACTATAGCACTGGGAATATTTGAGTAACAGAAGAAATAGAAGGAAAGAAACAACTGCAAATCATGACAATTTATCCCACCAAATGCAAACTAAAGTAACTCAACACAATTCTTCTAAGAAGGACATCTGAAATGCTTGTTATAACTCACATCACCTGAGCAGAGAGGACGTGTGATGGAAGGGAAGTCTGAGTGGAAAGAGACAGGGGTCTATTGGAGACACATATCTTTTGCAAATTTTACAAAAATATTGTTATGGAAACACATTTCCCTAAGCCCTTCCAGAAGTACTCCAGAGCTTGAGTTTTAACAATTTACAAACCTATCTCCCTCTGGAGATATATTCTGTGTATCAAATTAGATATATTCTATGGATGCAATCTGAGTTTCATTTCCTGATTCTCAAGTCAAGACCCACATTGGAGTTTACTCCTTTAGGAAGTCTTTCCATATCTCCAAAGATTGGATCAGTTTCTTCCATAGGGGCCTTGAAAAGGATCTTCTCCATTATTATAATGCACTAAAATGGCCTATTTAATATTAACCTGGATCTCTCACTCTCTCAGGGACCATTATACTTCTCCTCCCCTCACTCTCCCAGAAACCAAAAATCTTTGAGGACAGTGTCCATGAACTGCTTCCTTTAGCCCAAAGGTTGGCACACAATAATTGATCTTAAAAAAATATCTGCTGCTTGAATAAACAAATGGAACAATGGCTGGACAGAAAGAGATATACTGGGATATTCTGGAACGAAGAATTCCCTTCAGGACAGAGGATTATTCATAGGACAAAATCTTCCACAGAACTGAATAAAGCCTCTTGGTTCTAATGATTTCCCCATTGTTTTGCACAACTGTGACCAGAAGCCATCAAAATATTGCTCTAAAAATGTGAGCATATGAAACACAGGACTAGTAAAAACCAACACAAAATCAGTTGCCATTGAGTTGATTCCAATTCATGGCAACTCTAGGTGCTTCAGAATTCAGTTTCACTTTATAGGGGTTTTGGAGGCTGTGACCTTTAGAAGTAGGACGATTTCTAAATGGATTCTAACCACTAAATCATCAGTTAGCATCTAGTTAGCATCTAAGCACTTAAACTGTTTGTGCCATCCAGGGGCGGAAACTTTTTTTATACTTGAAAAATCTAATCACGTATCACCCCTTCCTGTCTGTCACTATGAGTTACAGTGGTGAGACAAACCTATTCAAGTGACATAGGGGGTTTGGATTCTATTCGGACATAATCATCATCAAGTCTCACCCTGCTACCATCACCTTTTAATTTTCAGTCCTTGAAAGGCTAACTCTTCCTGTCATCCTGTTGGCATACTTTTGAACATGGTAAATATAATTGGGGAGACAGGATAGCAGAGGAACTGTATGCATTTCTGGAGTTGGGCTGCCTGACTTCATTGTTTCTGACTTGGCAGGAGGGATTGGGAAGTTTCAGAGTAGAAGACCCAACTCAGCTTTTCTCACTAATGATACTTCGTGCTCTGGGTCATACCATGCAAAGCTTATTATCTTTTATGCTGACACCTTCCGCAGATTTTATATTCACAAATGGCACCGACTAGTTTTGACACAGACTTTTTTTGTACTTGATAGATATCCATTATTAATGACCAGTTAGGGGAGGGTATCCAGGATCAATTTTGACTTAGAGTGAGAATTATGGGAGTTTTGTAAACAAAACATGAAAGGGGACCAATCATGGATCTTGATTGTGTGACTCAAGTTGGGTTTCTGAGTTTTCATTTCCTCAACTGTATAAAGTTTTGGTAATAAATATAACAATTTCATAAGGCTGTGAAAATTAGTCAAACAAAGGTAAAATATATTTTGCAAAATGCTAAATGCAAAAAAATGAGTTTTTATTTAAGGTATAGTAGTATTTTCTTGTTTGTTGTTATTGTTATATGCCATTGAGTTGCTTGCAACTAATAGTGACCCTATATACAACAGTCCTAAATCCTGCTCTGTTCTATGCTAACCTTGTCTCTGACACATCAGTCCATCTCATCACGGGTCATTTGACTGTGCTGATTAGATTCTGGGAGAACATCTCCTATTACCTAAAAGGAGGAAGCCATTTAAGTAAGGGAAAATTATTGAGTTAATATGTATCAAATGTCCTTTAAAAGAAGAATTTTGGAAGAATCTCATAAGGAAAATATATTTTGGGGAAAACATATCCATTTAATGGTATCAGAAGTCTGTGCAAATTGGTAGATTAAATAAACAGACTTTTATGAGTTACATTTTCTTCTTGGCCACTACATGGTATTTTTTGTTGATACAGTAACATAGTAAATTTAATGTGGTTTATTTGTCTTAAAAAAGGAACAGCTTATCTTTAGTTTGGAACATAGAAACAAGCTGGGTCTTGCTCTGTGCTTTTTTCAGTACTAACTTGATTTGTAGTTAAGATTTTCAGAAGGAAAACTTCCTTTTCTTTCATTTTTGTTTTTGTTAATTATTCTCTTTAATGACTTAAGAAGAAAACTACTGGGTGTATGAGTGTATGAAAACACTGATAGAGGAAATATCTGTTTTGGTTTTTATTGACTTTTTCCTTTTAAAAAATTTATATCAGTTTGTTCACAAAGTTTATATACATTGTGTTTCACACTCTTCTTCATTCATATTGTATTTCATCCAATCATTCCTATGCATTATGCTTTATAAAACAAATCACCATTAGACCTTACCCATCATTACCCAGTCTTTTCAGGTCCCTGCTGGATCCTGCTTATTTCCTTCACCCCCTTTCTCCACCCAGAAAACTCTGCAATCCTGTGGTTTCACCCTACCCATCCTCACCTCTCTGGTCCCACACCTTCCTCCTTTGGGTCCCCATATATGTTTTACTAGTTATCCCTCTATTTTTAAATAATGGCCTTATGCAGTATTTGTCCTTATGAGGCTGAGTTAATTTACTTAGCACAATGCTCCCAAGTTATGTAGTATTTTTTTTAATCATTGTTTCTGAGTGAGTGTGGAATAGTATTCTATTGTGTGGATGTACCAAAATTTCTCAATCAATTCAGTGGTTTCTATGTTCTTGCAGCAATGAACATTGGTATACAGATCTCCTTTTGAGTCTAAATTCTAATTTCCTTGGGGTATATTCCTAGCAGTGGAATTCCTGTGTCATACAGGGTTTCTACGTTCAATTTTTTGAGAAAACTGCCAAACTGCCTTCCAGAGTGGTTGTATCATCATACAATCCTAGCAATAGTGTATGAGAGTTCCCACCTCTCCAACATTTATTGCTTGCTGCCCTGCTAAACTTTGCCACTGCTACTGGATAAAATGGAATCTCATTATGATTTTTATTTGTATCTCTCTTATTGCCAGTAATTGTGAGCATTTCATCATGTGTCTATTGCCCATCCAAATATCTTCTTCTGTGTAGCCTTTGCATGTCTTTTTCCCCACTTGTAATTGGGTTATCAGTCTTTTTCTTCTGGAGGGCCAGGAGTATTCTATAAACTTTTGTTATGAGACCTTTGTCTGAAAGGGTATTGCAAAATGTTTATTCCCGGTTGATACCTTTTCTTTTCACCCAGTTAGAAAAAGGTTTTGATCCACACAGAGATTTATTCTTTAGAAGGTCTTGTTCATCAATATTATTCTCTCCAGACTTTGCATTTCTGGCTGTTTTAGTAGTTTCTTTATACCATAGACTAGGCCTTCAAACTTTGGTCCCAGTTTGTCTTTTATGAACTTTTTGGTTTGGGCTTTATTTCCAGGTCTCTTATCAACCTTGAGGTGATTCTAGTGTACGATGTGAGATGTGGATCCTGTTTCAGCTTTCTGCAGCAGTCCAGTTTTGCCAGCACCATTTGATGAAAAGGTTGTCATTTCCTCATTTAATAGGTTTTATTTCCTTGTTGAATATCAGCTGGCTGTAGATAGATAGACCCATTTCTGGTTTCAATTCCGTACCATTGGTATATGTGCCTGTCATTGTACCAGTACCATGCTGTTTTGGTTACTACCACTGTGTAGTAGGTCTTGAGGTCAGGGAGTGCCATGTCTCCCACTTCATTTTTGTTTTTCAGAAGTGTTTTGCTTATTCAGGGATGTTTTCCTCTCCAAATAAACTTGACAATCTCCCTAACTTGGAAAATGAATTTGATATCTGGATTGGGATTGCACTTAACATGCTTTTGGTGGGACTGTGATTTTCATAATATTGAGTTTTCCTAATGACTAGGGATGATAGAAGGAGAATTGATGTCTTTGAGCTGTGGGGCTGGAGAAGAGTGGACCACTAATAGAACAAATAGGTTTGACCTAGAGAGGTTGAGACCAGGCTATTCCTTGGAGGCAAAGATTCTGAAGCTTTGTATGACATACTTTGGACATGTTGCAAGGAAGGACCAGTACTTGGGAGGAACTTCATGCTTGGGAAGGTGGAGGTACAGCGCAAGGGAGGAAGAACCTCAATGAGATGGATTGATTCAGTGACTGGTGTAATGGGGGTAGATGTGTTGGAAGCAATAAGATTGACACAGGATAGAGCAGGGTTTAGAGCTGTGGTGTGGTCGCTATGAGTCGCTGGTGACTCCATGGCACAATATGAATTGAGGCTCAATGTCAAGAAGACAAAGATTCTCACCACTGGACCAATTGGCAGCATCAGCATAGATGGTGAAGAGATTGAGATTGTACACAGCTTTAGTTTGCTTTGTTCTGCAGTCAACACTCTTGGTACCAGCAGTCAGGAAATTAAAAGATGAATTGCATTGGGAAAATCTGCTGTCAGAACCTCTCCAAGTTACTGAAGAGCAGCAATCAATGTCAGTCTGGAAGACTAAGTTGTGCCTGATTCAGGCCACGGTCTTTGCAATTACTTGGTATGCATCAGAAAGCTGGACACTAAATAGTAATAATAGAAGGGGAATTCATGCCTTTGAGCTGTGGTGCTGGAGAAGAGTAGTGAATATACCATGGACTGGTAGGAGAACAAACAGATTTGCCTTAGAGAAGGTGAGACCAGGCTGCTTCTTGGAGGCAAGGATTCTGAAGTGCTGTCTGTCATACTTTGGACATGTTGCAAGGAGGGACTGGTCCCTGGAAAGGGATGTCATGCTCAAGAGGGTGGAGAGGAAGACCCTCAATGCAATGAATTGATTCAGTGACTGGGGTAATGAGGGTAGGTATGTCAGAGACGATAAGATTGGCACAGGATAGAGTGGAGTCTAGGGTTGTTGTACATAGGATCACTATGAGTCGCAAGAGACTCAATGGCACATAACAACAACATGTTGAGGAAATTCCCTTCAATTCCAATTTTGCTGAGTGTCTTAATCAGGAAAGGGTGTTGGATTTTGTCAAATATCTTTTCTGCATTAATTGTTAGGATCATATGGTTCTTGTTATTTGCCTTGTTAATGTGAATTATATTGATTTTTTTTTCTTATGTTGAACCACCCTTGCATATCTGATATGAATCCCACTTGATCATGATGAATTATTTTTAAAATATGCTTTTAGATTCTATTGGCTAGGATTTTGTTAAAAACTTTTGCATCTATATCCATGAGAGATATTGGTCTGTAGTTTACTTTTTTGGTAATATCTTTGCTTTGTTTGGCTTTTAGGGTAACACTTGCTTCATAGAATGCCTCTGGGAGTGTTCCTTCTTTTTCTATTTTTTAAAAGTTATTAAGTAGAATTGGTAATAAATTTTCTCTGAATGTTTGGTAGAATTCAGCTGTGAAGCCATCTGGTCCAGGACTTTTTTTCATTGAGAAGTCTTTTTATGACCTGCTCAATTGCTTTTTTTGTTAAGAGCTTGTTAAAGTGTTCTACATCTGTCCATATCAATGTGAGTAGGGCATGAGTTTCAATAAATTTGTCCATTTCCTCTAAATTTTCAAATTTATCAGGTTATAGCTTTTCTTAATATTCTAATATTATAGATTTAATTTCTTCTGATTCTGCTGTGATGTTACTTTTATCACTCCTTAATTGAATTACTTGTTTCTTCTCTATTTTTTCTTTTATTAAGTTTTCCAGTGGTTTGTCAATTTTATTGACCATTTCAAAAAGCCAGCTGCTGTTTTTGTTGATGGTTTCAATTGTTTTTCCGTTTTCTAGCTCATTGATTTCAGCTCTTGTCCTTATAATTTCCTTTCTTCCAGATGCGGTGGGATTAGATTCGTTTTCTTTTTCTAATTAACAAAAGTGTTGAGTTTTTTCATTTCATTGTTTTCTCTACTTTCTTCCTTTTTTTGTGTTTGTGCCTATTGCTATGAACTTCCACCTGAGAAATGCCTTTCCTGCGTCCAAGAGGTTTGCATATATTTTCATTTTCATTTGTTTTGAGGAACTTTTTCATTTCATTATTTATTTTTTCTATAACCCACTCATGTTCCAGTCAGTGTTATTTAGCTTCCACATTAGTGGTTTATGTAAGCTGTATCCTCTTGTGGTTAATTTTTAGTTTTATGGCACTGTGGTCTGAGAAGACACTTTGTATTTTGCCAATGTTTTTGCATTTGTTGGGTTTTACTTTGTGCCCTAAAATGTGATCAATTTTGGAAAATGTACCACGTGCACTTGAGAAGAAAGTGAATTGAATTTTGGTTTGGTGTCATACTCAGGATACATCCACAAGTTCGAACTGGCTGAATATGTTGATTAGATCTTATGCATCTTTATTACGTTTCTTTTGAGTTGACCTATTCTTTCATGAAAGGGGTGTGTTAAAGTCTCTTACTACTTTTGTGGTGCTATTTCTCTCTTCAATTCTGTTAACAGTTGTTTTATGTGTTTAGCGTGTCTATCATTTGATGCATAGATGTTGATCAATGTTATGTCTGGTGGTTTATCACTCTGAAGTCTATTTTATCAGAGATTAGTATTTCTACTCCTGCTTTTCTTGTGTTTGCTGTTTTCTTGGTATGTTTTTTTTCCAGCCTTTGATTTTGAGTCTTTCTCTTCATTTATTAGATGTGCCTCTTGCACACAACATATTGATGAGTTTTTTTGTTTTGGGGTTTGTTTTTTTTTATCCATTCTGGTATTCCTTTTCTCTTGATTGGTGTATTTAGTCCATTCACATTAAGTGAGATTATTGACAAGACATGTTTTATTGTTGCTATTTTGCTGTGTTTCTTTTTCTGTGTTTCTTGTTACTATGGTCCATCCACTTTCCTTCTATGTCTCTGTGTGAAGGACTTCCCCTTGAAGTTCTTGTAGATTTGATCTTGTTTTCAAAAATTCCTCAAGTTAAATCTTTCTCAAAGGATGTGATTTCTCCTTCATATGTTATGGAGAGCTTTGCTGGGTACAGGGTCATCTGTTAGCAATTGTTTTCTTTCCACTTTCTGTATATACCATCCCATTGTCTTCTTGCTCACATGAGTTCTGCTAAAAATCAGAACTTAATCTAATTGTTTTTCCTTTGTAGGTGACTCTTTGTTCTTCTCATACTTCTTTTAGTAATTATCTTTATCTTTCATTTTGAAGAATTTGACTGTGATATGTCTTGATGTTTTTCTTTTTGGGTATAGTCTATTTGGTGTTGGCTTAGCTTCTTGAATGTGAATTTCCTTGTTCTTCTTAATATCTGGGAAGCTTTCCTCTAGTACCTCTTCCACAATTTGCTCAGTGCTTTCCCCATTCCTCTTGTGTTCTGTCATTCCAATCATATTGAGCATGTTGTTCCTTTTTATGTCATCCCACATGATTCTAATATTTTTTTCATGTCTCATCTCTGATTTATCTTCTAGTGTGTTTCCATTGAAGTTCTTATTTTCCAGCTCACTGACTTTCTGCCCCATCTCTTCTGTTCTACTTTTATGCCCCTCCAGCATGTTGAACACTTCTTCCATTTTGGTCTTAATATTCTGGATTGCATTTTCTTGTATTTCTAGTATTTCCAGAACTGTGTTGGCTCTACTCTCTCTCTTACTTGTGATGATTTTTAAGTTCTTATACTTTTTAATCTATACTTTCAATTCTTTTTTCCATATTTTTCTTTCATTGTTGTGCAAGTTCTTCCTCACCAATATATTTTTCTGGCTCTATGTCTCTGGAGTGTTTGATTTCTTAGTGATTTCCATTGTTTCTTCCATCATTTTTACCCTCTTCTATAGCTGTTCAAATAACTCCTCATCAATATATTTCTTCTGGTTCTCTATCTCCAGTGTATTGCCTTTCTTTGTGGCTGCCATTGTTTCTACCATCATTTTACTTTCTTTTCTAGCTGTTCAAATGTCTCCGTATCAACATTTATCATTTGTCTTCTTGACCCAATGAACATAGGGTCTGCACTATTCTCTGGTTGTTTTATTTATTTATTTTATTTTTTTTAGCAAGCTTAATTTGTTTATTCACAGTATTTGAAGCTGCCTGCTGCTTTCTTGACAATATGTGAAGTTTTTCTTAATAAGTGTTAGGCTGTTTCTGTTGTGTCTGTATAAGTTGTCAGTAATTATTGATGTTATTGAATAGTTAACGTTAAAATGCTCAATCTATGAGATAATCCACAATTCTGCTAGAAGTTCTTTCTGGGAAAATTTGCCTTTCCTTAAGTTTTTCAGATGCTCTCTGTTCTGCACAACAGCCCTCCAGAAATCTTGCCTTATTGTAGTCCCCTGTCCTAAACTCTATTGTCCTCCTTTGTCTATGGAGTGTCCGAGTGGTATGAGACCAGGTGCTCCACTTAAGCAATTTCAGTCTATGGGTGTATTGGATAATTTACTTTGGTCTGTTTCATTTGTACTTGGATGGAAATGAATGAAACTTACTTGGGCTCTTTCTTACACTTGATAACAAATTATTAGGGGAGAGACTTCCAGGAACAGAAGAGCAAGTGAAATGTCATGGCTGAAAAGTGATAAAACAGATTGCAGATCTAGGGAGTACAGGAAAAGATGAGACTGAGGGAACAAGACCCAGTGTCTCTACTGCTTGGACAATTCTGAACAAATGCTGGCAGACTGGTGTTATAGGACGGTCTTTTTATTATACAATCTCTCATTAGCACTTTTTATTCAGCAAAAGACAATGTAATTGATTAGATGTGATTGTTATCTATGCATGTTCCATTTCTGAAAAAGATTATGTGATTAGACAGTGGTTGTTGAGTCCACCCTTATCTCACCGACATAGTCCAGCTAAATTTCTAAGGCATAGTGTGTTGTGTTGTTAAACAAAAGCCTGAGCCATTTTTGCAGTTCAAAAGCACTGGATGCTCCAAAGAAGAAAGTTGGGTAGTTACTATTTATAGCTTTGAAAACATGACGACGCGTCATTATCGGTCAGAACTGACTCTATGGCTGCAAGCTTGAATTTTTGAGTTGTGAAGGAAAGAAGCAGCCTTAGAGACAATGTCCTACAAAACCACACAGTGTCTAGATTTACTTTCAAAGTTAATGATTCACAGAGGCCAAAGAAAGTAAAGGAAAAATGAGCTTTATGTAATGCTGAAAGCCTTAACATCCAAAACTGGATCTCCAAGCTGAATATTATTTTGGTAGAACATGAGAATGTGTTCAGTTCTGGGGGAAAGAAATGTTTCTTGCATGTAAAATGTACCACACTCTCCATTCCCTCTTTTACCCTCTTGCCCACCCCAGCGTTGAATAATGTATGATAATATATTTGGCTGGTGGCTAAATCTTTGTGCATGCTGATGTCCTGTGGCTTAATCCAACTGAATCTAGCTGACCTCTGACAAATTTTTGGGTTTTAGTACAAGTAAACCTCATGTGCTTAGCAACAAGTGGAGAGCATTGAATTTCCCATTTCTTGGCCAAGGTCTTAAACATATACTTAAAAAAAAATCTAAGAGGAATGACAAGTTTTCAGAATTCCGCTGACTGTCTTAACTTGTCTCTGAATTTTGAGCCATATTATTACAACCGGCTTTGATGATTATAGATCCTTTCTACTTTTCCTTATTTTAAAGATTTTTTTTTTTTAATTTGGAAATGGTTTTGATTTCACAGGAAGTTGCAGGAAGGCCCAGTGTTCATGAGTCCTCTGCACCCTTCCCTCAGTTTCACCTGAAAGTTGTAGTTTACATAACAAGGAGTCTTGATGGTGTAGTGCTTTGAACCCACAGACAGCTCTGTGGGGGAAAGATGTGGTCATCTATGTCCCTGATGATTACAGTCTTAGGAAGTGCAGGAGGCAGTCACACTCCGTCCCATACAGTTGCTGAGTTGGAATTGGC
The DNA here is from genome assembly GCF_000299155.1 of Elephantulus edwardii. Taxonomy (NCBI): domain Eukaryota; kingdom Metazoa; phylum Chordata; class Mammalia; order Macroscelidea; family Macroscelididae; genus Elephantulus; species Elephantulus edwardii. The sequence goes on from NW_006399806.1 coordinate 17,796,930, forward strand.
TCAATAGCAGTACGTTTGGCTTTTGTTTTGCAGTACAGTGTTTTGCAGAAAACTGACCTTAGTAAAATATACACATAATTCTAACTTATTTTGTCATATATGTAGATTCCTGTAAACCACTGCAATCTAGACACAGAGCTCTGCTCTTCCATAATCAGAGATCTGCCTTATGCTATTTCTTTATAGTCATACCCATTCACTTCTCCATGATATCCCTACATCCAAAAACCATTAATCTCTTCTCCAGGTTGTTGTAATTTTGAAAATGTTGTTTAAATGGAATCATATACCATTAACATACTGACCCTACAAACAACAGAGATGAACCTCGCTGGATTATCGCAACCTCTGCCACGCTTGTTGATAATCTTCTCCTTTGCTGACTCTCCACTTTTCCAAGTATTGTATCTATTTCCAAAGACTGTCACCTCTTAACAACATACTTGCTTCTAATGAGCATCCGAGACAGATAAATTTATTCCTTTGGCAGTCAGTTCATTCCTCTCAGGCATCGATTCTTCTTCAATCTTCCTATTCATTGTCCAACTTTTACATGCACAGAAAGCAATTGAAAACACTATGGCATAGATCAGAACAACTCTAGTTTTTAAACTGACATCCTTGCTCTTTAGCACTTTGAAGAAGTCTTACCTCCCTATAAGTGCCTTTACATTCTTTTGTCATAACTGTCTTAAGTACTTTTTCTACATGAATGGAGAATCATACCAAACAACGCTGTAATTTTTGCTTCACATCAAACACTATTTAGGAAATGCAATAAAAGGAAATCTATTAAATTATTCAAGTATTTACTCTCTCACTCCTTCTTTCAGATATTGCAAGGGGTTACCTACCCCCAAAGGCATTCATTTCCTTTATGTTTCAGAGACTTTCTTTATCCATTCTTTTAGGATGCTGTTGTTAGGTGCCATTGTGGTGAGTACAACTTATATTGACCCTGTGAAAAAAGATCTGAACCCTGTTCTATGCTGCACCATCCTCACACTTCCTGACACACTAGAGCCCATTGCAGCAGTCACCATATCAATTCACCTGGTTGAGGGTCTTCTTCTCCTTCCCCAATCCTTCACCCTTCCCAGCACCATGTCCTTCTCCAAGGAATGGTGCCTGCTATCAACATGTCCACAGTATGTGAGTTGCAGCCTCATTATTCTTGCCTCCAAAGAGTACTTTGGATAGGTATGTGTATAACAGATTATTTTTGTTTTCCTTAATTTGAGAATGCCTTGATTTTACTTTAATTTCCATAGATTTTTTTTTTTTTTAAGTCAGCACAGAACTCTGGATTGATAACTCTTTTCTTTCAGCACTTGAAAATGCAGTGCCATTTTTCTAGCCTCATGTTTTCTGGTGAGAAATTCAAGTTTGTCTGAATTGGTTCTCTCTCACCCCCATGCTTAATTTCTGTTTTTACATTTTTTTTTTACAAATAAAGTTGCAAAATTTTAAGTGAAAAGTAAAAGTTAACAAATCTCATTTGGTTTTACAGGAACCATGCATAGGTATTAATTACCATTGTGGTAATTAACTTTTTTACAGTGTTTAAACTTCACACAGCTCTATATTTTTGGCTGGCTGGCTTTCCTCTTTCCTCTTTTCTTCCTCCTTCCCCATCCCATTTTTCTGCAGTGTATATCCTGTTCCAGAGTATTAATTGCAGTACACATAATATCTGATTGTCTATTCATTTCAGATTGAACTTCCCTTCACCTATTCCAGTATAGCAATTATCTATCCATTCTTTTCTGGTTTGCCCACCTTCTTTCTCCTTGCTTCTCCTCCCCAACCATCCTATTTTTATAACAATGGTCTTATTATGTTGAGTGAAAGATCTCAATTATAAAAGGATAAATATGATATAAGAACCTCTCATTGCTTTTAATATCCTTTCTTTATATTTAGTTTTTCAGGATTACAGTATGGTACATCTTAAATTTTATTTCATTGAATTTATCTAGTTGGAATTTGCTTATTCCGTCAATCTTTACAAACATTTTTTTTTTAAATTTAGGTTGTTTATTTTTCATTTCAATGAACATCTACAGAGATTTTGGGATTCCATTCACTCATTGTTGCACCCTTCTCCCCGCAC
>NW_006399806.1:17806307-17807527 GCF_000299155.1 Elephantulus edwardii
TGCAAGGAGAGACAGGTCTTTAGAGAGGGACATCATACTGGGCAGAGTGGAGGGACAGTGCAGGAAGGGAAGACCGTCTATGAGGTGGATTGATTCAGTGACTAGGGTAATCAGGATGGGTGTGTCAGAGGCAATGAGATTGGCACAGGATAGAGCACAGTTTAGGGCTGTTGTACGTAGGGTCGCTATGAGTCGCAAACGACTCGACAGCACATAACAACAACAACAACAGTTGAAACCAACTCATAGTGGACCCTCCATGGGTTTCAGAGGCAGTAATTTGCACAAGGGGAAATTGCCCATCTTTCTTCTGATTGAACCACTTGTCTTGGGTTGACGGTGTCACTCCCTACCACTTGTTAAGCAACAAGAGTTAGTGGGTTACTGGAGAAGTTATACATGTGGTAGTCTGTTTGTTTGTACTTGCAAGGTTTTGATCTTCACTTTGATCTAATGGACAACTCCAAACAATAGCAGGTGTGCCTAACCAGTGGGGAAGGGAGTGGACCCTGAGCCTGAAATGTGAATGACTTGGATCCTAGGGGACCAGCCTTGTTATTAGACACGGTCTCCGAAAAAGCCATGCTCCTCCCTGAGGACCTCCATCACTTTTGAGGTATATCTGTTTCCTCTCCTACGCAGCTATAGACCAGGATGCTGTCACAGGCTCTCTCCTCTGAAACACAATCCTAGACCTTGGTAGAATCTGAAGCAAAAGGAAAGTCTGGTAAGATACAGCATGCTTGTATTTAGAATTTTGATATTTTGCACATGATGGGTTTTTTTATTTTTGCATTGATTCTGATTTTTAATTTAAAATACTCCCATAAACAGTATGCGGGAAACACACTCTTAGCATAGTTATCCCCTTGACCTTCTGCAAGGGGATTAAGAAAGACTGGGCCACATGAACATAGCTATGACAGGGTTCCAAGCTTGTTCTGAACTAGCCCTCACCACAGAATTGTCTTACGAAACAAAGTCAGTCTGGGATAAAGGGGGGGGGGGGGGGTCAGTCTCCCTGACCTTCAGGGAGATACATTGCCCTCCTTATAAACTTCAAAACCCTCCTTGATCCTAGATGGAAACAGATATTGTACAGAGGAGATGATGTAAAGTGATCTAGCTGGCATAATATTGTGAAAACAGATCTAGCCAACTTAAATGGATAACATTGTTTTCTAGAGGTGGGTTTACCCACAGATGCTATCCCAGGAAAG
>NW_006399806.1:17807627-17813436 GCF_000299155.1 Elephantulus edwardii
TTTTAACCAGATTTTGGACATTTTTACCCACTATCTCTTTGGATATTTTGTCAGCTTTGATTTATTTTCTCTAACCTTTTGAGTCTCAGATGACATAAATGTTAGATCTTTTTTTAGAGTCGCATTAAGTCTATGAGGTTGTTTGTTCACTTGTTTTTGTTTTCTTTTCTAATCTATTGTCTCTTAGATAATTTCTATGTTGACAGAGCCTTTATCCATTCTACTAGTAAGTGCATCTAGGGTTTTTCATTTTTGTTGTATTTTTTATTTGTAAAATTTCTGCTTGGTCCTTCTTTAAATCTTCTATTTATTTCTTTGCTGAGAATTCCAAATTTTTAATTTTTTTTTCAAGCATTCTCAGCTCATTAAAGAGTTTTTGTCGTGACTGCTTTAAAATCTTTTTTCAGCTATTTCAGTGCCTGTGTCATTTTGGTATTGGTTTGCATTATCTTCTCACTCAGGGAGAAATAGTCATAATTTTTTGTCTGGTGAGTGATTCTTTCTATCAAAACTTAGATATTTGGAGTATTATGCCATATATTGCCGGATTTTTTTCATAAGTCTATTGTTATGCAAATTTCCCCCCCCCCACTTTCCTTCATTGCCATTATATTTCATGCACTCATTCCCATACGTTGCATTTTATAAAATTAATCACCATTGGACTATGCTTACCATAGTCACCTTGTCTTTTCAGTTCCCTGCTGGATATTTCCCATTTCCTTGATCCCCTTCCTTCACCCACCAAATTGTGTGACCCTGTGATTATCCCCCTACCCATCCTCACCCTTCTGCTCCCACCTTTCCTCCTTGGGCTTCCATATATGTTTTACTAGTTATCCTTCTAGTTTTACAATAATGGTCTTATGCAATATTTGTCCTTATGAGACTGAGTTAGCTCACTCAGCATAAAGCTCTCCATTCTCTCCCAAGTTAGGTAGTATTTTTCAAAATCATTGTTCTTGAGTGCTGCATAGTATTCTATTGTGTGAATGTATACCAATTTCTCAATCCATTTGGTTATGGTTGGACATTTGTGTTATTTTCATGTTCTTGTGAAGATGAATAATGCTGCTGTACACATTTCCATTCGGGTCTTAATTCTAATTTCCTGGAGTATATTCCTAGTAGTGGAATAGCTGGGTCATAGAGTTTCTATGTTCAACTTTTTGAGGAAACACCAAACTGCCTTCCAGAGGGGTTGTACCATTTTATAATCCCATCAATAGTGTATGAGAATTCCTACCTCTTAACATCCTCTCCAACATTTATCGTTTGCTGTCTTGTTAAACTTTGACACTGCTATTAGAGTGAGATGATATCTCACTGTGGTTTTGATTTACATCTCTCTTATTGACAGTAATTTTGAACATATCTTCACCTTCCTCTATGAAAAGTCCTTCCATGTCTTTTGCCAATTTCTTAATTGTATCATCAGTCTTTGCCCTGTAGGATTCTATAACTTTTGATATAAGACTCTTATCTGAAATAGTATTGCCAAATGTTTTTCCCCCCAGTCAATAGGTTTTCTTTTCACTCTGCTGGAAAATATTTTTTATGCACACAGGAATTTAATCTTTAGGTCTCATTCATCAGTTTTATCCTTTCCAGATTGTGCATTTCTGGATGTATTAGCCTCTTTATCCCATAGGCTAGGCCTTTTGAGGAGATCTGGTGGTCTAGTGGTAAGATACTGCACTGCAATCCTGAAGGCACATAGTTTGAGGCCACCAGCTGCTCTGAGGGAGAAGGATGGGCAATCTCCTCCTGTGTGAATAACTGCCTCTGAAAACCCACTAGAGGGTCAACTATGGGTTGATTCTGACTCTACAGTACACAACAACAAGAACAGGCCTTCTAAGCTAGGTCTCAGTTTGTCTCTGACGAACTTTATGGTTTGGGGCTTTACATTCAGATCTCTGATCCACCTTGAGTTGGTTTTTTGTGTATAGTGAAAGATGTGAATCCTGTTTCACCTTTCTGCAGGTAGCAGTCCAGTTTTGCCAGCACCATTTGTTGAAGAGGCTGTCATTTTCCCATTTGACAGTTTTTATTTCCTTGTTAAATATCAGTTGACCACAGATAGATGGATCAATTTCTGGGTTCTCTGTTCTGTTCCATTTATCTTCTTCCTTTGACAAACTTTGGCAGAGAAAAAAGTGGGTGAAAATAAAGTCTTTCTGCTGAGTGGAAGTGAAAGACCTGTAGGTTATTATGTGACCTACTGGACACCCCTCCATACCAGTGGGCAGAGGTAGAAAGTCCAGGTTCCCACTGGGGCTCTCCTGGCATCACCTTCACTGTAAAGAGGAGAGGAATCCTGTTACTCTGTGTTTCATGCCTTGTGCTTATGTCTGGCCATAATCACTTAAAGAAATTGGGTTGTAATTACATGGTATCAGTACCACTCTATGCAGTCATTTCAAGTTTCACACTTCTTGTGAAAATGTAATTACTTCAAAGTTTTTTTAAAAAGTGCTTTGGTGGGCTTGGGCTTGGGTTTTTTCCCCCTGCAAAAGGAAGTGCAGTTGGTTATGAAAGTTCTGACTTTCTACTGGGCTACCCTTGATTAAGCCCAGTGTGGAAACGAAGAGGAGGCCTTTTACTGCTGGATAATGTTTGCAGTCTGGACACCCTAATTGGCCTAATGTGCACACATTACCACTGCAAGGGCTTCAAAGTTCTTCCTCCATTCTGTCTTCTTGCCACAACAATGGGGTGACCAGGAAATTCCCATTACAGCCCAATGTGGGTGAAAGTCTGGGGTTCACACTAAACCCTTACTGATGGAAGTAGGATGCAGTTATTGTTTGTTTTTAAATGGTGGTTGCCTAGTTGAGGACGGTTTATGTCTTAAAAGCTATCTATCTTGCCACTCTGCCCTTTTCTTGGTCCTTTAGCAAGAGATAGCAGCCGTGTCTTGGGGTTTCTTATGTCTTCCCCTTGGTATTTCTGGTTGCTGGCTTCTGCAGCTTCATGTCCAGGATCTATGAAGCAAGAGAAGCCCAGGGGCCTCTATTCTGAGACACCTAGTCAGTCTGAGACATCCAGCCAGTCCAAGACACCTAGCCAGTCTGCCTTTCTTTTCAGAGCCACCTTAGATTAGTTTTGCATAAAGTGTCCAGAGTTTTTAGCTCTATTTAGCAAAGAAATGGGGGAAAATGCATCTAGATATTTATTTGGTTTTACCCTTAGAATTTCCCTTGCTAATAATAAGAGTGATGGATCCCGTGTTCTGAACTATATGTACATGCCAGGGATCAGGCTAATTCATTTAAATCTCACAATTATCTCATGAGGATGCTACAATACTTACTGTTGCCATTTTATATATGCTAAAATAGAAATTCAGAAGTAATTCATCTGAAGTATACACAATGTCTAGTGTGTGCATGCATTATAAAGATTTGGGATTATTGGTAATTACCTTTAGAGATGTTAACATGGCTGAGGGGCCCAATTAGTAAGAAAAGAGTAGAAACTTCACCCCAGGTCAAGCTGAGTCTGTGCTCATACATGTAAGACTGTGCTTTTCCTCATTTTGAGATTGTTCATCTGAAGTAAGCAATTTCTGTTGCATCTCACCTTAGGTCTCTGTCCATTTCCCCAATTTCAGTGCCATGTTCTCTTCCTTCATTTTTCTCTAACTCTATAGTTCTCGAATTTTCCTGTATCCACAACCTAATCTTAAGCATAACAAACATGTGTGTAGTATTTTATAGCTGATAAAATCTTTTTACATTTGTTTCATTTAATATTTGTTCCAAACATCATAACAGCTTCACAGGCAAGTCATATTAATTATCACTCTATAACCAAAGTTGAGGGGAACGCAGGGACAGGCCCAAGGTCACATGGTTAGGAAGTGGTCAAGATAGATCTCAAGACCAGTGCTATTTCTACTATCTTGTGCCACATCTGTAGCCCACAGTTCGCTTTCACATCCTCTATGTCACCCTGGTGCTCAGAGCTCACCTCTCTTTGTATCTCTGAGAACAATGTAAAGGCCTCAGGGGAGGAAAAGGCCCAGTCAGTGAAGTGCCTTTGTGCTTGCAGCTCCCATCTAGAGTCCTCTCCATAGCTGTGGGAAACACTGCTATTTAATAAGAGTGCTTGCTCCTGTTGCATGCGCCGTCCCAGGAGTCATGCTTTGAAATATAGTTGAAAATGGAAAGTCAGGGAGCAAGATGGAAGGATGGATGATTTGGAAGAAAATTGACCATGTAGGAAGTTATTGCAAGATTTCAGTCAGCCCAAGAACAACAAAGCAGAACCAGTCAATATCAAAACCAGGGAATCAGGATATTTTGAAAATGTATCATATAGGTTTTGACAATAAAAATGCTCTGTGTGTGTGTGTGTGTGTGTGAGAGAGAGAGAGAGAGAGAGAGAGATGGACAGATGAGAGGATTAATGGCAGCGATGCTGACTAGGTGTCTAGTTTGTAAAACTGAAGGAACCATTTTGTTAGTAATAAAGATAAAGGAAAAAGTTTCAAGGAGAGATTATGGCAAGGTAGAATGCTGAAAAAAGGAAAAGTAAAATCAAGGTTGGATAGGGGTAATTGGATTTAAAAAATAAGACACAATAGAAAATCACTGGTTACCAGATGGAGATAGAGTAGTAGAATGCTGGGAGATAATGGACAAGGCAAAAAATGAGTTGGAACGAGGTAGGAGATTATTAAATCAGCAACACTGTTAATACTCAAGATTTGGAATTTGAAGACATCATTTTAGAACCTGGTACTGGTTACTTAGTGTGAGCCTTTTGGGTCACTTCAGTCTCTGAAGGAGCTCTGATGGCCCAGTGTAGAACATGGCAATCTGTCAATGAAAAAAACCCTTTGTTTGATTTCACTAGAGGGAGAAGAAAGCAAGTCTCCTTCAGCAGAAATGTATAGTCTTGGAAAACAGATGGAAGATCACTTTGAAGTCACTCAACAGCAGTATAGGGGTTGGTTTTTTGTTTTGTTTTGTTTTTTTAAAACCCTTTGATCCTGTTTCCTATATGGGGAACAGTAATTTTCTCTATTTGTCTCCCACCAGTGACCTATGTCTTATTAGAAGCTCAATGATGTTGTGAAAATGAGAACCTTTTTGTCCTATTTTAAGTGACTTTTCCTCCTCTAAGTGACATTTTGCCAAACAAATCAACTGAGACTCACCTGACATCTTGATAAAGTCAATACTAAATGTTAGGAGAGTATGTGAAGATTTCTCTAACTCTGGTGGGCAGGTTGCACATACAGATAGCCTTCTTTCCAATTAACCCCTTTTAAGACCAAAAAAAAAAAAATCAAACCCACCACTCTGAGTCAAATCCTGACCTAGAGAAACCGGCTGAAAACAGAGTAGAACTACCCCATATGGTCTCTTAGGCTGTAAATTGAGGGGTTCAGGGTGCCACCTCTCTCCCTTGGGGAGTGGCCGGTGAGTTTGAACCACCAACCAACCTCATGGTTAGCAGCTAAACACTTACCCCCTGCACCATCAGGGCCCAGAATCATACCAAACACCACAGCATATTTTCTTCTTTGGCATCTCAGAAAAGATCTAAAAATAATTTATGACCTCTCCAGAAGGGAATAATGTCTTTTTTTTAATTTAACATTTTTTATATAGATACTATTTATTGAATATTAACAATGTGCCAAATCCCATGGAGATCACTAGATTATTTCTTTCAAGCATATCTTGAGCAGAAATATAGAATCAACTCCCAATCAACTTTAGGTCAAGCTATGGATTAAGGCTCAATGTCAAAAAGACAAAGATTCTCACCACTGGACCAATTGGCAGCATCAGGA
>NW_006399806.1:17817451-17824265 GCF_000299155.1 Elephantulus edwardii
TGTAGCTTCCTGCCACTAGGCCACCAGAGTTCCCTAAGATAAGTGGTACCCTTTCTAAGTCCTTCCCTCTGTAGGGTTCCTTGCAGAGGCAACACTGCAACAACTAGAGCATGTATGAGACATTTTCTAACCTACTTCACAATCCTGATGGCTTCCAACCCTCCTCAGAAGTGACTCTAGGTTCTCCTGATCTATGTGTCAAGCGCAGTTGGATTCAGGCAGGAGACGTTCACTTTCCAAACTTGCATGATCTTCTTTTTAATATCTTTTCCCTTTTTGTCCACCTTGTATTGTAACGTGATAAATATACAGATGCCTGACTGACTTGGGTTTCTCTATGACATGAATGGGTCTTTCCTAACCTTTCCATTTCTGTTAGTCATTAGAAGATTGACATTGTTGCTTCTCAGTACTCTGGACAAGTCCTTGACTGCAGATTTCCCCAGTGCGACTCATCCTTTGATTTCTTGACTGCTAGTGCCAAGAGTGTTGATTGTGGAGTTGAGCAAGTTGAAATTATTAACAAGATAGTCCCTGTTAAGGGACTCAGAGGACTCATTCAGTAACTACTAGTTTCCAACTTGCCTAGAAGATGTTAATTTCTCTAAAATTCATTTGTTGTTGTTATGTGCCATCGAGTCTCCTGTGACTCATAGAGACCCTATGTCTATCCTGTGCCAATCTCATTGTCTCTGAGACACCTATCCCCATTACCCCAGTCACTGAGTCAATCCTTCTCATTGAGGGTCTTCCTTTCATGTGCTGCCCCTCTACTCTCCCAAGCATGATGTCCTTCTTCAAGGACTGCTCTTTCCTTGCAATATGCCCAAAGTATATGAGATGAAGCTTCAGAATCCTTGCTTCCAAGGAACAGCCTAGTTTCACCTTCTCCTGGATGGAACTGTTTGTTCTCTTAGCAGACTATCAATACTCTTCTCCAGCACCACAGCTCAAAAGCATCCATTCTCCTTTTATCATTCATTCATTCATTCAGTATTCACTTATCTATAAAATAACTATCACAGGTACCATAGGGGTTCCAATGAAAATTCAGAAACAGAATAAATGTAAAGTTGAAAAAAAAGGTTAGCTATTTTATTTTTATTTTATTGTTCTTGTAGTTTTCTTGATTAGACTACAAATCCTGAGTGGGGAAAATTTTTGTTCATCTGTCACCCATAGATAATCTTAACTGATGGTTTATAAGTGTTTGTGAGGTGTTAATAAGCAAGAGTGGCATCTAATTCCTATACAACATGACTCCGGAAACTCTATGAGCTTTGATAAATGTCGATAGTTATAGAAAGGCTTCAGACCTTTTGTTCATAGCATCAGTATGAGTCATACTTGACTTGAAAGCAATCAAAAACAATGACAACCCACATTGTTATTTATAAAGAGTGGCATAGTCTGTAGGAAGTTGTGATGCTAACCCAAAAGAAGCATCTGTCTGGCAGTTGAAATCAACCCAGGGCTCTGTGGGAGGAAGATGAGTCATGTCCTCCTGTGTGATTTACAGCCTCTGAAGACCTACCGGAGAGTCAGTTGCAGTAATTCAGAATTACTGAAAGCTGACTCTTCGGTAGGTCTTCTGAGTTTCATCAAGTTTAGCTCAGGTTTATGGAGATTCATTTGTGTGCCTTATCTTCCCTTTATCTCTGTAATGTAATTGATCCAAAATTATCACTCAGAAAATATGCCCTAAATAAACTGAAAATCCCATCAAATTAAATAACTCTACACCTTATAGAATCACAAAAATCTTTCTTAAGAATTGCTTGAAATGCTGTAATAAGATCAACAAGTTAAGATTTTCCCTTTGGAAAAGTAAGGATTAAAAAAAATGTGACATCATCAAATAAGCAAAATAATGAGCGGAGACTTTTCCTTGTATAACCTGGAAAAGTGTTCCAAGTTGAAGTGACCAGGCAATATGCAAGTCCATCTGGTCAGTACAGCAGACTCTATACTCTTTGTCTAAAAGAACAAAACAGGCAGTTCCTTTTGTTCCTTTTGTTTCAAATGACGTCATTCAGGTCCAACACAAGGGATCTGCTGTCTGTTCTCATTGTTTCTGCTCTGAGGAGCTCTCTTGGTTCCCTCTTGACATTGACACAACATAAGCTAAAGTCTGGGGAGTAAGGTGAAGGGGCTAGTGGACCACCAGCTCTAAAAGCACATGACAGCAGAAAGCAAGACTATTACTAATGCTGATCTGCTCACAGGCAATGCAATCAAACCTTCAATTACACCTGGATGATTTAATCAACTCCCTGTCAAACTCAGGCTAGGACTCCTCTGGTACTGTACAAATACAGTAATTACCATGGCACCTTGCAATAAGATAACATTTCAGTGGATTAGAAAACACATTCTGTTGTCAATTACCAACAGCCAATTTATAGACCGCGCAACAAGCAATATTTTTTAATTGCTGCCTTTGTGTCATTATCACAAAATTACTTCTGTTATGAGGCATTAAATCATCTCAGCAATGTTGGGAGTGGGGGCAGGGGGCCGATTAAAAAGTTTCCACTCTCTTCTTTCCTGATAAAACAGGAGCAGAGGCATAAAGCTTGCATCCCACTGTGCTGGATCTTGAAATAAGAAACAATCAAGAAGCCCCAGAGACTCTCAAGCACACAAACAATCATAAACAATCCCTGCAGCTACATGAATGGATCAGAGAGTGGGAAACCAGGAATTCGATCAATTTTTACTTGCACTTTTTTCTGTACTGCTAGCTTCAATTTTCTTTCATTTGTCTAAATTCCAAATTCTTTTATACAGAGGTACGTCGTCCTTTTGCAGGTATATTTTATCTGAGACCAGATGTGGTCATACTCTCACTGGAGTTTCTCTATGCAAAGCTGAAACATTTGAAGTTTGGCTTCTGTACCCAACCCTTCCCAGACCAACCTCCCCATGACATATCTCCACTTAGTTTATACACATAAGTTCCCAGAATACTTTTCTTTCTGATGCAAAAAAAGGGTATCTGATACATAACCACTAACTCCTTCCCTCTGCTCTAACCCTGTCTTACGTATCTCATTTCAATTATTCCCAAAAGGAGGCATTTTTTATTCTACTACACAGTAAAGTCCAGGTAAAATTTTTACTGCTATTACTGTTGTTGTTGTTGTTATGTGCCCTTGAGTCGCTTGTGACTTATAGTGACCCTATTTATGTACAAGAGCCCTAAATGCTACTCTATCCTGTGCCATCTAGCAAAGGGAAATATGTTGGCTCAGTGAGTAAAGAGTTCCACTGCCAACCCAAAGGCCAGGTGGTTCAAATCCACCAGCTGCTCTGCAGGGCAAAGATGGCAGCCAACTCATTTGGTGATTTACAACCTCTGAAAATCTGATAGAGTCAGCTACGAGTTGATTCCCACTCTACAGAAGTGACTGTTACAAAAACCAACTCTTTGCTATGTTGTTAATTATGAGTCATAGCAGCTCTGCAGTACAGAGTAGAATTGTTTTACTGGGTTTCCCCATACAGTAACTGTGGGTTTAAACCATCCACCTTTTGGTTAGCAGTAAAGACCTCTAACCACTGAGTCACCAGAGCTCTTTTACTGTCACTACTCACAGAAAACATTTCCATAGCTCGATGTCCCTCACTCTTCTACATGCTTTAGAAATATTAAAGCAATCCTTTGAAATTGTTGTGTTGTTGTTATAGGCCGTTGAGTCACTTGCAACTCATAGCAACCCCATGTACAATAGCTCTGAGCTCTGCTCTATCCTGTGCCAAGCTTATTGTCTCTGATGCACCTACCACCGTTACCTCAGTTACTGAATCAATCCATCTCATCAAAGGTCTTGCTCTCTTGCACTGTCCCTCCACTCTCCCAAGCATGATGTCCCTCTCCAAGGACTGGCCACTTCTTGCAACATGTCCAAAGTATGTCAGATGAAGCTTCAGAATCCTTGCCTCCAAGGAGCAGCCTGATTTCACCCTCTCTAAAACAAATCTGTTTGTTCTCCTAGCAGTGGTATATTCAATACTCTTCTCCAGCACCACAGCTCAAAGGCATCATGTCTTCTATCATCCCTAGTCACTGTCCAGCTTTCTGATGCATAGCAAGTAACTACAAAGACTATGGCCTGGATCAGATGCTCCTTAGTCTCCAGTCTTACACCATTGCTCTTCAATACTCTGGAGAGATCCCTGATAGCAGACATTACAATTGCAATTTGTATTTTGTTTTCCTGGCTGCTGGTACCAAGAGTGTTGATTGTAGAGCCAAGTAAACTAAAACTGTTAACAATCTCAATCTCTTTTTCATCTATCATGATGATGCCAATTAGCCCAGTGGTGAGAATCTTTGTTTTCTTGATGTTGAGCTTCAATTCATATTGAAGGCTACAGTCCTTGACCTTCTGCAGCAAACGTTTCAGGTCCTCCTCAGTTTCAGCACACAGGGTTGTGTCATCTGCATAGCACAGATTGTTGATAAATCTTCCCCCAATCTTAATTCCACATTCCTCCTTATGGAGTTCAGTCTCCTGAAAGATCTGTTCTGCATATAAATTGAAAAAGTATAGAGACAGAAAGCATCCCTGGTGCACAACCTTCCAGATTTTGAACATGCAGTGTTTCCTTGCTCTGTTCTGACAACTGCCTCCTAGTCCAAATGTGTTGCTGTTCATTGCCTTCAAGTTGAGCACGACTCATAGTGACCCTATGAACAAAAGACCTGAAGCCCCCCTATAACTTTCAACATTTATCAAATCTTATAGAGTTTCTGGAGGCATGTTATATAGGAAGTAGAGGCCACTCCTGCTTCCAAACCCATTATTATTAAAGTATGTTATTGTTGTTACATGCCATTGAGTATAGGTTTTGCATAAGCATAAGCAAATGTTCTGGGATTCCTACTCTTCTCAGAGTCAGCCACAATTTGTTGTGATCCACATAGTCAAATGCCTTTGTATAGTCAATGAAATAGACAATTCTCTGGTACTCTTTGCTTTCAGCCAAGTTCCGTCTAACTTTAACTATAATATCCCTAGTACCACGACCTCTTCTAAACTCTGCCTGCACATCTGGCAGTTTGCTGTTGATATGCTGTTTCAGTCATTTTGGATAATTTTCAGTGGAATATTGCTTGCATGTGATATTAATGATATTGTTTAATAATTTCCACACTCTCTCAGATCACTTTTCTTTGGAATGGGAATAAATATAAATGTCTTCCAGTCAGTTGACCAGGTGGTTTTTCTTGGTGAGTGCATCCAGGGCAGCATCTGTTTGTTGAAAGGTGTTATTATTTTGCTCATTTCACAAAATAAAGAGCTAATATAGATGATGGTTGAAGCTTTTGGCTACAGTTCAAAGACAAAGATAGAATATTAAAGGCTCAAAAAAACAAAAGGTCACCTACAAAGGAGAACCAATTCGATTAAGCTCAGCAGAAACCCTGAGAGCAAGAAGGCAATGGAATGCCATACAGAGAAGCTTGAAAGAAAACAATTGCCAGTTGAGGATATTGTACTCCATAAAGCTGCTCATCATATATGAAGGGGCAGTTGGATCATTTGCAGAAAAGCAGTAACTTAAGGAGGTCCTTCACACAGAGACAACAAAGGAAAGTGGATGGAGCAAAGTAACCAACAACAACAGAAAAAAAAGGAATGAAACCAAATGACAATGATAAAACCTGGCCTTGTCAATAACCACACTCAATGTGAATGGCTTTAATGCACTTATTAAGAGAAAAAAGAGTAGCATAACAGATGAAAAAACAAAGTCTGTCAACATGTTGCATATAAGAAATGAGGAGAAAGACTAGCATTCAAAGGACAGGAAAGACTATGGCACCCATTAGAAAAGAGCTCTTGCGGCCTAGTGGCAAGAAGCTGCACAGCAACCTCAAAGGCACACGGTTTGAAGCCACCAGCTGCTCTGTGGGAGAAGGATGAGTAATCTCCTGTGTGATAAACTGCCTCTAAAAACCCATTGGAGGGTCAGCTATAACGTTAGAATGTAGGAGTAGCAATTTTATTTTCTAATATAATAGACTTCTGGGTGAAAACAAACCACTGTAAGAGATAAGGAAGGGTATGATGCAGTGATTAAAGGCACACTAGAACAAGAGAACATAACCTTAGTTAATATCTACACACCAAATGAGAGACCTACAAAAATACATAAAACAAAGGCTTACTGATTTGAAGAGAAAAGCAGACAACACTGCAATAATAGTAGTTGTTGTGTGCTGTCGAGTTGTCTCCTATGGAGCAGCTGGTGGGCTCAAACTACATGCCTGTGGGATTGCAGCACAACTTCTTACAACTACTTCCAAGCCCCACTTTCACAAAAGGACAGTTCAACTCAAAAGAAAAGGAATAAAGATACAGAAGAAATACATAATTAGCCAACTCTACCTGGTAGATAAATTCAGAGTATTCTACACGGCAAAAATTCAACTGATTTTCTTCTCAAGAAAGTACGCTGTGTATTGTATGTTTTCCAGAATCAACCATTTATTAGAACACAAAGCAAAACTCAAAATATTTTTTAAAAAATTGAAAGTATACAAGTAACCATTATGCCACAATACCTTTTAAAATTATCAGTTACCCACATGGAGGTCAAATAACACTTTCCATGAGCATTACTGGGGTAAAGAAAAAATAAAAAGTGAAATAAAAAAGTTTCTCAAAATGAATGGAAATGAAAATACAATATATCAAAACATCTGGGATACATACATCAAAAGCAGTCTTCAGGAGATAGTTCATAGCAATAAACACACACATAAAAGAAGAAGAAAGTAGTCAAATAAACTATTGTTATAATG
>NW_006399806.1:17828965-17830378 GCF_000299155.1 Elephantulus edwardii
GTTTCATTCAGGGTCTTCCTCTCCTGAGCTGTCCCTCTACCCTTCCAACCATGATATCCTTCTGCAAGGACTGGTCCTTCCTGGTGACATACACCAAATATGTGAGACAAACCTTCAAAATTCTTGCCTCCAAGAAGCAGCTCAGCTTCACTCCTTCTAGGACACACTTGCTTTTTTCTCTCAGCAGTCTATAGTATGTTTAATAGTGTTCTCCAACATCACAACTCAAAGGTATTGATTCTTCTTTTATCATCCTTAGTCATTGTTGAGCTCTCTGATGCAAAGTAAGTATTTTTGAAGACTATGACTTGGATCAGGTGCACCTTATTCTCTAGAATGACACTGTTTCTCTTTACTACTCTGGAGAGATCCCTGACTTTCCCAATGCAATTCATCTTTTGATTTCCTCACTGCTGGTACCAAGAGTGTTGATTGTGGAGCCAAGTAAGCTTAAATTGTTAACAATCTCAATTTCTTCATCATCTATTATGATGCTGCCAATTGGCACAGTGGTGACAATCTTTGTTTTCTTGATGTCGAGCTTCAATTCACAGTAAAAACTGAAGTCTTTGAACTTCTACAGCAAATGCCTCAAGTTCTCCTCAGTTTCAGCCAACAAAATTTTGTCATCTGCATAACACAGATTGTTGATGAGTCTTCTTCAAATTCTGATGTCACATTCTTCTTCATAGAGTCCAATCTCCTGGATGATCTGTTCTGCATGCATGTAGATTGAAAAGGTATGGAGATAGGATGCATACCCGGTCTGTATCTTCTCTGATTTCAAACCATAAAGTGTTTCCTTGTTCTGTTCTGATGATTGCTTCCTGGTCCAAGTATAGGTTTCACGTGAACACAATTAGGTGTTCTAGGATTCCCATTCTTCTCAATTTTAGCCACAATTTGTTGTGATCACACAGTCAAATGCCTTTGCATAGCCAATGAAACACAAGTAGGCTTTCATCTGGTACTCTCTACTTTCAGCTAAGATCTATCTAACATTGGCTATAATGTTAAGTGTCATGGTCTCTTCTAAACCCAGATTGCACATCTGGTAGTTCTCTGCTAAAGTGTTGTTCCAATTATTTTGGGATAATCTTCAACCGGATCTTGTGTGTGATATTAATAATATTGTTCAATAATTCCCACACTCTGCCATATCATCTTTAAAAAAATAAGAATAAATATGGATCTCTTCCAGTTAGTTGGTCAGGTAATTGTCCTCCAGATTTCTTGCCACAACCTGGTGAATACATCCAGGGTACCATCTGTTTGTCAAAATAGGTCAACTGGTATGCCATCAATTCCTAGGGCCTTGTTTTTTGCCAATGCCTTGTTCAGAGCACCCTGAACTTCCTCCTTCTTCACCATTGCTGCTTGATCATGTGTTGATTCATGAAATTCTTATGGGTC
>NW_006399806.1:17831540-17852433 GCF_000299155.1 Elephantulus edwardii
GTGTCAGAGGCGGTGCGGTTGGCGCAGGATAGAGAAGGGTTTAGGGCTGTTGTGAGTAGGGTCGCTATGAGTCGGAAACGACTCGACGGCACATAACAAGAACAACATTTAGTTGATTGGAAGGATACAAAATCAACATATAAAAATCAGTTGTGTTTTCACATAGCAACAAAGAAAGCAAAGGAAAGGAAGCTAGAAAAGCAGTATCATTAATAATAGCCAACCATAAAATTAAATACTTAGGAATAAACTGAATTAGAGACACAAAAGGACCTTTATTTTAAAAATAAAACAAAACAAAAAACTATAATACAATCTTGTAAGAAACAATAAGAAATAATATTCAATGGGAAAATAATCCCCATTAGTTGATAGGAACACTCACCATTGTGGAAATTACAATCCTACCAAAAGCAATCTACATATATATTCAGTGAAATCCCTAGACAGATATTAAACTCATTCTTCAAAGAGATAGAAAATATAATTTCTAGTTTTATTTTAAAAAGAAAGAGACCTTGAATAATCAGTTATTTTGGAAATGAATAAGTAAGTAGGAGACATCATACTCTCTGACCTCAAAATCTACTACACAATCACAATATCCAAAGCAACGTGGTATTGGTACAAGAACAGATACATAAACAAATAGAACATACTCAAGAACCCAAAAATCAACCTATCTCCCTGTCATCATTTGAATATATAACAAAAAATCAAAATTTATTAAATGGGAAAACAACTGCCTCTTTAACAAAGTTTGACAAATCTGGGCATCTATCTACAAAATCTTGATATAGGACCCACATCTCACATTGTACACAAAAGCAAATCAAAGTGGATTAGGGACCCAAGAGAGTATAACCAGAAAACATAAATATCATCAGAGACAAAATATAGATAAATTTAGAATCCCTAGTCTATGGTATAAATAGATTTACAAACATAGCAAAAAATGCATAACCATGAAATCAACAAATAGGACCTTCTAAAAATAAAATCCCTGTGTGCATAAAATTTTTTCCCAATAGGGGAAAAAGAAAACTCACAGAATGGGAAAGAGTATTTAGTAACATTCCAGACAATAGCCTCATAACTAAAGTTTATAGAATACTACAGGGCCTCCACAAGAAAAAGACTGATAATACAATCACAAAATGTACAAAAAACAGAAAAAGACTCTTCACAAAAGAGAATATTCAGACAGTCAATAAACACATACAGAAATGCCCAAAATCTGGCAGTCAGAGAGATGTAAATCCAAACAAAGTTGAGATACCAATTCACCCCAATTCCAGAAGCAAAGTTCAATAGGACAGCAAAAAGAATGTTGGAAAGGATTGGAACTTTCATACACTCCTGGTGAGATTGTAAAATAAAATGGTAAAAACACTACGGAAGGCAGTTGGCATTTCCTCAGAAAAGGTGAACATAGAAATCTCACATAACCCAGCTCTTTCTCTGCTAGGAAATCATACACTAAGGAAATCATAGCTGAGACACGAACAGTTATTGTTATGTGCCATCAAATAGCCTGTGACTCATAGTGACCTTATGTACAACAGCCCTAAACCTTGCTCTATCCTGTGCCAATGTCACTGTCCCCAACACACCTACCAAGATTCCCCCAGTCATTGAATCAATCCACCTCATAGAGGGTCTCCCTCTCCTGGGCTGTATTCATTTTCTGTACCAAGAAGCTTAGAAGACAATTACCTACATATACAACTGGAAGAAGTTCATACTTGTGCTCATTCCAAAGAAAGGTGATCCAGCAGAATGTAGAAATTCTACAATATTGTTAATATCACATGCAAGCTAAATCTTGTTCATGGTTATTAATTTTTAAAAAAAACAACACCTCAAAACACTTTCAGCAGTATATCAACAGGGAACTATTAGAAATTCAAGCCAAGTTACAAAAAAGACATGGAATAAGGGATATCATTGCTAATTCAAGTTGGATATTGTCTCAAAGCAGAAAATACCAGATAGATGTTGACCTGTTTTATTGACTATGCAAAGTCATTCAACTTTGTGAACTATACCAAATTGTGGACAACATTGCAAAGAACAGGAATTTGTAACACTTAATTGTATTCATACAGAACTGACACATAAATCAAGAGGTAATTGAAATAGGACACAGGGATACTGCATAATTTAAAATCCAGAAAGGGGTGTATTAGGGTTGCACCCATTTATCACAGTTATTCAACTTGTATGCTGAGAAAATAACCTAAAAGTCTGTACTATGTGAAAAAGAAACTGGTGTACGAACTGGAGATAGAATAATTAGTTCAAAGCCCATGATTTGATGGTGACAAATTTGATGCAGAAAATGAAGAGGACTTTGAAGAACACTCACTGGTAAAGATCAGGGTACAGCATTCAGTGTGAACTATACCTCAACATAAAGAAAACAAATATTTTCATAATTAGACCAAAAAGAAACTTCATGATAGATGGAGAAAAGGTTGATGTTGCCAAAGATTCCGTGTTAATTGATGTCCACAGAAGCAGCGGATACTAAATCAGAAGACATACTGCACTGGTCAGTTGGGCTGCAACAGGCTCTGTAAAGCACTAAAGAAATGAAGTCGTCACTTAGAGGATGTATGTGCACTTGACCCATGGAATAATATTTTCAATCACCTCATATACACGCAAAAGTTGGATAATGCGTAAGAAAGACCAGAAAAGAATTTATGCCTTTGAATCCAGGTGTTGGCAAAGAATATTGAATATACTATGGGCTGTAAGAAGAACAAACAAATCTTGGAAGAAGCTCGTTTAGCCATCAAGAAGAATTATGAAGGACACTGTATTTGGTAATATGTTATTGTTGTGTGCCATTGAGTCAGAACTGACCAATAATTGACCCTGCAGTGGGTTTACAAAGGCAGTAAATTGGAAGGGAGGAGACTGCCCATCACTCTTCTGCAGAGCAGTTGGTGGAGTCATACCTCATGCCTTTGGGATTACAGTGTAGCTTTTTATTACTAGCCTGCCAGAGCTCTCTAAGGTCCGAAAGACTCTCAAAGAGATGGGCTGACGACAACAGTGGGCTCAAACACAGCAATGATTGTTAAGGATGGTGCGACTGGACAGTGTTTCATTCCATTGTACAAAGGGTCGTTATGGGTGATAACTGCCTCAGTGCCACTTAATATCAACAACATTATACCTCGAGTGGTATCTAAGCCATATCAAGTCTATCTGTCTCAACTCTGTATCATGGTCGTATTCCCTAACTAAACAGCTTTGTGCTTTAATACTGCTACACATGATAGACTAAAGTAAAAACAACCAAACAAAACACGTTGGTCACAATCCTGGGCAAACAGTTCATTTATGAAACTGCTATTATCTCCAATGACTATTTCTGGTTTATCTGTCATTTTCAATTACACACATTTGCCCTCACCAGCTAGTCTCTGCTCCTGATTTATGAGTGTCAATGCCACTTCTCTGCCTTCAAAGTTACCAATAACCATCCAGCTAAATTCTTACCATCCAAAGTCCATAAAGACTACTTCATTTACTTTAAGAAAAACAACTTGGATTATCTTTCAGACTTCTGAAGTCAGTCTCTTGGTTTGATATCAAGTATTCTCCCCTGTCCACACACACAAGCCCTCAGGATTGAATTCTTTATTTTCCAAATGCAAGTTTCCTCCTTAATGTTAAGAGGCATTTACAAGAAATAACATGTTAAAATTGTATATTACCTCCATTAATTTTGTGACTGTTCAAAACTATCCAACCCTAAAGTGGTTTAGCCTGTAGGGAGTTGGGCTGCTATCCCAAGACTCCATGCATCTTTCTGGTGGCTCAAACCCACCAGAAGCTCTAAGGGAGAAAGATGGGACATTTCCTCCCTATAGGATATTCCTTCTCCTATTAAAGTCATGTATCTCCATACTCTGCCTGGTATATTTGTTTGGAGTCCTTTTCATACAGTCATTTCCCAAATGGTGCTCCATGAAATACATACACACGAGAATGACCAAAATGCCTTCTGTGGTTAGGAAGCTTTGTGAAACTGGATTACATCATCCGCTTTGAGAAAGGCATGTTGACGTCTCTTAGAATGTGTGCAATAGAAAACAATTTCAACTTTATTTAAACCAGCATATCTCAGACTTAATGAATATAGATTTCCCGCTTGCTTTTGGATCTGCTGTTGTTCCTGAGTGGTACAAATGGCCAACTGTCCACTATTACCCAAGAATGTGGCATTATTAATAGACTTAGCAGCCTGCTTCTGTAAAAGTCACAGCCCTGAAAACCCTGAAAAGCAGTTGTATTCTGTATACAGGGGGTTGCCATAAACTTGGGTTTACAAGAAATCAGAATCTTATGGAATTGAGATGAGGCAGAACATGATGGTTAATCATGTGACACATTTCAAGTCCTCAATAGCCACATGCAGTTCATGGCTTCTATGAGGATGGCTCAGATTGAGGATGATTATTGTTGTTTTCCAGTGAGCTGTGACTCATGATGACTTTACATCTAACAGGATGAAATCTTGCCTGGTTCTGCACCACCATCACGAACACTGACGTGTTGCAGCCCATTGCTGCAGCTGTGTCAATCAAGCTCACTGAGGGCTCCCATTATTTTTGCTGACCTTCTGCAGAACATCAGGTTCTTTTTAAGCAGCTGACCTTTCCTGATAGCATGTCCAAAATAAGTGAGTCAAAGCCTTACCATTCTCCCTTCTGAGGAACATTCTGCTTGTATTTCTTCTGAGCCCAATTTGTTTGTTCTTTCAGCAGGTCACAATAAATGCAATATTTCTTGCCAGCACCATGGTTTAAATACATCAGTTTTTCTATCCTTCTTTCCATTATCCAATTAAACCAACGAAGGTAAGTAATTGACAAAAGTTGTACTATTTTGCTATTTCCACATAGTAATTTTTCTTATTTATATGGTAGTCAATACTAGGTCCCAAAGGAAAAATTGCCATGGGGGATAAACCAAGCATTGTGTTATACTGTAAATATTTGAGACAGAGCTAATGGGTGAATCTTCGTCTATCCTTACAGTCTTCTGATAAACATCCTTATATATTGTATATTTTTTTCCCAATAGTAGAAACATCTAATAGGTGAAACCGATGAAATTATGTTAGTGAATGCACCATGCATATCATATGCTGTGATGCCAGAAGTGAATTTTGGCCTCATTCACTCTCATTTCATACTCTGAAAAGATTACATTTTATATTGGTCAAACATTCTTCTAAGTGGCATAGCACTGATCTGTCCATTTGCTGTATGGAGGTAACTCATGTTGTTGTGATGCTAAACACTGTGACACTAATGTGTCAAATGTGATAATGGTTACCCATGGTGGACAGTGTTTGGTGGAGCTCTCCGATTACAACAAGCTTGGAAGCAGGAGTGGCATCCACTCCCAAAATAGCTTGCCTCCAGAAACTCTATGACTTTAGAGAAATTATGAAAGTTATACAAGTTTTCAGGTCTTTTGTTTATAGATAGGGTTGCTAGGAGTCATCAATAACTTGATGACACTTAACAACAACATATTATTTGTATAATAAAAGTAAAAGTCATGGTCAAAAAGTCATGAGTTAAGTTTAGTGGTACCACTGTAATTGGAAAATTAACAACTAAAATTGTGCATTAACTATGGAACATTTCACAGTCAGGCTGAAGAGTGGTGGTGCTCCTGATAGCCATTTTGTAAAGATAGATTGCACCAGAGACAAGTGGATGATTGAAGCTGTTGTAGTCTTTGCACAGAGTAGCTTTGTGGTGGGTGAGGTCTGTTTCCTGCACACACCCAGCTCCCACAGTGCTAGCTTCATATGAAACCAGGTGGCAGGATGGCACAGGCATGGTGAATACTATGGGACCCCATGGGA
This sequence comes from Elephantulus edwardii, assembly GCF_000299155.1. NCBI lineage: Eukaryota > Metazoa > Chordata > Mammalia > Macroscelidea > Macroscelididae > Elephantulus > Elephantulus edwardii. Next base: position 17,837,440 of record NW_006399806.1, read on the forward strand.
GCAGTCAGTCAGCCAGTTGGACCCATCTCATCCTACTGGACACTTGCAATTTGGCTTCCATATGAATAGGATACTCAACTGGCCAGAGATGGAAGCTGACCATCCAGGTAGAGAGGCAGAGTGTTCATGGCTGAGGTGGCCTGGTCTTACTTTCCTGAGTGTCCTCACTGGTGTGTGGAGTACACAGATCCCTGCGCCTGCTGGCCTGTGGATGGCTATCATTTCGAGTGCTGTTCCTGAGACAGAGCAAAATTATTTATTCTGGCATTGGAACAAGTAGATCACAGAGGAGGGAAGGAATCTTGCTAAGAGCTGGGCTGCTGTAGAAATTCAAAGGCAGGTTGATGAGGGTTTACTCTGTTGAGAAGCAAACTTTACATCAGTAGTCACCAAAATGAAGGCTTAAACTGTTGAGCAAAAGGGGGGAAAAATGAAGGCATCAAAATGTGAAAAATATTGATGCAGTTCACTTCATGAAAACAATATTCAGGGGATTGTGTGACATTTAAAATAAATGTATGATATAAAAAGTTCACCAGATTAAACAAGTAAGGAAAAATCTAGAAGCCCTAATCTATGGCATGAATAAACTTTCAGGCATAAAATTCATGTTTGGAACCTTCTAAAAATAGAATCCCTATTTATGTAAAAAACCATCTCCAGCAAGGTAAAAAGGAAGCCCACAGACTGGGAAAAAATATTTGACAGTGATATATCTGATGAGGGACTCATACCTAAAATTTATAGGATACTCCAGCACCTCAATAAGAATGACAACATGGGTAGAAGATATGAATAGACACTTCACCAAAGAAGGTCAGGTGGCCAACAAATATATGAAGAAATGTTCAAAATTCCTAGTTTCTCTTGCTATGTGCCTTCAAGTTGACTCTGACTCATAGAGACCTCAGTGAATAATAACTCTGAATACTGCCCTATCCTGAGCCAAACACACTGTCTCTGACACACCTGCTTCCACTGCCACAATCACTGTGTCAATCTATCATGTCCAGGGTTTTCCTCTCCCAAATTGTCCTTCTTCCCCTTCCAAGTGTGATGTCCTTCTCCAAGGACAGATTGCTCCTGGCAAAATGCCCAAAGTATATGAGAAAGAGCTTCAAAATCCTTCCCTTCAAGGAGCAATCTTTGCAAATCAAAATAATATCATTTCACTCCAGCACCAATAACAAAGTTTAACAAGACAGCAAACAACAAATGTTAGTGAGGATGTGGAGATTAGAACTCTTATTCACTGCTGGTCGGAATGTAAAATGGTACAAACACCTTGGAAGGCAATCTGGTCCTTCCTCAAAAAGATAAATGTAGAAAAGCCATTTGACACAGCTATCTCATTACTAAGGTATGTGATTCAATCCCACCAGCTGCTCTGTAGGAGAAGGGCAATCTCCTCCTGTACGAGTCACTGTCTCTGAAAATGTTCTGGAAGGTCAAATATTGGTTGGTTCTGACTCAATAGTACATAACAACAATAATAGCCCACTACTGGAAAGCTGTTCTAAAGAACCCAGAATGGTGATACAAACAGATGTATGCATACTCAAGTTTATGCAGAATTATTCACAATGGCAAAGAGATGGAAGCAGACAAAGTGCCTGACAACAAATGAATTGATAGAAAAACTGCGGTACATTAACAAAATGGAAAACTGCAAAGCAGTGAAAAGCAATGAAGTTGTAAACACTACCAAACATGGACAAGTCTGGAAAACATTATGCTGAGTGATATATTTCAGTCACAAAGAGACAAATAATACATGAGACCATGGATATAAAAATGAGATAGAGATGGGAGGGGTAGGGGAGAACAGGGAAAGAAGGACTGTCTGAAAGGAGTGGATGCTAAACATTTTATGTCTGACAACGAATGATCTGGAACAAGACATGCAATTGCAAAGTGAATTAAGGGAGGGAGAGGGAGGAGGCAGTCCATGGTATGTTCAACACTCTTCTTCAGCACCACAACTCAAAAGCATTGATTCTTCTGCCATCCTTAGTTATTGTCCAGCTCTCTGATTCATAGCAAGTAACTGCAAAGAACATGGCTTGGATCAGGTGCACCTTAGTCTCCAGACTGACATTGTTGTTCTTCAGCACTATGCCATGGTCCCTGATAGCAGATTTTTCCTAATTCACTTCATCTGTTGATTTCCTGACTGCTGGTACCAACAGTGCTGATTGTGGATTCGAGCAAGTGGAAATTGTTAACGATCTTAATCTCTTCTCTAAAAATCATGATGCTGCAATTGGCCCATTGGTGAGAATCTTTGTTTTCTTGATGTTGAGCTTCAATCCATATTGAGGGCTGCAGTCCTTGACCTTCTGCGGCAAATGCTTCGGGTCCTTTTCAGTTTCGGCAAGCAGGATTGTGTCATCTGCTTAATATAGGTTGTGAGGAGGAGAAATGTGCTGACATCAGAATGGCAGTTAGTAAAGGAAGCTCCTAATGTCTCCAAAATAGTATCAAATGCAACCGTTATTAGTAGTTGACCATAGAAACTATTCTTTCTTGCAAGAATATGTAAATAATGTAAGAGAAATTATTCTGCTTGTAATATTCTTATTTTATCAAATTTAAAAAGATCAGCTTTTAGAAAATGTTTGATGTGTGTGTTATTTGCATAGAAATACTTTGTCTGGAACATCTTATCTAGTATTATTTACATAATAAATAGCATTCCACTAGGTTGCCTCTAATTCCTGGAATCTTTGCTCTGATTACTGGTTGTGCAAATATCTTCTTCCATCAGTCATGCTAAAGCCCAACCAGAGAGTTGACATGCTACTCCTTGCCCCAGGATGATGGAGTTAGATTTGCTGCTGTGGCTCCCGGCCAATTCCATGAAGGATGTCCTTGAAAGTTTTCCTCCCTATAGAGAAGGAATAAGAGAGAACAAAAATAAATAGCACTAGGTGGACTCATAAAACTTGTCAGAGTCTTTCAAGCATGGCATATTTGATGATTCATGGGGTTTGCAAAGCATTGCCAGATTAAAACAAGAAACGTCATGCAGACTAATCATTCCATAGCTTCAGAAGCCCTGCATGGTGATGTAATCCTAGCCACAGAAGGGAAGCATAGGGGGATTGAGTGTATCCTGACCACCACACACCACACCCCTCAAAGGCAGAGTAGTGGTCCGCAGCAGAGCAGAGAAAGTGAATGCTTTCACCTTCATCATTTTCCCAAGGAAAAAAAAAAGACCTTGTCCATTCCCTTTGGAAATGTGTTGAGCAAATTTGCTCAAACTTTTCTCCCTGCTGACTGAGCACATTTTCCTCTCACATAGTCATCAGTGGGAAGGGAGGAAGACTAATTCACCAGCCCACTTCTAACCCTTCACTGCTTCAGAGATGATTGTGATAAAGCAATTTTTCTTGCACTGCCTCCTTTCTGGAATCTAAATGTTAACTCCTTTATTAAACTGCAGCTAAGGCTCACTGAATTTCTACCCTTAAAGATTTTCATTCAGTATAATACCTTCAGAGAGCTCTGGTGGCCTGTGGTAAGGAGCTGCACAGTCGATCTGAAAGTACATGGTTTGAATCCACCAGTTCCTCTGTGGTAGAAAGAGGGGCAATCTCCTCCCATGTCTCTGAAAACCTGCTGGAAGATCAACTCTGAGTTGGTTCTGACCCAATGGTACAGAACAAGCACATAATACCTTCACCCTTCTAATTTCGGAATGTTCCCTTTAATAAAGTAACCAATGAAAAACAAGAAGAATTTTCACACCTAATTGTAAATTTTAAATTGTTCCTTAGAGAGAGGGATTAACCCACATTTAAATATAGCTTTATAAGCTATTAGAGGAAAATACAGGTTTGAGACATAGTCAAGTTAGCACGAGTGTTGCTTATGAACATTCATTTTCACTTTGGGGGTTTTTGGTTTTGTTTTATGGGTACGTCTTACCAATAGCTATGTGAACTACTTATTTACAATGTTGCAGCATGTAATATGCTGATGTAGTTATATCTGTAAATTTATATGTTATTTTTCTGACCACCCAAAGACAAGTGGTGTTGTTGTTATGTACCATCGAATTGCCTGTGACTCATAGCGACCCTAAGTACAGCATCCCTGAAGTCTGCCCTGTCCTGAGCCAGTTTCACTGACTGACACCACTATCCCCATTGTCCAGTTACTGTGTCAATCTTCCAGGGTCTTCCTTTCCTGCACTGTCCCTCAACCCTTCCAAATGAAATGTCCTTCTCCAAGGATTGGTCCCTCTTGTCCCCGTGCCCAAAGTATATGAGATGGAGCTTCAAAATCTTAGCCTCCAAAGAGACACTTTGTTTCACCTTCTCCAAGACAGACCAGTGAAGATCAAATTTATAAATATACTGAAAATAAAAGGGAATACTAATGAAAACTTTTAATAAATTCAAGTTATGTTGTAAATGAGTTATGAAATTTTCTAAATGGAACCCTAGTTTAAGTCAAGAAGTACTCTATGAACTTAGCATTTTAGCATTTTCATGATTAGAAATACCATAAGGAGGTGGATTTAAATGAACACACATGTCTTTCTTGACAGCTCTGGAGATTAAAAGTCCAAATGTTAGTGGTCCTGGAAGTTCCTTGGTTCTTTTGTTTGTAGATAATACTCACATGATGTCTGCGCTGATATCTCCTGTGATTACTTTGCTCTTTTTACAACTCAGAAATGCTTTCTTTAGAATCCATCCTACTTAGGATAAGCTAGTAAATGTAATAGAATAAAAACCTACTATTTCCTAACAGGATTACATCTGAGGTATAAGGGTTAAGATCCCAACATACATTTTGGGCAGACATTATTCAACCCATAAATAACACCATAGTTGCCACAAGGAGAGATAATCATTTCTTATTCTGTGATTGGTTGTGAAGCAATGAGTGCTAACTTCTATCCCTGAGTCAAGGATAGTGAAATTTCATCTCGCATACTTTGGGCATGTTTTCAGAAGGGGCTAGTCTTTGGAAAAAAAGATACCATGATAAGAAATGTAGAGTATCAGAGAAAGAGAGGAAGACCCTCAACAAGATGTGTTGACAGAGTGATTATAACAATGGGTAGATTGATCAGAAATTGTGAGGATAGAGCATGATAAGAGTGTGATCTGTTGTTCGTTCATAAGGTCACTAAGAGTCGATAAAAGCACCCACCACCAGCAATCAAACCCATTAGTGACGAAATCTGTAGGGAGTTTCACTTCTAACCCAAACGTAGCGTCACTCTCAAGGTTCAGATCCTTGAGTGAAAGACAGTCAGTCTCTTCCCGTGAAATTTACAGCCTCAGAAAACCTGCTGGAGGGTCAGCTACGAGTAGGTTTCAAATTGACAACAGTGAATTTGAGGTTTATTTTGTACAGTTTTGCTTTACTATTGAGTCAGAACCAACTCATAAGTAACCCTTCAGCAGTAAATCACACAGGAGGAGATTGCTCATCTTTCTCCTATGGGACAGCTGGTGGATTTGAACCATGTGGGCTGGCAGTACAACTCCTTACCACTAAGCCAACAGAGGTCCCTATACTGAAGTCAGTATATTATTACGAGGCGGGAGGAAGTTATTTTCCATTTTACCTTTTTTAAAATAAATGTTTATTCATGTCTTTAGAAGCTCTAGGGGCCTAGTGGTATGAAGCTGTGCTATGACATTGAAGGTATGCAGTTTTAACCTACCAGCTGCTCCTCAGGAGGGTGGGCAATCTCCTCCGGTGTGATTAACTGCCTCCAAAAACCTGCTAGCAGGCCAGCTACAGGTCAGTTCCAACAATGGTTTGGTTGACACTATAGTAGGCCCTGTGGATAATATGATAAACAATATAGAATCCCTTCCTTTGTGAGGATAGTATTCTAGTGAGGGAGTTAGGGAATGATCTAAGAGTCACAAATATGCTTATGTACCTAATAAATGATTAGATGCAAAATGAGGAGTTCCCTCTTAGAAGAGCATGAAATGGGGATCAAGAAAGGCTTTCTAAAAGAAGTAATTGTTTACTGCTGATCTGAAACTGGGTGGTACATAACAACAGCAGCAAAAACAATCTGAACATTGAGGAAGTAAGGATTAAGCAACTCAATTCATTGTTGTTTAGTTGGGCCAACTCATTGTTAACCCTCCATGGGTGTCTGACACTGTAAACAGCACTACAGGAGCTTGCCCACTTTTCTCCATTGAGCTGCTAGTGGATTTGAACAACCAGAATTAGCTGGAGTAACAGCGTAATTCCCTGTGCCACCAAAGTGAAATAATTAAGCAAGGAAGAAAGATTACTTACAAGGGGACCTAGTTTGTGCAAAGGCCTGAAGTAGGCGGTAGCATGGTGTGACAATGGAGATTAGTGAGACCGATGGTCAGCAAGGAGGGAAAGAGTGGACTCAGATATGACTGAAGAGAGGTTGGAGGCACCATGTGCTAGGCCGTGGAGTCAGTGAGAAGAGTTGGTCTTTATCTCATGACCAAGAAGAAACCACTAGAATGTCTTAAACTTGAATAAAAGTTAATTCTTTTTCTTCACCACAAAACTTTTCATGAAGTATCACAGCTACCAGAATAAAGTTCAGATTTCTTACCATGGTATTAAATATTAAAATCTTGGGTTCCGCCTCCAGCCATTCTCCCTCCTTCATCTCCCCTTATACTTTAGAAAACGTGACCAGTGGCCTGGCAGTAAGGAGCCGCACTCCTAACCCACAGGTGAGCGGTTGTAATCCACCGGCTGCTTCACAGGAGAAAGCTGAGCAATCTCCTCCAGCATGATTGCTGTCTCTGAAAACCTGCTGGAGGGCCAGCTCTGGATTGGTTCCAACGTGATAACACATAACAACAACAACAATGTTGTATCAAGTATTAAAATTCTCTATGTTCTTGTCTCTAGCCCTTGCCTCTTCTTCATCTTCCTCTGACACACCTTAGCGACTTTGGAACTGGCAGTTTGATAAGAAGGTCGTCTCTAGTCTAACTAGCATCCTTAACCTTGCCCTAAATTGTGTCTAGTAAAATGAAGACATGCTGGAGCAGATTTGGTGGACTGGGTGTATGGCGTTGCCAGAAATCACTTTGCATTAGGTACTGTGAGATAATTTAGCCCAAGGGAAGAGCCAGGCTGACAAACTGTGTCTAGAGGAATGAACTCAGGCCACTAAGTCACTTCTGACTCACAGTGACCCTCCATCAGGTTCTGAGGCTATAAATATTAATGAAAGGAGATCGCCCGTCTTTTTTCTGCAGAGCCTCTGGTAAAGTCAAACCACAGGAGACATGCAGCCTTTGATGTACTACAGCTTTGCCACCAGATAGAGAAAGATAGATAAAGATTCTAAAAACAGAATGGTGTTTCTGGTAATGCTTTGCCTAATAGACCAATCCCTATAGCGTCTTTCCAAGTTGTGTGGAATGAAGGAGAAGGGAGGTACAGTGGAAGGGAAACGTCAGATGTTACTAAAATTAGGAAGAGTTGTTTCACAGGCACTTCGGAAAACCCTGGGGTGTGGAGGCTTTCCAAATGGTAGCACCCTGAAGCCCGAGTCCTGGAAGTCTGAGAACACTCCCCTCCTGTGTCCTTAGTGCCAGGAGAGAAAGGTGGGATGACAGACGCTGAGGCGAAGGGTTTTGTAGGAGTTTGAGTGCACTTGTGAGGACTAGAAACATCCCTCTTTCATTATTACCTTGGTTCTTAACATGAAAAGGAAAGACTGAGGCTTCTTCTCCAAGTAAAAAGGTGCACAGTCAAATAATGATTACGTTGTAACAGGGGAGTCACACTACATGCTTTTAAACTGTCATGGTTGTCCACCCATGCCCAGGCTTCTTCATACACTGGAAAGAAGAAAGGGGTGCATGTGTGTGTGTTTTTGAGAGAGAGAGAGAGAGAGAAGAAAGCACACACAGAATTGTGAGCACACAATTCTGCCTTATATGGAAAAACAGGCAGAATTCTTCCTCTGCTTATCTCCCGGATGCTATTCATCACTACCTACAAGACTAGCTTCTTTCTTTTTTCTTAGGAACAAAATAGTGGATCCTATGCATCTGAATAGTTGAATATAGAGCTCTGGTAGCTTAGTGGCAAGAAGATGCATTGCAATCCAAAGGTATATGGTTCAAACCCACCAGCTGCTCCAGGGAAGAAGGATGGGCAATCTTCTCCCATGTGATTGACTGCTTCTGAAAACCCGCTGGTGAGTCAGCTATGAGTCAGTTCTGACTTGATGGTACACAACAACAAAACACTAGTGTAGTAGGAGGCTGGTGTCCAAATTGTACGTTCTCTCTAAGGGACTTTTTATAGGACAAATGTGACTAATACTCAAATTGAAGTTGTTTCATGTTTCCTTCTAGATCTTTTTCTGTTCCACAACCTTAAAAAGGGCCCATGTAGGTGGATTCTTGTCAAAACCAGGGAAAAGAGTGTGGGGGCATCCAGATTCGGAATGGAGTCAGCTCAAGATCCACGGTCTGAACAAAAAGGAACTGTAAATGGTCACAGCGGAAGTGGGCATGTGGATGTGAGTCCCCTGGGGATTCCAGAAACCGTGGGGGGCAATGGACTTTCCCTAGGACTTAGATGGGACAGCGAGTCAATCACACCAAAGTGCCCTACTCACAGCTGATGAGTTTCTCTGTAAGGTGAGGCCCACAGGGGAGTCCTGAGCTCCCCAGCTTTCGATTTGCACCACAGACTCACTCTCTATGTGGTTTTAGAATAAATCTCAAAGAAGCTCTTGGAAGAGCAATCCCAAGTAATTCAAAGCAATTTTTAAAAGTAGCTCATTTTACAAGATGTGACTTTGGACAGGTTTCTCTGATTAAAATCTGTTTTCCAAAGCTCCTGAGGTCTTGGAATAGTTCATTTCTTTCTGTGCCTTTCAAATTCTACATGCAATGAACAAATCAGAACGTGTCCTGTGCATGTCACAAATGAAGATCCTGCAAAGGGTGGGGGGTTGGGGGGGGAAATAACAGTGAAAAGGGAAGTAGATACTAACTTACCCCTGCTTACTCTCAGAAACAGGCTCTGGGTGCCCCTGAAAGTCCCACTGGGAATTGGAAGGACAGAGAAAAATAAGATTTTATTGTTTGCCTGAACCTGTTCACGAATGTTCTACTGGATTTACACGCTGGAGAATCTCAAGGGATTCCACAGGATATAAAAGCAAGATAGAAATATTGTTACTGTCCTTTTCTCTCCCCTTTTCTGACTTCCCAGACCTGTACATCAACAATTTTTAAACAGATGGGAGTAGGTAGTTAACACCTCTTGAATTGCTGCACCAATGTCTAGCTCCATTCAAATTCACATATAATTCCATGGGGCTCTTTACAGCTTATTTTCCCATTACTTTAGATATAGATACAAGTTCAGGACAGTGTTTTAGATCTATTAGAAATGTGTATGGGTCCCTGCTAGTCCAAGTCTACCCTCAAGGCCAAATGGGAGAGTGGGTTTTATATACCTTATATTTTCACTTGATTTTGGGATTTGTTGTTGGTTTCGGTTTTTTCGTGGGTTTGTCTTTGTTTTGTTTTGTTTTACAGAATTGAGTATATCTGGGCAGCAACTATTGTTGTTGTTGATATGTACTGTCGAGTGGCCTAATGACCCTTTGTATAGCAGCTCTGAAGCCTGCCCTATCCTGAGCCAGTGTCACTGATTCCAATTTGCCCCAGTTAATGTATCAATCCACCACATCTGGAGATCCTCTACCCTTCCGAGTATGATGTCCTTCTCCAAAAACTGGTCCCTGTTGGCAACATGCTCAAAATCCTAGCCTCCAAGGAGAAACTTGATTTCACCCTCTCCAAGGCAGACCTGTTTGTTTTCTTGGCAGTCCACGGTATGTTCAAGACTCTTCTCCAGCACCACAACTCAAAGGAATCAATTCTTCTTCTGTCATCTTTAGTCATTGTCCAAGTCTCTGATTTATGCAAGTAAGCCCATGGCCTGGATTAGGCACACCTTAGTCTCTAGACTGATATAATTGGCTTTCAGTACTCCGTAGAGGTTCCTGAAGCCAATTTTCCCAATGCAGCAACTAATGAGTGACAATTGCCTTTCGTTCAAAACCAGTACCAATTGTGATGAAATGATGCTGCTGATGCTGCTGCTGCTGCTGTCAACAATTTTTTTAGTACTTATTATTTACTGGAGGAGCTCTAGTTGCACAGTCCATAAAGAGTCGCACATCTAACTCAAGGGCTATAGGTCTGCCAGTTTTTATCTACAACTTGATCCAAGGAAGGAAGATAGGCAATCTCTTCTTCCCACTGGATTCATAGCCTTGGAAGCCCGCTGGAGGTTCAGCTATGAGTTGGTTCCAGCCCAACAGTGATAAGCAATAAAAATAGTGGTAAAATTATATACCAGGCACCAAGAAAACTATTTGACATACATTGTTTCTTTAAATTCTCACAGAAATTATATGAGGTAGTTCTTTTTATTCTTGTGTAAAGAAACAAAAGTTTCACATATTTACAGTCATCAAGGAGATTCTGACTCATACGACTCTCCATTAAGTTTCTGAGACTGTAAATCTTGACAGATTGCTTACCTTTCTCCTTCAAAGCTACTGGGGCCTTAAAGTGCCAGAAACATCTGGCTTTTTGATATCCAGAGCAACACGATATGAGTTATGACCCTAAAGTTCCTTTGTTTTTGTTGTTGGTAGGTGCCATTGATTTGATTACAACTCACAGTGACCATATGAACAACAGACTTGAAATTGGCCCTATCCTGCATGATCGCCACCATCTCCGATATACTCAAACCCATTGTTACAGGCACAGTGACTGTAACAGACCTCCTTGTTGTGCTGTTGTTATCTTCCATTGAGTTGCCTGCAACTCTTAGGGACCTTATACAGCAGCTCTGAAGACTTCCCTGTCCTGAGCCAGTTTCACTGATTCCGACACACTAACCCCCATTGTCCCAGTTACTATATCAATCCACCTCATCTGGGTCTTCCTCGACTGTGCCGTCCCTCCACCCATCTGAGCAGAATTCTTTGTTGTTGCTGTTGTTGATTGCCTTTAAGTTGAGCTCAACTCATAGTGACGCTATGAACAAAAGGCCTGAAGCCCCCCTACAACTATCGACATTTATCAAAGTTCATAGAGTTTCCAGAGGCAAGTTGTTTTGGAAGTGGATGCCATTCTTGCTTCCAAACCTGTCATAGAATGTTATTGGTTGAGTCGCCTGGGATGTATAGTGATCCTAAGTACAGCATCTCTGAACCCTTCCCTGTCCTGAGCCATTCTCACTAATTCTGACACACCAACCCCTATTGCCCCAGTTACTATATCAATCCATCTCATCCAAGGTCTCCCTCTCTTGTGCTGTCCGTCCACCCTTCTGACCATGATGTCCGCTAAGGACTGATCTCTCCTGGCCACATGTCCAAAGTAAGTGAGGGGAAGCTTCAAAATACTAGCCTCCAAGGAGAGACTTGGTTTCATCCTCTCCAAGACAGAACTATTTGTTTTCTGGCAGTCCAAGGTATGTTCAAGGCTATTCTCCAGCACTACAACTTGAAGGCATCTATTCTTCTTCTGTCATCATTAGTCATTATCCAACTTTCTAAAGAATAACAAGTAATTGAGAAAACCATGGCATGGATTAGGCACACCTTTGTATCTAGACTGACATTGTTGCTCTTCAGCACTCTGAAGACATGACAGCAAGTTTTCCCAAAGCAATTCGTCTTTTGATTTCCTGACTGCTGGTATTAAGACTGTTGATTGTGAATCCGAGAAAGCTGTAATTGCTAACAATTACCTCAATCTCTTCTCCATCTATAATAGCCAATAGACCCAGTGGTGAGAATATTTGCCTTCTTGATGTTGAGCTTCAATCCATATTGGAGACTACAGTCCTTGACCTTTTGCAGCAAGTGCTTCAGGTCTTCTTCAGTTTCGGCAAGCAAGGTTGGTTCAAAATCAAGAAATGAGTGCATCAGGGATTCATCCTGTCCCCTGACCTTTTCACGCTGTATGCAGAACAGATCATTCAGGAAGCAGGGCTTTATGAGGAGGAGTACGGCATCAAGATTGGAGGGAGACTCATTAAAAACTTACGATATGCAGAGCTCCTTAGCAAGTTTAAATAACCTGTTGGAGGTGTTGTAAATAGTAAATAAGTCTGGATTTTAAATAAGTAAATAAGTCCAGAAGTGTCTGACATGACCATTATGCCTACTGCCTCTCGTAGTATCTGGAAGTCCATCTGAAATCAGTTTTAGAAAACCCTGCAGAATATAGTCTGCACTCTCACACATCTGGGTATATTGTGAGTTGGACATAGCTCAAAGGCAACTGGTACTAATAACTAGTAACCTAAAATGTGCTTCCTAAGGGAGGGTAAATTGGAGACATAGTTGAGGATGACCCTTGACAAACTATACAGGACTTAAAGAAATACCCAGATTTCTTCTGTTTTACAAAGTTACAATGAATTTTCTTCAACGTATGCCATTTGTTAAAATTGAGTCTCTGTTATTTGTACACCAATGTTCATAGCAGTGTTATTCACCATCGCAAGAACATGGAAACAGCCCAAATGTCCAACCACAAATGAATGGATTGAGAAATTATGGTACATTCACACAATGGAATGCTATGCAGCTCACAGGAGCAATGATTTTTTGTAAATTGTTGACTAACTTGGGAGGGACTGGAGAGCACTATGCTGAGTGAACTGAATCTCACAAGGATAAATACTGTATAAAACCATTACTGTAGAATGAGGATAATGATCCAAAAGGGGTAGGAGAGGGTAGAAGCAGAGGGATGAGGATGTGCAGAAGGAAGGGAGATTAATCATGGGGTTGTATAATTTGTTGGGTGGGGAATGAGAAATTAAAAGTATTTGTACTTGAAAACAATGTATTAGAATTTTGTAAAGAAACTAGTTGTTGATGTGATGTGCCAGAGTCGCTTGCGACTCATAGTGATCCTGCGTACAACAACCCTAAACACGTTCTATCCTGTGCCAACCTCACCATCTCAAACACACTCATTCCCACCACTCCACTCACAGAATTGATCAATCTCATCGAGGGTCTTCCTCTCCTGCACCGTCCCTCCACTCTCTCAAACACGATGTCCCTCTCCAAGGACCAGTCCCTGCTTGCAACATGCCCAAAGTATGTCAGACGAAGCTTCAGAATCCTTGACTCCAAGGAGCATTCTGGATTCGCCCTCTCCAGGACAAACCTGTTTGTTCTCCTAGCAGTCCATGGTATATTCAACTCTTCTCCAGCACCACAGCTCAAAGGCATCAATTTTCCTTCTATCATCCCTATTCACTGTCCAACTCTCTGATGCATAGCATGTAATTGCGAAGCCTGGATCAGGCGCACCTTAGTCTCCAGCCTGATGTTGTTGCTCTTCAGTACTCTTGAGAGGTCCCTCACAGCTGACTTTCAAAATGCAATTTGTCTCCTGATTTCCTGGCTGCTGTTACTTGGTAAGTTGACTGTGGAGCCAAGCAAACTAAAACTGTTAACTATCTTAACCTCTTCACCATCCATACTGATGCTGCCAATTGGCCCAGTGGTGAGCATCTTTGTTTTCTTGATCTTGAGCTTCAATCTATACTGAAGACTGCAGTCCTTAACCTTCTACAGCAAGCGCTTCAGGTCCTCCTCCGTTTCAGCCAGCAGGGTTGTGTCATCTGCACAACGTAGGTTATTGATTCTTCCACCAATGCTGATGCCACATTCCTCTTCATACAGCCCAGCATCTCGGATGATCTATCTGTTCTGCATACAGATTGAAGTAAACTAGTAGAAAATGTAAAAAAAAAAAATTGAATCTCCATTAAGAACTTAATTAGCTCATCAAACTATAGACACTGCAAAATAAATGGTTAATGATTCAACATGAGACAGATTTGGTACTTCCACAAGGAAAAAACCTTGAGCCAAACAAACTCATTTGCAGCAGCAGATTTTCAAACTCAAGTGACTAGAAGTATTTCCAAGTTGAAATAGGGAGAAGACTATTGTGCCTCTAAAACAACCTCATTTTGTGAATTTTCTATGTGTCTAGGAGTCCAAATGTGAATTTGAGTCCTCTAAAATATATACATCTATCCTGAGCTTTCAGTGGGCATCTTTGAAAGTTGCCTGACCTGAAGGAAAAGACTACAAGAGCTAAAAATGTTCAGTAGGCATATACACACCTAAGCTCCTTGCCACACTCATCTCAATAGCAAATTTACCAAATGCCCATCAGTGGATGAAAACGTGGTATATGAAGACAATGGAACAAAGCACAGCCATAAAGAATAATGATGAGTTCCTCAAGCATGATGTAGATGAATTTGGGAGGATGTTACACTGAGTGACTTAAGTAAATCACGACAAGACAAATATTATATTCTCTTATTTTTATAAAAAGTCAAACAAAAAACTGCCTTCATCAATTGTTATCAAGGACGAGAGAGATGGTGCGGAGGAATCACTCTTTAGATAGTGAACACTTGTTATCTGTCTACGTGGTGATTTGATGATGGGAAAGGTAGCTTTGAATGTGGGTGCAGACTGCACAGCTTGACCCAGGTAAGAGATATCACTGAGGTAAACAGAGAAAAAGAGGATGTTGATAAGGAAGATGGCACACATTATGTTACAACAATTCCAGTACTTGCTGTTATGTGCTATGAGTTGACTACAACTCATAGTGACCTTATGAACAATAGCTCTGAGCTTTGTCCTATACTGAGCCAATCTCACCTTCTCTGGCCCCATTGCCACAGTCACTGTGTTAATACATTTCCTCCAGGGTCTTCCCTTCCTGCCCTGACCCTCTATTCTTCAAAGTACAATGTCCTTCTCCAAGGACTGGTCGCTCCTGGCAACAAGTCCAAACTATTTGAGATGGAGTTTCAAAAGCCTTGCCTCCAAGGAGCAACCTGATTTCACCCTCTGAAGGAAAGACCTGTTTTTTCTCCTGAGAGTCCATTGTATGTTCAATATTCTTCTTC
>NW_006399806.1:17853323-17863279 GCF_000299155.1 Elephantulus edwardii
AAGGTCTTCTTTGGTGAAGTGTCTGTTCATATCCTGTGCCCATTTTTCAATTGGATTATTTACCTTTATCTTGTTGTGTGATTCTTCTTCTATCATCCTTAGTCATTGTTTAGCTCTCAAATGCATAGCAAGCAATTGAGAAGATGATGGCCTGGATTTGGTGCACCTTAGTCTCTAAACTGACATCATTGCTCTTTTGCATTCTAAAGAGGTACCAGATAGCAGACTTTCCTAAAGCAATTTGTCTTTTGATTTCTTGACTGCTGCTGCCAAGAGTGTTGATTGCGGATCTGTGCAAGATGAAATTGCTAATAACCTCAATTTTTTCTCCATCTACCACGATGCTGCTGCCAATTGGCCCAGTTTTGAGAATCTTTGTATTCTTGATCTTGAGATGTAAGCCATGTTGAAGACTGCAGTATTTGACCTTCTGCAGCAAATGCTTCAAGTCCTCCTCAGTTTTGAGCAAGCAAAGTTATGTCATCTGCCTAATGCAAATTGTTGATGAGTCTTTCTCCAAACCTGATGCCAGGAATACTATAGCTTCCGGTTAGCGGTGCTACCCTAACAATACAACAAAAGAAAAATTATGTGTGTGGTAATGCATGAATGTATATATTCACATATGAGTATGTGTGTATATATATGTGTGCACATGTAGAGCTATCTATATGTATGTGTATATACTATATAGATAATAACCACATGGAGAAATAATTATGTATACATCTTGGTATTAGGTGTGATTCAGTAGGCTCCTACTCATAGTAGTCTTAAATACAAAAGAATAAAACCCTAACCAATCTTTGTTTCTATGGAGCATTCTGGCTGCATCTCCTCTAAGACATTTGTTTTTGTAGTCCATAGTCTATTCAATATTTTTCACTAATGCCACAATTAATTCAAAGGCACCAGTTCTTTGCAAATCATTCTTATTCACTGTTCAACTTTCATATGCATATGAGGTGATTAAAAATACCACAAATGAGGCAGGTACACTTTAGTCTTTAAAGGGACATCCTTGCTCGTTAGCACTTCAACAAAGTCCTTTGGGAAAGATTTGCCTACGGCAATAATTGTTTAATTTCTTGACTGCAGCTTCTTGGGGGTTGATCAGGGATCCTAGTAAAATGAAATTATTGACAATTTCAATGTTTTCTCTGTTTAACATGATTTTTATTAGTCCATTTGCAAAGATTTTGTTCCCTTAATATTGAGGTGCAATCCATACTGAGAGCTGTAACCCTTGAGTTTCATCCATAGTTGCTTAGTTTTCATTGGTTTTGGCAAGCAAGGCTGTACCATCTGCATGTTGGTTGTTGTTGGGACTTCTCCCAATTCTGGTGCCACATTTTTCTACTTATACTCCAGCTTCTCAGATTATTTGCTCATATACTCTGGTGGCCTAATGACAAGAAGCTGCATTCTAATCCCAAAGGTATGCGGTTCAAGGCCACCAGCTGCTCCAAGAGAGAAGGATGGGCAGTCTCCTCCTGTGCAATTAACTCCTTTGAAAACCCACTGGAGGGTCAGCTATGATAAAAACAACAACAACATACAGACTGAACATTCAGGGTGAAAGAGCACAACACTGATGGGTACCTTTCTTGTATACCTCTTAGATAAAACCATTATCTCATGAAATTAGTTTTCTGGTCTTGAAGACCGGGACAACTGGATCAATTGTAATAATACAGTTTATAAGGTTTGTGTTTTACATCCTACTTTGGAGAGTGTTTGGGATCTAAAAAGCTCAGAATCAGCCATCTAAGATACACTATTGGTCACTATTCATCCAGAGCAAAAGGAAAAGAAGGAAACCAAAAACTCAGAGGAGAAAACAATTCTAAGATGCTTCACTAACCCGTTTATACAAACCCTGACCTTGTCTGCTACACAATGCCCAGCAACAAGGAACAAAATCTTAATTTTTAGAAATTACAGACTTATAAAACAAGTAGAGACTAGAAAACTCCTTCTTCAGATGTTCTTCAAACTTTGAACACAACCATTTCCTGAGGGCCCCTTTTAAGTAAATAACAGAATCAGCTTGTAAAATAGAGTATTACTCATATAAGTACTGAGTACATTTACAAAATTGTCCACCTGAGGCCAAATGATCAATACTCTAAAGCAAAAATAAAAGGGAAACTAGATTACTGGAAATGATGAATAAAACAATGGAAACAATGAAAGGATGGAATTAAGGAGAATATGGCATATTGTGAAATAAATAATTAATGTCACTAGCAATTTATGGGGGAATTGTTGAATGGGAACCTAATTTGCTGTGCGAACGTCATGGGAAACACAATAAAATATTATTTTTAAGAGAAGATGCTATATACAAAAAGAAAATAAGAAATACCTGGGACCATCCTGTTCCAAAACCTCTCTAACACAGGAAGAATGTGCTTTCAGATACTGGGGCTTTGCCCTGCAGATCTCTCCCCAGACATTCTGCAAGAGACGGGAAATAGTTCAGTCACCCACGGTTTCTGAGTCCTGGGAATTCTAGTGTATACATTTGTTTGGAGTACTACCAAAGTCTGAAACCAGACGAAAAGGATGGTTTTGAAGTATAATTTCCAATCTATTCTTTTCTAGTTGTTTTTGTTAACAAGGCTGAAAGAATCTCGTTCACAAAATGGCTGCATTCCCTTCCCTACTTCCCCCACCCCTAGTTTTTATTTGTTTGATTTTAAAGTGTAGCTCGATTAAGGGTAAATGCCCTATAGTTTAAATATGCAGAGAATGTCTTCTCAGGCTCAAGGAAAAAACCACAGACTTGAACAAGAAAACGACTGTGAATTCCTAAAGTCTTATATAAAACTTTGTCTGCTCAGAAATTAAAATTTAGAAATACATTGATTGCATCATGCTACTGTTTTTGTAAATAGCTCTAATCCACTTTCCAAGTCTTCCAGTTGCTCTAAATGTGTGTTCTTTGCTTCCAAGACCCGTCATTTCCATGAGTCACCAGTCATACAGAGTGCAAGTTTTTAAAGGCCTAGATACAGCCAAATATTGTCCTTCTCAGTGTTTTTACAGACTGTTCTGGCCAGCCTGGTAATTATGATCTTGTTTCCTCATAGAAAAAACACCAGAAAAACATGGGGTATGCGAGAAGAAAACAAATATAAAATGAGAATTTACTATGTGTGGATAGCACCATTATTACATGTTTTAAACTGCCGTCTTTATCAGTGTGTTTAGGTGCTGTTGGGTTGACTGTGACTCATACCACTGCTCTTATCTTTAAAATGACCATATCTACTGCCCATTGAGCTCAGGTGCCTTAGTGGTAAGGAATTACTCTGTAAACCCAATGGCACACAGTTCAAAAACACAACTGGTTCTATGGGAGAAAGAGAGGTAATCTCCTCCAGGGAGATTTACCGCTTCTGAGAACCAGCTCAGCTATGAGTTGGTTCCAACATGACAGTATATTACAACAGGTATTACCCATCTCCAATTTTTTTTCCAGGTGAGGAAATTAAAGCTTAGTGTGGTGATATTTGCAGCCTAAGAAGAAAGCTAAGATTACTAAGAAGTAAGTAAGATTAGAGAAGGATACAGACCTGTATCCCCTAAGCTATGTTCACTCTACCCAGTTCACTGCTTCCCGCACGCTGCAAAGCCTCAGCCAAAGACAGCTTTAGAAATCAATGAATCATTGCAAAGGTCTCTACTTGGCCACGATTCTCATATTTCTGCAAGATCTAACTAGCTA
The DNA here is from genome assembly GCF_000299155.1 of Elephantulus edwardii. NCBI lineage: Eukaryota > Metazoa > Chordata > Mammalia > Macroscelidea > Macroscelididae > Elephantulus > Elephantulus edwardii. Next base: position 17,857,057 of record NW_006399806.1, read on the forward strand.
ATGATGCCCAGAGCATGTGTCAACTCAGTCCTGGCTTGGTATAAGGTTTCTGGACTTATTTACAGTGCAGGGTTCATTCTCGACTCATGAGCTGGCTCTGGGCGCTCTCTTCTCCAAGAGCTACTCTGAGCACCACAGGATCATTGTTCCTCCTTTCGTCACAGGGCTCCCTACATTCTGACTCTTTCCAAATGAAGCAATTAATTGAAGCCTATTAAAAGAAACTTCTAAGTCCAATGATTGCAGAATCCACTAGCCACACAGACTTGGGAGAGAAGGTCTCCCTCTGTTACCTAATTGGAGCTAAAGTAGTAGAGGAAAGGACAAAATAATAAGCAAATTATAATAACCAAAACCAACTGAAAGAGCTGTTTCCTTTCATCTACAATTCTTAAGAAATAAAAAGGAACAACATATTCAAAGAACTAGAGAGTCCTTTGTAGAATCTACTTGGAGGGCACATGAAACCTCAGCTGTGATAATGCAGGCTAGGGAGTAAAAAGATCTAGCAACTCAATTTAAAAGCTAATATAAAGATTCATTTTAGTTAGTATTTTTATTCAATGGATGACAAGACAGAAGAGGAAAAAAACAAACCTAGTATTAGTATAATCCTGTGATCTAGCATTGTGCTCAGTACACACACACACACACAGACACACACACCCCACACACACACTCAAGAATCCTCCGCTTTTCCAAGCATGATGTCTCCTTCCAAGGACTGGCCCCTGTGGATGGGGTGTATGTGAAACTATCTTGGCCTCCAAGAAGCATCCTCGCTGTCTGCTTTTTAGACAGATTTCTTTGTTCTTTTGGAAATTCATGGTGTATTCAATATTCTTGGCCAGCACCTCAATTTAAAGGCATCAATTCTTCTTCAATCTCCCTTATTTATTCCCCAACTTTCACAAGCATGTGAGGTAATTGAAAATAATATGACTTGAGTCAGATACATCTTAGTTTTTTACACTTACAACGTTCCTGTTTTGGAGCTTTAAAGAGGTCCTTAATAGCAGATTTGCCATGTCACATCGTTTGATTTCTTGACTGTTGCTATCATGCATGTTGATTGTGGATCCAAGTAAAATGAAATCCTTGACAACTTCAATCTTTTCTCCATATGTTATGAAATAACTTATTGCTCCAATTATCAATGATAGGATAATATCTATATGTGTACAAGGAAGATCTTTTAATATGTTGTTGTTAGATGTTATCAAGTCATTTATGACTCATAGTGATTTTATGATCATAGATGAAAATCTTCACCTGTCTTAATGTTATTCTCACTTTCTCCATTATGCTCAAGTTTGGAGCAAATTTGTTACCCTGCACACTCTATAACATGCCCAGAACTCTCTCCATCAGTCCATTTATCACTCAGTCTTAAGTCTGAGGAGAAAATACACACACACACACACACACACCACAACAACAACAAAACCCGCTAGACATTTGAGGAGAATCAGCAGTGAGAAACAGCAAGGAAACAAATACATCTGTTATTCCCAAGGGGACAAAGATAATTTAGGGATAGAAGAGAATTTACAGAACAAAATTTGCTTCATATACTCTGAAGTATGCAAGGATGAATTGTATGGGAAAGCAAGAATAAATCTAGGCCCAAACCCACTGCTGTTTATTTACTTGGCCAAAGTCATGGTAATGTTCAATTGCCTCAAGGAAGATGGACAATGAATAAGGAAGACCAGAGAAGAGTTGGTACATCTCAATTATGGTGTGGCTGAAGAATACTTCACAACAAATCTGTCTTGGAAGAAGCAGATCCAGAATGTTTCTCAGAAGTGAAGTGGTGAGATTTTTGTCTCACCTACTTTAGACATGTTACTAGGAGGGATCCTTTCTTGGAGGACACCTAGGAAACAGAGGATAGCTCTTAATGAGATGGATTGATATAGTGGTTGAAGCACTGAGTTCAAACATAGTAACAGTTGTGAAGATGATATAGCACCGGGAATGTTTCATTTGGGGTCTCAATGAGTCAGAACTGGACTGGTGACATCTAGTGACATAGTGTGTTAAGTGTTGGGCTGCTTACCAAAAAAGTCAGCTGTTTGAATCCACCAGTGTTTCTGTGAGAGAATGATGAGGGTTCCTCATCCCATAAAGATATACAACCTCAGATACTCAATGGGAGGTTGTCATGAATCAGAATCAACTGGAAAACAATAGATTTGCCTTGAGTTTTTAATAACAACAACAATACATAGCCTATGTATTTGAGAGACTAAAGGACAATCACCCCTTATGTGATTTATAGCCTCGGAAATCCAATGGAGGGTCAGTTATGAGTTTGGTTTCAACTGAGTTGGCATTGAAAGAGAAAAAGAGAGAGGGAGAAAGAGAGGGAGAAGGAGAGAGAAAGGGAGAGGGAGGGAATAAAAGAGAGTCTATATACTATGCAAAAATTACAGTATATATTTATATTTTATCTGTATAAAACTAACACTTGCAAGCTGTATTTAGTAGCAATTGAGCTCAAACTGGCCAAGACTGTCTCTTATATCCTAACACCTTACCAAGGCTTACTCTTGGCTATATGTATTTCAGTACACTAATAATTATTAATATAGATTAGACACATAACCACAAAAATCACACCTTCCAGGGTCTCCTAGAGGCCTGAAAAAGAAAAGAACTTTCAAACTGTCAGTTACTTAGGCTTGCCAACAGGATATAAAAACAGTTGGTTGAGAAGTGGAAACTTCAAGTATAAAAACATTTGGGATTTTCTGATCTCAACCGTGTGTATTGGTTTTGTTTGTTTGTTTGTTTTGTGTTTTTTTAATTAATTTCATCAAACCTGTTTGTGTATACAAGGAATGAGCCATAAGCACTGAGGAACATATGTCTGCTCCTGCTGCTTAACAATGCAAGAGAAAGAAACTTCTGGAAGCTGGCTGAACTATTCTGAGCCATGACAAATTCCTTGAAGGATAAAGAAATAGCTTTCTAATTGGTCCCTTTGCAGCATAAAGGATTGGTCTCAGGTAGGGGTTTAGTGTCCTTGCTTCATAGAAGAGACAAGAAAAAGTAAAATCTGTGGGACCTAAAGCATTTCATGAAAGCTAACAGAGGATACTTAATGTGGCCTGCAGAGGGTTCACATGAACCCGTGGTGTGGGGGTGGGAAATAGGAGGAAAAAGGGTTAGATTTCTGCTCAGTATGTAAGAACCACTATACAGTCCCAGCAAACACTGCATTCATTAGGCTGCACCAGCAGCTGCTTGAAGCTTAAGTTACCATTGGTGGTGGTTTTCTAAACCTGGTACTTTTTCAATTGACAGTGGGGACAACATTCCTCAGGGTTAGGACACACTGCAGACTTCGCTATCTTCCTCACAGCTGATAATTTCCCCAGAGGCAGATGTGGTGAAGGAAGACAAAACCAAGGGCTCACAAGAAAAATTGCATCCGTGGAGAAATGATGAGTGCAAGGGGACTGAGTGGGTGAAGCTGGATGGTAATACAATGATTCAAAGACTGCAGGTAAAAACAGCCCCCTGGGATGGTGCAGTTCGTCATGTACTCAGTCAAGGAAGGAAAACAAGAAGCCAAAAATTGTGGTGAAATGGTTTTCCTGAGAGAGGAGCTGCTATAAATATAGATGCCGTGGGATAGAAGGAACAGAAAGAAAAACAGCATGCCTGGATTCAGAATGAGAGGAAAGCAGATGCCAGTTCAAAATTTCTATTCTGGTTTGACTTGAGTGCCCCCAAAATATGTGCTGTAAATCAAACCTTGATGCCTGTGGTTATAACCCCACTTGAGGATGGGCCGTCCTTGTGGTGTTAATGAGGATGGATTAATGTAGGAAAGAGTGGTTAAACACACTAGCAGAGCAGAGGTGGAGAAGACTGCTACCGAGCCACGGGGCACGTGGAAATCTCCACAGAACCTGGGAGTGGGAGCTGAAGAGGCCAGGGTCTCCCCCAGAGCCCACAAAGCAAACAAGCTCTTCCCCCTGGAAGCTGGCACCCTGACCTAGACGTCTAACCTCCTAAACCGTGGGAGAACCAATGTGTTTGTTAAAGCTATCTGCTGGTGACTGACTCTGTTACAGTAGCAGTAGATGATTAAGATAATATTCCCAATACTGAGTAGAAACCCACCAAGGTAATGGGATCCCAGACCCCATGAGAGTATAAGGTGATCCCAGAAAGTGCCTTCAAATAGTATTGCTGTTGTTGTTGGGTAGCGTCGTGTCAGAACCAACCCATAGCTGACTCTGACAGATTTTCAGAGGCAGTTAATCACACTTCATTCTTCTCCTGCATCAAATAGTATTATAAAAAGATTAAGTGAAACCTATGAGAGATAATGAGGATGGGGCAGGATAAGGCAGGTTCATATCCATATATCATAGGGTCACCATGGGTTGTAGTCCTCTCAGTGGTGCCTAATAACATGATCTATCATGCAGAATCAGTCTAGTAAAAACATCTTTTTGGTCTGAGGAATTTCTTAGGAATCACTCACTCACTCATTGCCGTCAAGTTGGAGCGTCTTTGTAGACAACCCTTCTGCAGGGTTTTTAAGGCAGTAAATCATACAGAGATCGTGTGTCGTTCTCCTACAGAGCAGCTGGTGAATTCAAACCATGAGAGAGGCACCATCTTTACTGTAGCAGCACAATTTCCTACAGACTTCCTGTTGTTGAGTCAGAACTGATCATGGCTTAACCCTGGGAGGAGATGGGGGGTGGGTGTTTGCAGAGACTGTAAATTTGCACAGGAGGTCATGGCTTATGCGTCCTCTGCTGAGCCGCTGGTGGATTTGAATCAACTGCCTTTGGGTCTCCACATCTTGCATAATTCTCTCTCCTTGAGGCTGAATGTGATACACTCTCCACTGTAACCTGTTTCCAGACAACAGAATAATAATGGGGTACTTGGTCTTGGGTTGCTGGAGCAGGGGCATCACCTTGATGTCTTGAAGTGGCCGTGTTGAAGAAATCCACATGGCAAGGAACTATAGAAGCCTCTATGGAAGTTCCTTGGGGAACTTTTGGAAGTCTCTATGCTGTAGTCAACTAACAATTGGGACCCTTAGTCATACTGTCACAAAAAAATCAATTCTCTCAGACACCTGAATAAGCTTTGAAACAGATTCTTGTAAAGTAAAACCCTAGATGACCTGTGGCTGACATCTTGATCACAGGCATGTGGAATGCTTGGATTCCAGATCCATAGAAACTAACCTAGGGATGTGCTGGTTTAAGTCACTAGATCTGCAAATATTATGCAGCAACAAGAAGTGAATACAATGAGGGAAGTGCAGAGCAAGGAATGATAATGATGGAAAACTACTTCTAAACAGGAAGTAGCAAAGTGATTTGGTACCATGACTATCTCATTAAATAGATTTATGCTTCGCTGATGTTCACTGCCCCATGGTCCATCAGATATTAGATTTTTGTCACCTCTGAGCTGACCATGCTAGCTTTGAGTTAGAATATTTATGTTGTATGATTGACTAAAGGATAGAAAAGCATATACTGTGCCTTTCAGCAGAAATAGTCTAATTTTATGCAAAGTCATGAAGGGTGGAAGTAATATATTTTTACATTTATCACAGTAAAAGATATACAATTGAAAGTTTACTATTTTAGCTATTTCCACATTGTGGAATAGACAACTAACTATGCAAATTCAAGCTGAAGCTGAGTAAAACTAAATAGAATCCACAGGAACCAAAATCTGACCTTGAGCCTATCCTGCCTGAATTTCAAAACCATCTCAAGAACAGGTTTGAGGCCTTGTAAACTAGTGAGCGAAGACCAGATCAGCTGTGGGAAGATACCAAGAATATCATCCAGGAAGAATGCTAAAAGGCATTGCAAAGATAGCAGAAAAAACAAGACCAAGATGGATGTAAAGAAAACCCCTCTGAATATTGCACCAAAGAGTTGAGAAGCCAAAGCAAAGGGAAGTGATCAAGATGTTAAGGAGTTGAACAGAAGATTCCAAAGGGCAATGAAGGAAAACAAAGTATTACAATGAAATGCACAAGGCGCTGAAGTCAGAAGATCAAAAGGGCTGAACTAGCTCAGCATTTCTTAAGCTCAAGGAACTGAAAAAAAAAAGTCAAGCCTCAAATTGCAATACTTAATAATTATTTGGGCAGAATATTAAATGATCCAGGAAGCATTAAAAGAAGATGGAAAGAGTATACAGTCATTGTACCAAAAGGAATTGG
>NW_006399806.1:17864186-17873627 GCF_000299155.1 Elephantulus edwardii
AACAAGAAAACAAAGATTCTTACCACTGGGTCAATCAGCAGCATCATTATGCATGGTGACAAGATCGAGACTGTCAATAGCTTCAGCTTGCTTGGCTCTACAATCAACACTCTTGGGACCAGGAGCCAGGAAATTAAAAGACAAATTGCATTGGGAAAATCTGCTGTCAGAGACCTCTCCAAAGTACTGAAGAGTAACGATGTCAGACTGGAGACTAAAGTGCGCCTGACACAGGGCATGGTCTTTGTAATTACTTGCTATACATCAGAGAGCTGGACAACGATGGGATAATAGAAGAATTGATGTCTTTGAGCTGTGGTGCTGGAGAAGAGTGTTGAATATACCATGGACTATACCAAGAGAATAAACAAAGCTGCTCCTTGGAGGCAGGGATTCTGAAGCTTTGTCTGACATACTTTGCACATGTTGCAAGGTGGGATTAGTCCTTGGAGAGGGACGTCATGCTTGGGAGGGTGGAGGGACAGTGCAGGAGAGTAAGACCCTCTATGAGATGGATTGATTCAGTAACTAGAGAAATAGGGGTAAGTGTGTCAGAGACAATAAGATTGGCACAGGATGGAGCAGGGTTTAGGGATTTTGTACATAGGATTGCTATGAGTCACAGGTGACTCGACGGCACATAACAAGAACATTTATAATGTCTACATTGTCTGTATATATCCACTATCTATTAATGGGGAACTTGGATTGTTTCTATTTCATGAAGACTGTGGTTAATGTTGCAGTAAACATGGGTGCACAGCATCTGAGTCCCAGTTTCTGACTCTCTTAGCTACATGCTCAGTGGGATTACTTTGTTGGATGGCAGCAAAGTTCACAAAGAGCTGAGCTGCTAACCCAAAGGCCATGCCACTTTAGGGGTATGAATCCACCAGCAATTCCACAGGAGAAAGATGGAAAAATCTCCTGTCTTGGGACTTACAGCCCAAGAAAGTTTGTGGAGGGTCAACTTTTAGTTGGCTTGACTCAATAGCAATGCATTTTTAGTTTCATCATAATTCTATATTTAAATTGTTGAGGGACTATGAAATTATTCTGTAGTGCCTGAACCCCATTTACCTTTCATATCTATGTCATATCATATACTCAGCTGCTCCTAGATTATTGTCTCTTATTACTGTTGTAGTATTTACTGTTGTGGTGCAGAATTTATTGTTAAAATGCTATTATTATACAATATTTATCCTTTCCCTCCATTAACTCTTATGTTCCTCACATTATCTTCTTTTGCCTTGAGCATATTGTGCTGATCTCCATCTTATTTTCCTTCATTCAAGTTAATACACATCTGCTCTCTGTTGTTATGTGTCTTTGAGTCACTTGCAACCCATAGAGACACTATGTACAACAGCCCTAAGCCCTGCTCTATCCTGTGCCAACCTCACTGTCTCTGACAAACCTGCTCCCATTACCTCAGTCACTGAATTGATCCATCTCATCGAGGGTCTTCCTCTCTTGCACTGTCCTTCCACCCTACCAAACATGATGTCCTTCTCCAAGGACTGGTTCCTCCTTGCAACATGGCCAAAGTATATCAGATGAAGCTTCAGGATCCTTGTCTCCAAGGAGCATTCCAGCTTCACCCTCTCCAGTACAAATCTGTTTGTTCTTCTAAGAGTCCCTTCAACACTCTTCTCAAGCACCACAGCTCAAAGGCATCAATTCTCTTTCTCTCATCCCAAGTCATTGTTTAGCTCTCCTGACGTATAACATGTGACTGTGAAGACTATGGCTTGGATCAGGTGCACCTTAGCCTCCAGTCTGAAGTCATTTCTCTTCAGTACTCTAGAGATGTCCTGACAGCAGACTTTCCCAATGCAAATCATCTCTTGATTTCCTGACTGTTGGTACCAAGAGTATTGATTATGGAACCAAGCAAACTAAAACTGTTAACAATCTCAATCTCTTCACTATCCATTATGATGCTGCCAATTTTCCCAGTGGTGAGAATCTTTGTTTTCTTGATATTGAGCTTCAATCCATATTGAAGGTTGCAGTCCTTGACCTTCTGCAGCAAGTGCTTCAGGTCCTCCTCAGTTTCAATCTGCTCTCTAGTTGATCATTTTCTCTTCCCAGTCATTCCTAGCAACTATCAAAAACTGTTTCTTTTCATATACAAACCTTTCCTTGACTTTTTACTAGTAGTGCTATACAGTATTTGTATTTTTTATAGTTTTACTTCACTCAATATAATTTCCAAAGAGCTCTGGTGGCTTACTGGTAAGGTATTGCTTTGTTAACCCAAAGATATTTTGATCGAATCCATCAGCCTCTCCATGAGAGAAAGATAGGCATTCTCATGCTATCTGATTCACTGCTTCTAAAAATCTGCAAGAAAGTCAGCTATGAGTGGGTTCCAGCATGAAGGTACATAACAACTACAACAATAAGAACAATGCTCTCTGAGTTTTCTTGTACTCTTTTTAATAATTTTTTTCACTCACAAATCACTCTGTCCCCAAAGGGAATAACATGATCTTCTCACTCTATTATTTTCTCATTAAAATTTGCCTGCTCCTATGGCCTAGTCCTCAGATTCTAGTTGGTATCAAGAAATTAATACTAAGGATGATGTGAGATGTCTTCAAAACCTTCATCAATGGTATTTGAAAGAAACTGGTCAGCAGATATATTGCCAGGCAAGTCTTCCAGGCTTCACAACCAAATAGCTCAGTCACAATGGGCACCAGCACTTCCCACTGATTTAGGATTGCTGTACATTTTCTTCCCTTGGGGGAGAAGAGCTTCTGTTGGCTCAAGTCCATGCTAAATGGCCATTAAGCTTATGCCAGAAGCAGGGAGAGAAACATCTGTCCAGTGCCTAGCAGATGACAGACTTTATCCTGTGTGAAAGAGATGGACAGTTTGTTTTAGGCTCATTACATATCTGTTCCTCACATCTTCTAAGCTTCCTTTGCATATGATTTCTGGCACGCAAAGAAGGGCACATTTCTTACGGACATAACAAGAAAATCCAGTACAAAGAAACCAACAAACTAGACTTTCAATAGGAAGTAGCGTCTCCACCGAATGCTTTGCGGTTTCTGATTCCACAAGGAGATTTAGAGCTGTTCTCCACATACAGCATGCAAACTGGGTCTAAAGTCCTGATGCAATCCACTTCATCTGTCTGGAATGCCCTTTCCGCACACCATTTGAAGCTAGACTAAGTGTATACACACCTAGAATTCTGCCTTGTCCCAAAGGTATATAGGAGATCTGCTTTGAACACCCATAAGACCCAAGATTATGATGTTTAACATTCTGCCCTGGAATTGCCTCCTCCGTCAGACAGGGACCTCTGAAGATAAGAGGGTATGCCTTTATGCTTCAAGAATCTAGCACAGTGTCTCGGGAGATCTAGGGATGTGTGCTGTACTGATAATGAAAAAAGGCCAAGCATGTGTGCATTTGAATCTACCAGCTGCTCTGTGAGAGGAACATGGGAAGTCTCCTCTTATTAAGATTTACAGCCTCAGAAACCCAGTGGAGGATTTCTGTGATTCCGAAACTGTTAGAGGGCCATGAATGAACACAGTGCTTGGTACTGAAGAACAATTTTATGTCTAAGTGAATAAATGACGAGAGAGGAAACATGTGCTTTATATGATCAGTCTCTGAAAAAGAGAAATACATATAGAAAGGGAAAGAGTGAGAGTGAGTGAGGAAGGGGTGGGGAGAGCAAGGGAAGGAGAGAGATAATTTCTAAGAGGATAGAGAAAGAATTGAAAAGGATGTGATTTTATTAGGTGCTGTACCTTAAGACTGACCCACAAATCATCTGACCCATCCCACCTAGTTATTAGGTAGTGAAATAATTTTATGACATTTTCCTAAGAGTTTCTCTGAAACCCATTCAGCTAAGGGCAGGAGGCCAGGGTTTTGTTAGCATAAGAGTTATGGATGAGAAAATATTATCGAAGAGCAGTGCAAGTGGGTTTCACTTTTCATATTTTGTGACAATCTTTTTTACAATCCAGGTACTTTATAATCATTTGTCTATTGTATATTTATTATTTTATGCTGTACAGACCTAGTTTTCTTCTTACAATTGACTTTCTGAAGTACATAATAATTTAGAATTATTTGTAAAAATGATGTTAGTAATTTGATATTTTCAAGTGTTTAGGTCACATATTTTCAGGGAATATTGATGTTATGTTGAAATACAACTAACAAATGTTTTCTTCTTTAAAGAAATATTTTCCCTCTCCTCTCCCACTTGCTTTGTCTTCACTACCACTACTAGAAGAAGGGATCTGGGTGGTACAAAAAAGTTAGCACGCTCACAAAAAAGCACACCAAAAAAGAAAAGAAAAGAAAGGCTTATCAAGCTGCTTCTAAAAAATGAATCATTGAAAACTTCCAGGACCACAGTTCTGATCTAACACACAGAGAGTTAGAACTGACTTGAGGGGCAGTGGTACCACTACTAGAATAAGTGCACAAGACAGTAACATCCTCACCCAGTCTTGGTGGGCAAGACTGTGGACAGTGGAACATACTTCTGAGAGCTCTGTCCACAGTTTTCCTCCTCTGCCCATCTTTCCAAGAAGCTCCTTGTGCTGGAAACTTTTTGTATTCAAGAAGACAAATGTGCTGCAGAGAGTAGCTACATTGGCCTTTACGTTAGGGGCAGGGTTGTGTTGTGTTGTTTTTTTTAAAATGTATTTTATATTGGTTTGCATACAAATTTTGCTTGCGTTGTTTCACATGTATAAGAATCCTTCATTCATATTCTGCTTAACACAATCATTTCAATTGTGTTTTAGAAAATTAATAACCACTGAACTATGCCCACCATTACCATGTCTTTCCAGAACCCAGTCAGATCTTTCCAATTTCCTTTACCCACTCCCTCCACCCACCAAACTGTGTGACCTTGTGATTCCTCCCCCCCAACCTGTGCTCATCGTTGCTCCCAACCTTTCCCCCCTTAGATTCCCATCCCTGTTTTGCTAGTTATCCTTCTATTTTTATAGTAATGGTTTATGCAGAATATGTCCTTATACAACTGAGTTAATTCACTCAGCATAATGCTTTCCAATCTCTCCCAAGTTGTGTAGTGATTTTTTTAAATTGTTGCCCCTGAGTGCTGCATAATATTCCATCGTGTATTCGCCCTTAACACCGGTTGACTTTCCTTTAACTTCTAAACCTTCTAAACTAATGGTTTAGAGCCTAGCCTTTAAGACCACTGTTGTTGAGTCTTATCTTTTGTGAGGTGGATAAATTTTTATAGTCCAGGAAATAGACTTTCTGACTAGGAGAATAAGGTGTGAAAGAGATCAGAGCCCAATTTGACTGCAGTTCCCATTTCACCACTCAAAGATGGAGTAGCCATCAAAAGTTGACTTTAAGGAACAGCTATCAGAAGATCATCGCAGTTTGTTTCTGATATACTGAGCTGAAGATGTCAAGTAGATCAGTGTGGAGTTCAAGAGAGAGGAATGAAAGTGTAAATTTGAAATGGCATTTAAAGGCACAAGACTGTGTGAGATGACTAAGTAAATGAGTGTAGTTGGAGGAAAGGAAAGAAGAAAGGACTAAGTTTTTGGTACTTCAATGTTAAGAGATGAAGAAGAACTAGCCAAGAAGGGGTAGTCAGTGAAAAGAAAGGAAAGAAAGTAGATAAAACTGTATTCTAATAACACACATTATGTAGAAATCTAGATTTATATTAAAGTAAATGGAAGACCATTTTTACTTTGAGAAAAACAATATGATGCAATGGATAAAATACTGGTCTAGAACATGACACAAACTCTTTATGTAGTATTTTCCCCACTCAATGCTCAACTATCAGGTAATCTACAGACACCACAACCACGATTTCTAGTTTTTGGAAAGAAAAGGTTGCTATAAGTTGCTTGTTAAAGTGATTGAAAATTAGTCATCTTTTTTTGAAGGGTGCAGAAATAGCAGTTGCTTGCCAGCTACATATATGTGAGGACCTGGCACCAACTGTATCTCTGACAAACAAAGATTTGCCTGGAGAAAATTCCAGACTCACTAGGTGCAGGTTGGACTTTTCCCCCCCCCTGCTCTATGCCTCAAGCAAACTGCTTAACTAATACCTCCATTTTTCCCACCTGTAAAATGAGGGTGAGATAAATTATATTAAAGCTTTGAAATACTTTTAGGAAGGTATTCTATGATGTCAAGGTCTTAATAGAGGTTATCTTCCAAGAAACAAATATATAGTTTCTTTCTCCTGACTTCTGGGAAGCCACCTACAAATAACTAGGATTTAATGAGTTATCAAGACAGTTTGTTCTTTCAAAACCCATGAGATCAGTGCTTCCACATCAATAAATATGTGTGATTATCCCAAGAGAGACGCACCTGTCCATAGTTATCAGCTCATAAAGGAGACTATACAGCCACTGGACTGGAGCTTAGCCCTTGTCAAGGGCAGCCAGGTCCTCTGATCTGTAACATCTTTGTCAGAACTTCCAAGACTGTCTCCTTGCTGCTTGACCTCAGGGGAGGTGACCTAAGTCTAAAGTCTATCCATTTTTCTAGTATTCCCTCTGAGACCCATAACTCTAATGCTGGGTAAACAATGAAGTAATTCTAGATCAGTCAAACCAGGCTTCATGACATGGCCCCAGACAGTGGGGTTATTCTGTTTATAGGAGTAAGTCAACTCATTCCATCAAAATGCACTCAGCCAATGCAGAGTTCATTTTTTATCCCCTATCTTCCTAGTTTTCCCCCACCAAGAACTGTTTTAAAGGAATATATAATTAGACGTTATTTCTATCACAACAGTCCAGAATAAGAAGTGCATAGCAAAGTGGACTGGGGGAGAGATGGGATGAAGGAAGGAAATTATGCAACAATGAGTGAATTTTTATAAGTGAACTAGGAAGGGAGTTAGGGAAGAAAATATGCAATAATGAATTAATGAAAATGTAACTTTTCTATAAACTTTCATTAACATTACAATTTATTATTTTTTTTAAAAAGCACGCACCCTCTTTTATTGACAACTGTCAAGCAGGATAAACTTAATTTGTTGCTGACACTTTGCATAACTTCTCTGGTCAGGATCTTGAGCTTTCTAAAGAAATTGAATAATTGAGCTGGATAACTTGAGAACTATCCTCACACTTCCTGCTAAGGGAGCTTCAAAGGTCAAGTTCATAAGGTCTTTAAGTCCCAGTACGTGCCCAATTAGTAGCAAGACAATGCAAGGTATACACACTTACCAGACTTAGCAGGTCTAATGCTCCTGTTAAAAATGTGGCTGAAATAGAATGATTTATCTTTAAAGCCAAATTTCATTGTTAAGAAAAAGCTCCATATATACTTCATCAGCATGCTCACTTTCTTAACACAATTCTACAAGTTGTTATGTAAGGAGGAGGGTATATGTAATTTACACTCTCAAGAAAATTACAACAGGTACACTGGAAAGATCACAATATCTGGAGGGAGTTCTGACTTTGCCATTTAATATGTTTACTACTGGTTACGTTACTTAAAAATTCTAAGCTCTAGTTTTATTGCCTGCATAATGTAGTAATAGATGTTAAGGGCTGGCTCAAGCATGTCTTCCTAAGTGAAGCAAAATCTTATTGCTGTTGAGTTGATTCTTAATTCATGATGATCTGTATGTTATGGAGTATGCTGTTGTTGTTAGGTGCCATCAAGTTAACTACAAATCATAGTGACCCAAAGAAAACAGATCTGAGCCTTGCCTTACCCTGTCCCATTCTCACCATCTCTGATATACTAAAGCCCATTGGATAGTCACTGTGCAAATCCATTTTGTTGGGAGTCTTCCTCTGCTTCTCTGACCTTCACCTTTAATATTCAACATAATATTCATAATATTCAACAAAATCAAAGAACACCAAGCCAGATCATTCAGATGGACCATATTAAAGTTTCTGGAAAAAATTATAAATCTTTAAATTAATCAAAGTGAGAATAGTTTAAAGACATATGACATCCTGAACAACAAAACAAAATATAGCAGATTTTATTTTTGTTAAATTGTTCAAGCCAGAAAGTAATAGGATTGTTGTTGCTGTTGTTGTTAAGTGCCACCGAGTTGTAGGCAACTCATAGAGACCCTAAGAACGAAAGACCTATAATTTTCATCCTTTCTCCATATTCATAGAGTTTCCGGAGGCAAGCTAATTTGGAAGTGGATGCCACTCCTACTTCCAAACTTGTTTTAATTGGGGAGCTCCACCAAACACTGTCCACCAAGGGTAACCATTATCGCATTTGACACATCAGTGTCACAGTGTTCAGCATCACAGGAACCACGAGTTACCGCTGTACAGCAAGTGGACAGACCAGGACCACTTATGACCTAGGCAATTTTATACACAGACAAAATACATTTCAAAAATGAAGGAACAAGAGAGATCTTTGTAAATAATAACTGACATAATATATTGCCAGGAGACTTATACTACCAGAAATGTCAAAAAAGTTCTTGAAGCAAAAGAAATAGACTATGAAAAAACATGTCTGTACACGGAAAAAGGAAGAGTGCTATAAATGGCATTAAAGGAGCTAACTACAAAATTATTTTTTTTATTTTAGATTTCACTAAAATGTTTAAGGTTGTTGTTTTTATGTACCATAGAGTCAGAATCGACCTATAGCAGACCACCCCACCCCCCCGTGGATTTTTAGAGGCAGTTAATAGTACAGGAGGAGACTGTCCATTCTCCCACAGAGCATCTGGTGGCTTTGAATTGTGTGCCTTCGGGATTGCATCACAGCTTCTTGCTGCTAGGCCACCAGTGCAAAATATTTAGCATATCTAGAAAAAGATACAGTACTGTATATCTAAAAGTAACAAAGCTACAGAACAGAAATTTTAAAATACAAAATTATAACATCCTCACCCCATATTTGAAATTATAAAATACTTTTAAACAGGTTGTAGTTAAATGAAGATGTCATTAAAAACTGTAGAGTTGTTGTTGTTATGTACCATCGAGTTGCTGGTGACTCTTAGTGACCCTGTGTACAATAACTTTGAACCCTGTCCTATCCTAAGCCTGTCTCATTGTCTCTGACACACTGATCCCCATTACTCCAGTTACTGAGTCAATCCATCTCATCCAGGGTCTTCCTCTTCTTCACTGTTCTCCACTTTTCCAAGCATGATGTCCTTCTCCAAGGTCTGGACCCTTCTGGCCATATGCCCAAATATGTGAGATGTAGGTTCAAAATTCTTGCCTCCAAGGAGTAATTGGATTTCACCCTCTCCAGGGCAGACCGGTCTGTTTTTTTGACAGTCAATGTTCAATACTCTTCTCCAGCACTACATCTCAAAGGCATTGATTCTTCTTCCATCATCCTTAGTCATTGTCCAGCTATTTGATGCATAGTAAGTAATTAAGAAGACTATGGCTTAGACAAGGTGCACCTTATTCTCTAGACTGACTT
>NW_006399806.1:17874407-17876104 GCF_000299155.1 Elephantulus edwardii
CTATCAAGATAGTAAACTTTGCTCCACATTGAAATGGAATCCAGATGTCTTGAAGTAATTGATGTTCAATAACTGAAGATCACCTGAAACTATTAACCTGAGATAATCTATATACCTTAAAATGAAAGGATTTTCTAAAGCAACTTGAAACAAACAAACAGAAAAAAATAGTTTCACTTAAAAGAATGTTTGCCTGGAATACTGCAGTCTTTTAAAAAATTATGTATCTATGATCAAATTGATCACAACTACTGAAAACTTAGATAAAGAAGGAGATGGTGAGTTGCTGTTAATTATAGTGAAATGATTTGGTAAAAGATAGCGAGAATGGTCACACATATTTAAAAAGGCAATTAAGGTCACTGGTCTGAGCACATGAGAGCTAAATTGAAGTATGCTTTGCTATGTATATTTTCATGACAAAAAAAGTATCTCATTAAATATTAAACATTTAATTAAATATTAACTATTCCCTCTTATACTGACTTCTTCTGAATTATTTTCATAAGCTTAGTTTCATTATTGACTTATTATTTACACTTAAGAAAAAATTTTTGTGGTTTTTCTACAGTTTATAACATACACTTTCAATTAACGGCAGTCTGTATTTAAATATTTTATCATTTAAAGTATACTGTAAAGATGTTACAATTCTATATTTAAACATTTCTGTTTCATGTATTCTAATAGTTTCAATAATAAAAATTATATGAAATATAAGCAACCTAAATGTAATAATTAAAGAACATAGATTGTTCAAATGGGAAAGAGCACAATTTAAACTATACATGTATGAAAAATTGAACTTAAATATAGAGAACTAGAAGATTAAAAATAAAGACATAGAAACTCTACTCAAAAGATAACTGAAATATATATTTATATCTCACAAAGTAGATGTCAAGTTAAGGGATATTTCCAAAGATAAAGAAGTGTATTAGTATAACATTGAAAAGGATAAATTCATCAATAATAATCCAGTGGAAATCTGAAAAGTTGGGGTAATAATGGGACTAGATCAATGGTGATTAATTTTCTTTTTAAAATTATTTTTTAATTGTGATTTTGATGAAAGTTTACAGAAAAGTTATTCACTCTTGCACATTTTCCTCCCTACCCCCACCCCTCTCCTAGTCCACTTTGCTATGCACCTCTTATTCTGGACTGTTGTCATACAAATAATACATAACTACATATTCCTTTTAAATAGTTCTTTCCTTCATCTGTCCCAATGCAGTGTTGATTATTTGTCCCTCTTTTTTAAATTTCCTCCCAACTCCCATGTCAATCCTGTTTTACAGCAGAAGCATTATGCAGTATTTGTCCTTTTGTGACCGAGATATTTTACTCAGCATAATGTCCTCCAGGGTCACCCATGTTGTGCAATATTTTATTAGTTCTTTGGTTTTTCAGTGCTGCATAGTATTCCATTGTGTGAATATGCCATAGTGTTTCTATCCATTCATTTGCTGATGGGCACTTGGGTTGCTCTCATCTTTTTGCTATTGTGACTAACACAGCAACAAACATGGGTGTGCATATATCTGTTTGGCTTTATAAGACACAATGTATAGAAATGATCATAAGAAACACATTGTGAATGAAAAACAAAACAAAAAGAAATTTTAAAAATGTCTATTTCATGACATATTACTCAATAACCAAAAGCAACAACTACTGATGCTGTTAACTATATG
>NW_006399806.1:17876489-17927199 GCF_000299155.1 Elephantulus edwardii
GTGGTACTAGGGATATTATAGCTAATGTTAGATAGATCTTGGCTGAAAGCAGACAGTTCCAGAGGAATGTCTATCTGTGTTTCATTGACTATGCAAAGACATTTGATTGTGTGGATCACAACAAATTGTGTCTGACTCTGAGAAGAATGGGAATCCCAGAACACTTGATTTTGCTTAAGTGAAACTTATACTTGTTCTTACATGATTGTCAGAACAGAGCAAGGAAACACTGCATGGTTCAAAATCAGGAAAAGGGATGCCAGGGATGCATACCTTTTTCATCTATATGTGGAACTGATCATCTGGGAGGTTGGACTCTATGAGAAAGAATGTGGCATCAGGATTGGCAGAAGACTCATCAATAACCTGTCTCATGCAGGTGATACAACCTTGCTTGACAAAACTGAGGAAGACCTACAGTATTTGCTGCAGAAGGTCAAGGGCTGCAGCCTTCAACATGGATTGAAGCTCAAAATTAAGAAAACAAAGATTCTCACCACTGGGCCAATTGACAGCATGGTGAAGAGATTGAGATTGTTAACAGCTTCAGTTTGCTTGGCTCCACAATCAGTAATACTCTTTGTACCAGCAGCCAGGAAATCAAAAGATAAATTGTATTAGGAAAGCCTCCTGTCAGAGACCTCTCCATAATACTGAAGAACAATGATGCCAGTCTAGAGAATAAAGTGCACCTTTGTCTCTAGACTAGTTCTTTGCATTGTTGCATTTCAGCACTCTGGAAAGATCTCTGACAATAGATTAACCCAGTGCAGTTCATATTTTGATTTCTTGACTGGAGACGCCAAGTGTGTTGACTGTGGAACTGAACAAGCTGATATTGTTAACAGTCTCAATTTCTTCTCCATCTATTATGATACTGTCAATGGGACCAGTGGTGAGAATCTTTGTTTTCTTAATGTTGAGCTTCAGTCTTGTATTGGAGAATGTAGTCCTCAACCCTCTGCAGCAAACACTTCAATTCATCCTCAGATAGCACTTCAGAGCTCCAACATACTTTTACAATCGTCAGAGAAGCATGCATTTTAGAAAATTGCTGAGCAAACCCTTATTAAAGATGCTGTTTTGATCCTCACTTTGATTCCAAGTAGTTGGCAGTGTTGGACAGTGGTTGGGAGTGGTTCAGATACAGTATAAGTTTACACTCTGTGAAGGGGAAGATTTGGTAAATGAAAAAAAGCCTATCAGCCAAGGTTACACTTCTGTGCTTTAAGACTGCTCCCTGAAATATGCCTGGACACAAGAAAGTAAAGTCTCAATCCCCTTACTAAGCGGAGAAATGGAGGATCACTAAAAATGTACATGGAGACCACTCAGAGATAGAGGCAGACTGATGAGACTGATGCAGCAGGGGACGGAGGTCAGATCTGCAGGGGAACTACCTGACAGACAGTGGACACAGTGTGAACAAGGACAGAGGAGAGAAATGCCAGGGCTGACTGTGTCCATGAGCAGAAGGCCTTGAACACTGCAAGCAATGGCTCTGCTTCAGTAACTCTGTCCATTCTCCCCACCCTGAAAGGCAGTTGGAATGAACTTCCCAGCTTTAAGCTAATGGTGACCAGGATACTTTCGGGCTACACATACAAGTAGTCCTACAAGGATTTTGGAAGATATGAGGAAGTGCATGATCCGTTGAATGAGCTGAACTGCCTGTGTGAATAGGTGAGCGTTCAGGGCTAAGGAGAAACATAACTGTGGGTAATAAACTTTTTTTCAGCAACCAGCTGGTAAAGCTGGAGAGTTGTCAGTTACTGTCACTGATTAGCTGAGCTGTGAACTCATCCTCATGGCCACAGTACTGTTCCATCTGGCAGTTAAGACTCCACGACTGGGACTGTGTG
This sequence comes from Elephantulus edwardii, assembly GCF_000299155.1. NCBI lineage: Eukaryota > Metazoa > Chordata > Mammalia > Macroscelidea > Macroscelididae > Elephantulus > Elephantulus edwardii. Next base: position 17,878,352 of record NW_006399806.1, read on the forward strand.
GGATAATGGCCAAAACGATCCTCTCCAGCACTCACGGCAGTCTGCCTCAGCAGCTGCATGCACACCCAGCCCAGGCGCCACAGTATATTAATCCAGACAAAATAGATTTTATTTGGGATCTGATTTAGAAGAGATAATATTAGAGATGGGAACATTTTGCATGAATGAGTGAACATAATCAGTGTGCTAAATTGTAAAGTTCAACTTATGTTATTTAATAGAAGACTGTTTAGGAGTATTAAGATTCCATATGGGATCGTATCTCATCATTATCACACAGAAATATAAAGTCAGTTACAGTTCACACTGACATGTGCTAGGTTCTAGAAAGGCACTCCAAGGTCATAGCATTTAGCAACGTGTAGAATTCGTTGAGGTAAAGATGAGAAAATGGACTTCTGTTTCCTTAAAATAAAAATAAATAAATAACTTTCTTGTAGCACATCACCAAATGAGCAATTAATAAGAAAGAATACATCATTAAACTCTGCTCTCAGGTAATTTATATGCTGCAGTGCTCATTGTTCATAGCCTAGGCTTTTCTTGAGGAATCATAACATTATCTTAATTATCACTACCATTCTTTCATAATTGGTTTCCTTCCCTCTCATCCAGAAATAGGTTTTAAACCAAACCTTTGAACTCCTTTGCAAAGCGCATATCCTAGCTGGCGCATGGGTTGTCATGTTAGGAGCAAATGATCTTAAGTTTCCCCCACACTATGCTTAGGTAATAGAGTACCAAATGCCAGGAATAACAATGAGGGGAAATTTCTATATCTACCACAATTACCATAAGCTCTTTAGACACTGAGCAACCCACAGCTTCATCTAAGCTCTTTGTTCTGGATTTTGTAAAGAAATAATTCAAAACTTAGGATTTTTTGAACCATTGGAGACCTAAAGACTCTGTATATGGTATGTCTTGGTGCTGTTTCCTTAAACAAATAGGCTGGAATTAGGTGATGCAAATCTGCCTTTGTAGGGTGGAAGGCAGAATAGGCTGGTCTTTCTGGCCTTTTCCTTACATGTGTCTCCTCTCCTGAAGTGGCTGATTAGGAGGAGTGCTGCTCATGCCTGAGCAGACAAAGACCTAGGGAAGCAACAAATTCCTAACACTGTAATTCCCGGTTCCGGGTAGTTGCTAACATCTGAGTTGCAAGTTGCCTACCTGTGTCTCTTCTGAAGTGGCTGGTTGGGATGGGAGCTATTCTTGTCTTGGCCTTTTCCTAAAGAAACTCACTCTACATAGTTCTACAACTACTGTAATGGAGTTTATTGCTTATGAAAAATACAATATTCTTTAAGGGCCTTTTGGAACAATTGTTGTCATTGTTAGATGTCATAGAGTTGAGTACAATGTATAATGATCCCAAGAACAATAGATCTGAACCCTGTCCTATGCTCTGCCATTTTCATAATCCCTGATACCCTTGAGCACATTGTTGCAGACACTGTGTCAATCCGCCTAGTTGAGGATCTGTCTTATCTTTCACTGATCCTCTACCTTTACCAGCATGATGTCCCTTTCCAAGGAAAAGCCTTTCCTAGGACATGCTCAAAGCATGAGAGACAAAGCTTTATCACCTTTACCTCTAAGGAGCACTCTGGCTGCACCCTCTCCAAGACATATTTGTCTGTTCTTTTGGCAGTCCATGGGGCATCCATTACTCTTCTTCAAAACCACAGTTCAAAAGCATCAATTCTTCTTCTTGTCATCCTTATTAATTGTCCAGCTCTCAGCTGCACAGGAAGTGAGTGAAAGACCATGGCCTGAATCAGACACACCTTAGTCCTCAAACTGACATCATTGTTTCTCAGTAATTTGGAAAGGTCCCTGGCAATTGGTTTGCCTGAATTACACACTTTTTAGTAAGTTGTTTTGGTACCATATCAATTCAGTCAGACAAAGAATTGCATGCATTTGGCATTATCTAATTCTTTTCAAAACTGTGAGATTATCTCAGACAGTGGACTAACCACCCCTTTAGACCAAAAGGCTACATAGACACCTTGTTTTATTGCACTTTACTTTATCACACTTCAGATATTTCATTTTTCACAAGTTGAAGGTTTGTGAAAACCCTGTGTCCAGCAAGTTTATCAGTGCATTTTCTCCCCAGCAGCATGTTCCTGCCATCTACACATTTTTATAATTGTTACAAATTTCAAAATTTTGCATCATGCAAAACTGGATATACTACAGTATAATAGAAACATTGGGGGTTTTTATGAATTGGGAAACCAAAACGTTATGTGACTTACTTTATTACAATATTAGCTTTATTGGTCTGGAAGCCAACATGTAATATATACAATGTATGTTTGTATATAAAATGTCCCTGGAGAAATGTTATGGATTAAATTGTATCCCTCCATAATACATTTTCTTAGAGATTCTCGTCTGATGGAGACTGGTGGAACTCCAAAGTCCATGGTTTTTAATACCACTTTGAGCCTGGATCTACCCTTAATTGTATGGCTCAGTTTTCAGCCAAACAGTGTTGTTGCTGTTCTCAGGTTCCAACTCTGATTCTAAAATTCTCTATGAAAAACAGCACAACCTTGTTCTATCCTACACCATTATCGCAGTCACACTGTAAATCTATCTTTTTACTAACAGTCTACTTTTTCATGGATTTTGACTGTGGATCTAAGTAAAATGAAATCTCTGACTTCAGGGAAAAAAAAATAGACAAACATGCTTACAAGATGAACTGTGGTGCTGAAGAGATACTCACTACTTTGACAATCAGTCATATAAGATCAAAAGGGAAATGTTTGCCCAGGGGTTCAGAAGGCAGCTGCGGAATAGGATAGGATGAAGAGAGGTGAGAACCTCAGAAAGGAAGTGATAAGAGTGCTGTGAAGATGTGGTAATTTTAACTGATGCCATGCAAAGGAATCTGAATGACTGGACAGGAAACCTATTACTGTGTAAATGTTTACTCAAAGCACTAGAAAGAAAGACTGTTGGAATCTTAAACTACATACCTATGGCTATAAGGCTTTGAGAGTAAGGTTTCTTTGTTGTGTTAATGTAGTGCTATCAGTGTGGAGTGTGTCCTAAACCTAACTGATTCTGGTTCTGAGGAACAGCACAGATGCAAAGACAAACAATCACAGAGGGGGAAAATGGTCTTCACATGAAGATCAAGGAATCACGGACTTGCAGCGCTACTGAGGATGAAAAAAGACCAGACTTGATAGAAAAAGAACATTCCATACAGCCGAGTCTATGAACTTCCAGCTTCCTGTGAGAAAAGAAATGCCTCTTCTTCGGTAAGGCTACCTTCCAGAGGTATGTGTGCTACAGCAGCACTAGGAAGGCCAGTAAGAAGGCCAGGGTGATGTGGTGTATGGTGCTTCCTGGCCTGAAGGTATAGAAAAATTGCTGAGGAAACTGGTTAAAATGTAAATTCTGATCCAGTGAGCATGGTGGACATGGGAAGTTTCATTTCTAGTAAGTTCCCAGGTAGTGCTGAAGCTGTTAATCCAAGGATTTAGACTTGGGCCAGTTGATCAGCCTTTTTATTAGAACTGCATATAATCCTGAAACAAGCAGAAAACATAAGATATTGGCTTTGAGCACCTATAAATAGCTGTAAGGGTCTGAGTTTAAAGCTCAATTCAGCCAAATGATGTAAGCAAGTCATTAAAACCCTCTGAACCTAATTATAACCAGCCCAGAGAGTTCTATCATACAAAGAAAATGGATAAATGACATATTTTATTCCAAATATATAGCTCAGAGTTTAAGCTACAGCAAGTAGTCCATAAATTCTGGTTGAGATTATTAGCACTTGTAGCTGAGTTAAAGAAGCCTTGGTAGCACAGTGGTTATAACACTCAACTGAAACCTAAAAGGTCAGTTGTTTGAACCCAGTGGTAGAAAGATGTGGCACTGTACGTACGTAAAGATTTGCAGCCTTGGAAATGCTGAGGCAGGTGTATTCTTTTCTATAGAGTCATTATGAGCTGAAATTGAATTAATGACAATGAGTTTTATAGGTAAGCATCAATATGATTGCCCAAGTATGACACTGGGTCCTGGTTCATATTGTCTCTCATGGAGCTGAGAGACATTTCTAAATAAAACAAATTGTTATTTCAATTTTTCTTTCAGACATGAAAAAATGTAGACCACTATAAAAGATATCCATTTCAGGAGCATATTATATATTAAATATCTAAGCTGCTTGGGGATGTGTATGTGGGGGGGGGTGTCCAATAACTTGGGAGGAGACCGTCCATCTTTTCCTTTGGAGCAGGTGAATTTGAACCACATGTCTTTGCATGGCAGCACAGCTTTTTACCACTAGGACACCACAGCTCCCTTGTAGCACATATACACAATATAGAATTGAGGGCATATAATATAATCAGTAGCCAACTATTTCCTGATGAATTGATTTCTACAGGTAAGCAGTTGCACTGCCAATCCAAAGGTATGTAGTTCAAATCCACCAGCTGCTCCATGGGAGAAAAATGGGAAATATCCTTCCCTGCTTCTGAAAAACTTACTAGAGAGTCAGCTATGAGTCAGTTCCACCTCTATGGCACACAACAGCAACAATATGAAAACACATGTGTTTTAAAGTAGAACAACACATAGCAGGGTTTGTAGTGGTTGGTTTTTGGAAAGCAGATTGCCATGTTTTTCTTCCAAGGTGCCTCTGCATGGACTCAAACTGCCAGCTTTTCAGTTAGCAGCTGAGGTGGTATTTGTTTGCACCATCCATAGATTCCACATAATATCCAGCCTTACAGGTTGTTATGTCATTGAGTTGAGAACAACTCAATAACTATTAGCAAAAGACCTGAACCCTGTTCTATAACTATCATCATTTCTCTAATGTTCACAGAATTTCCAAAGGAATGTTGCTTAGGAAGTGGATGCCAATTCATCTTCCAAGACTATCTTAATCTGGAGCTTCACCAAACACTGTCCACCATAGGTAACCATTATGGCATTTGACACACCAGCAGCACAGTGTTCAGCATCACAGCAACCTCAAGTTACCTCAGTACAGCAAACTGACAGACCAGTGCTGTACCACTTAGAACACAATTAACACCAGGCTGGAGGGATTTCAGCCCTCCGCCCAACCAACTTTTAAATACAAAGACCCACCCACCAGGTCCTGATTCACTTAAATAAGAGGCATTCAGTCCACAGCTGATTGTTAGCTAAAACCAGTAAATCCAATTGGTTCATACATGCAATTATTTAAAGAAACAACATGTGACATTTTTCAAATACTGTTTTGTAAATACCTTCACACCTGCAAAGATGACAGAGTCATTTAAAGACTAAGGAGCCTAGGAGCCCTGGTGGCATAATGGTCAAGTGCTTGCTCAGCTGCTATGCAAACAATGAGCAGTTCTAACCCATTCAGCATCTTCATGGGAAGAGACCTGATGAACTTCTTCCAGAAAAAATGCAGCCCAGGAGACCCAATGTGCAAGTTCTGCTTTGTGAAATGGAGCTGCTATGAGCTGGCATGGACTCAATTGCATCTAATAAGAACAACAGCTTACAGGTCACACCCAGTTTGTTTGCCAGGTTGTGATTCACATGTGTTGCTGAAAACATAGACCCTTACTCCTGCTCCAGGATGAGACTGTTCCTCACTCTGTACCTGGTCTCTTGTTCTGCCAGTTCAGGTTGGCAGTGGTTGCTGGGTGCTTCTGATAAGCAGCATGACTGTTGGCCCCCACCACCAACTCTCTGAGATTTTATGATGCCAGAGGTGCTTCCCCCTTGCCCTCCTGCTTCGTGTGTGTGTGTGTGTGTGTGTGTGTGTTGTGTGTTTTAGATGGAGGGGGAACGTGGGACCAAGACTCAGATGTGAAAGAATGACATTCATTTTCCAGTGGTCTGCACAATGTAAGGAGACCTAAACCAGCCTGGCTGCTGACAGAAAGCTTGGCTTACCGCCAACTCACCAGCTGCTCCACAGGAGAAGGTTGAGGTAGTTTGTTTTCATCAAGGTTTATAGCCTTGGAGCCCCTATGTTTTTGTTGTTGTTAGGTGCTGTCAAGTTGAGTATGACTCACAGTAACTCAGTGAATAACAGCTCTGAACCCTGTCCTGTTCTGCACCATCCTCATCATCTCTGACACACTTGAGGTCATGGTGCAGTTGCTGTGTCAATCCATCTTATTGAAAGTCTTCCTCTCTTTCTCTGACCCTTCACCTTTCCAAGCAAAGAGAAGTTCTACTCTGTCCTGCAAGGTAACTATATTGATGACGTTATTGTTATTGTTGTTGTTGTTGTTAAGTCCTGTTAAGTCAAATACAACTGATGGAGACCCTATGAACAGACAACCTGAGATTTGCCCTATCCTATGCCATTCTTAACCATCTCTGACTTGACAGCAATTCCATGACATGACTATCTGCAAAGATGTTACAGAATTTAGCAAAAAGACTGCATTTGCCTTTTCACAGTTCTTTGCTCTTTGATTCAGATATTGGGATGTGGGGTAAATTACTGATCAAAATTTAAATGTACTCTGCAGGTACAAAAATCCTGTGGTTCCAAGGTAGTACAAATGGTTTGCTTTCAGTTACTAACCTAAAGACTGGAAGATTGGACCCACCCAGGGACATCATGGGAGAAATCTCACCAGTCTGCTTTTATAAAGATTTATTGTTGTGTTACAGCCAAGAAGGACTGTAGAGAAGTTCCATTCCATCACATATGAAGTTGCCAGGAGCAGAACTGGCAATGGAAATATTATTCTATCATAAAAAAAGGAATGAAGTTCTGATACACAACATAAATGAACCTTGAAAGTATACTGAACAAAAGTGCACGTGTGAGCGCATGCGTACACACACACACACACACACACACACACACACATTTCGCTGCCATTGAGTCAGGACTAGTACATAATAATCCTACATTGAGGCTGTAAATCATAATGGGAAGGAATGCATTTATTATATGATCTCACTTACTGGTATATAAAGTATCTAGACAAAGAAATGAAGGCACAAATTAAATTCAACTCAACTTGTCACTAGAGTTAGAACTGACTTGTAGCTGACCCTCCAGAGGATTTCTAAAGGCTGGCAATGGCCAGAGAAGATTGATTGCTCATCTTTCTCTTGTGGAGCAGCTATTGAATTCAAACTACCTGTCTTTGAGTTAGCAGCACAAATCTTTACACACTCAGCTACTCGCTGTTGTTATTGATGGCCATCAAAATGAGCACAACTGATGGCAACCCTATGAACAAAAGACCTAAAGTCTTTCTATAATGATCATCATTTCTCAAAGCTCATAGAGTTTCCAGAGGCATGTTAATTAGGAAGTTGGTTCCACTCCTGTTTCCAAATCCATACAGAGATCCCTTTAAATAAAAGAGGTAAAGTAATGATTAATATGGGCAGGAGAAAGAGAATAATAAGTTAGTATTTAGTGGGGACAAAGTTTCTGTTTGGGATAATGAAAAAGCTTTGGGAACATATAGTGATTTTTGCAAAATATCATGAATGTGATAACTGTCACTGGATTATACACTGAAAATAGTCAAAATTATGAACTTATGCTATGAATATTTTATTATTATTATAAAAAAGTAAAAAAAGATTTACTATGTTATCTTTCCATCTGACAATGAGTTGTGGGCAGAGAAGCTCCTCGGTTCCCAATTTCTCTCCAAGTACCTTCGCCAGGCTCTATGGTATCTGGCCCCAGACAGAAAGAGCTTATCTCCCTTGCCAGGATGCGCCTCAGATCCACGTAAACACAGATGACCAGCCTCACCACTTGATCACACACACCTAGGCCTGCGTGGGCATTCTCCCACTGCCCTCATATTTGTGTTTACTCTTCTACTCTGAACATTTCTCAGTTAATAACAGAGATGATACTGTAAGAGCCCCGAATGAGGGAAACTAAAAGAGAGTGAAAGAGAAGAAAATAATCTTAATTAAAAGATGTGGGCAGGCTCTTTATTACTTCCTTTACAGACAAATTCTAGATACACAACAATTTAGTGAGGTGTTTGTTTTTCTCTCTTTTTACTCCTATTATATAGATAAGAAAATTGAGGCTTAGTGTCATTGTGCTCATAATACCAAGATACTAAGTACCCAAGCTGAGATTTTGGCCCCAAAGAAGCTGCTTATTCTACTCCACCTCAGTAAATTAAGAACAGACACACCCACAGGAACAAGAGCTCCTCGTGTGTTGAATGCTGGTGAGCATTAGTCAGTTGAGGGACATTCGTTATGATGAGTTTGCTGGGAATATGCCCCTCTTTTTACAAAGAGGTTTGCTATGTATAATGCATTTAAAGATTCATTGAGTTCTGCCAGCAATATCTATTAATCACATCTTGGTATAATCTCACCAGTCACTTAATTCTAATTTTATAAAACGCTATCTGCAGAGAGCCACACAACTGATTAGAAAATGAAACCATTTAAGCAATTACTTACCCTCACATGATAGTTAAAAGATGTGACAAGACTGGATTTTTACAGAGCTAACAGTTTTTTGTTAATGAAATAGGTTAAATCAGTGGATACGACTTTGAAATTGCAAGAACCTAACATGTTCTCAATCTGTAGGAAGCATAGAATATCTACATCTGTGGCCTTCAATCTTTATAAAAAAGAATATCTTTTAAAATTAATTTTTAAGAACAATGTAGTGGCACTGTTGTAAAATAGGACTGATGTAGGAGTTGGGGGGAAGACTGAGAAAGATGGGATAAACTATGCATACTGCATTGAAACAGATGAGAGAGAGAGAGAGAATTGTTTAAAAGGGATTATATGATGAGGTATTATTGTCATGACAGGAGTCCAGAACCAAGGCTGCAAAGTGGAGTGGACATAGGAGGAGGGATTGCATAACAATGAAAGAATTTTTCTTTTACTTTTCAACGAGAAGAGCGAAGAAAAGTGCAACAATGATTGAATGAAAATCCAAAATCTCTGTAAATTTTCATCAAAATTAGTAACAATAATAATAATAATAAAGAATTCTAAAGACCCAGAGAAAATGATAATGAATCCAGTAATCTCCAATCTCACTTTTCACAATTAAGCTGCTTTTGTTTTAAGTCTAAGAAATGCAATTAAAATTGGCTTAAATAATAGAAACTCTCATTGTCTTCAAGTCAGAATGCCTACCTCTCTGCTGTCTTCTGACCTTTCTCCCTGGCTGAATATTGCCCTTCTGATCTTGTATGTTTGCCTGTATTAAGGCGTAAGTACCTCCCTGGTGCTATTATTCACCTTATAAGCTTATCCACTGTTTGACTGAAGTTGTAAACACTTTATTTTACTGGAATCCATAGTCAATACACGGCGGGAGCAATCAGGAAATCAGACTCCTCTCTGACCCTCCACTGAGTTTTAATTATTGTTATGAGTAGCCTACGACTCAACGGCACTTAACAACAACAACAGCATAGAGAGAGAGAGCATTTGGCCTAGCAGACAGAAAGTCATGCTCCCAAGTCAAATGTTCCCAAGCCAAAGGTGGGTGACTCTATTCCACGGCTTTCAGACCTGCCTTTAATTGTTTTTGGTGAAACATTCTTCTAGGTTGTGTAACCCTGATATGTCCACTTGCTGTAAAGAGGTAACCAGTGGTTGCTGTGAAGCCGAACACTGTGACACTGAGGAGTCAAATGTGAAATAGTTACCCATAGTGGACAGTGTTTGGTGGAACTTGCTGATTAAAACAAGCTTGGAAGCAGGAATTGCATCCACTTCCATAATAACTTGCCTCTGGAACCGTATGAACCTGGAGAAAGGACAAAAGTTATATAGGTGTCCAGGACTTTTGTTCATAGGGTATCTATGAGTCGCCTACAACTCGACAGCACTTAACAACAATAACAGCCACCAACTAAAAGAAAAAAAAAATGCTCAGAACTGGCCCTGCAGCGGGTTTTTGTTTTTGTGTTTTTTTTTTAAAGACATTTATTCAGTGTCATGATCAGACTATTACATTTAGCAATCAACAGCATGGGTGCAAAAAAAAAAAAAAAACAAAAACACCATCTACATTTAAACCCTTGTTTTTGGAATGCTTTACACTTTCCACAGAACAGAAACTAAAATAACCTGTTATACAGTTAGTCACAAATAAAGTCCTCGAGTTTTTTGCCCATACACATGAGTATTGTCTAAAACATGTCTTCTTTGTAGCAGCTAGGCCCTGCCACCACTGTGCTTGGCTGAGTTCACAAATCTGTTGTAACCTGTAGCTTCCCTGTCACTTCTCTGGCTCTCCTCTCCTGCTAAGCTTTGTTTCCTGGCAGTTACTAAAACCGTCTGCCACTGCCATAGCTGCTACTGCTACTTGAACTACCATAGCCACATTGGTTTCGTGGTTTGGCAAAATATTGACCACCACCACTGTAAGGGCCAGAGCTTCTGCCTCCAAAATTTCCTCCCTTCATGGGTCCAAAATTTGAAGACTGATTGTTGTAATTGCCAAAATCATTGTAGCTTCCACCACCTCCAAAGTTGCTTCCATCATTACCAAATCCATTATAACCATCTCCACTGCCTCCATATCCTCCACCACCACGACTGCCACCAAAGCCACCTCTTCCACTGAAGTTTCCTCCTCGACCAAAGTTGTCATTCCCACCGAAACCGCCTCCACGGCCACCACCAAAGTTTTCAGAACCACTTCGACCTCTATGGCTGGAAGAGGCACTGGCTATCTCTTGCTTTGACAGGGCTTTCCTCACTTCACAATTGTGACCATTCACAGTATGGTATTTCTGAATAACGATTTTATCTACAGAATCATGGTCATCAAAAGTTACAAAAGCAAAGCCCCTTTTCTTGCCACTGCCTCAGTCAGTCATGATTTCAATCACTTCAATTTTCCCGTTCTGCTCAAAATAATCTCTTAAGTGATGTTCTTCAGTGTCTTCTTTAATTCCACCAACAAAGATCTTTTTCACAGTTAAGTGGGCACCTGGTCTTTGAGAATCTTCTCTGGAAACAGCCCTCTTGGGTTCCACCACCCTTCCATCCACCTTGTGGGGCCTTGCATTCATGGCTGCATCCACCTCTTCCACAGTTGAGTATGTGACAAAGCCAAAGCCTCTGGAGAGCTTGGTATTTGGATCTCTCATTACCACACAGTCCGTGAGTGTCCCCCATTGCTCAAAATGGCTCCTCAGACTTTCATCCGTTGTCTCGAAGCTCAGCCCCCCGATGAATAGCTTCCGCAGCTGTTCGGGCTCTTTAGGAGACTCTGACTTCGGCATGGCAGCGGTGGGAATAAACTCTTTTGCGATGCTTCCTCGGCAGCGTTCTCCAGCAGAAAGCTGCAGCGGGTTTTAGAAGTAATAAATCACACTGAAAGAGCTTACTCGTTTTATGGTCCCACAGACCAAACGGTGGATTCAAATCGTCATGCCTTTGGGCTGCAGTATGACTCCTCACCACTAAGCTGTCAGAGCTGCATGGGTTTTCAGCGGCTATAAACCACACAGAGGAGACCGCCCAGCTTTCTCCCATGGAGTCTCCAGTGGATTCAAATCAACAGAAATTCAAATCCTTTGGATTAGCACTGCAACTGCGTGTGGAAACAATACATGTCATAAATCATCCCACACACTGAAGTCCACACACAGGGCTGGCTCTAGATGTGTTTGGGTGAGAACTTAGGTTCCATTCCTCAGGAATTTATCTGTAGTGTGTCAGCTTTGCCTGCTAAAGATCACAAGATAGCAGCAAGTTTTGTCTCTTTGGAGACCAGGAGGAGAGAGATGTTGACTCACTGAGGAACCGATGCTCCACGCTTTGGTTTGATTCAGCCATTCAAGGTCACGACCCACCATGACTGACCATCAGTAAAAGATCATCACGCACCAGTTGCATAGATCAATTGGTTTCCAACCTATCACAGCCACCGACCTTTTGAGCGCATGCTCCGAAGATTCTCTCTCATCTTTACTTTGCTTTTATCTGCCTGACCAATGCTGGGTGGTTCTGAGCTACTGTTACTATCCATTGTTGTTGGTTTCTTCCTTTTTCTTTTTTGTATTGTTTTTTCTTCTCCTAGTTTATTTACAAAACTCAAATACAATTTTGAACAAATCCTTTCAATTGTTGATCATGATTGCCCCTCAAGTTGTTTGGTGTCATTGTTGAGTATTAGTTGTGATTTCAATTAGTGTATAATGCTAATTGATTTTCCATTCAACCATTCATCTACACAACTTCTTATGGCATTAATTACAATATAGGCAAAGTAATGGAACTCTTCCCATTTCATCCTTGTGATGGTCCTTTCCATTAATCCTTTTCTCTTACCTCTTCTTGCCATTGGAGCTTTAGCCCTGGGAATATGCTGCCCTTTTGATCTTACGTGGTCAGTTGTTCTAAAGACTAAGTGCTTGTTAGGAGCAGAGGGATGAGGATGGGTATGGGGGAAATAATAAAGTCATGCAATTTGATGGGTGAAGGGAAGGATGATAAAAGGAAATGGGAAAGATGCAGCAGGGATCTGAAAAAAAGGGTATAGTGGAAATATTTCAATGTTGATTATTTTATAAAATATAATGAGTGGGAATAATTGTATGAAACTCATGTGAATGAAGATAGTGTGAAAAACAATGTATATGAACTTTGTAAGCAAACCAGTATAAAATAAAAATGTATTTAATAAAAAAATTCCAATCTTACTGAAGAAAAAAATTGAAAATACATTTAACCTAGCATTTTAAGTTTATTTTACTTTTTAGAAAATTTCTTTTTTAAAAACAAATTTGTATTCATAACAGTCCCCCAAACCTCCTCTTTTCTCCATTTTCCCCTTCCAGTTGAATCAGTTATGCATGTTCTATTTCAAAGTGTTAACTGTAATACACAAATTGTCCATTTGTCCATTCTTTTTCAGGTTGATCTTCCTTTTCTCCAATCTGCTACAGTGTCTATTGTCTGTCTATTCTGTTTCTGCTCTCCACATCCCAACCGTAATGCTCATATTTGTCCTTTTGTGACTGAGTAAATTCACTCAGCACAATAATGTCTAGACACGTTCATGTTGTCTAGAGTTTCACAAATTCATCATTTAACACTACAAACTATTCCAATGTTTGAAGGTACCACAGTTCCTCTGTCCACTCTTTTGTTAATGGGTACTTGGGTTGGAAATCTCCTTGCTATTGTGAGTAGTGCTGCAATAAACATAAGTATACCTTTAAAAAAAAAAAGACAAAGAGCTTCCCTGATGCTAACATTCCTATAGGCTTTTCTATTGTTTGACTGCAAGTTGAGCAAAGGGGCAACTTTTGTTCCAGATTCAAAGAGCTACTGAAGCCTATAGTTTTACCAATTTCTACCAGATTGATGAGTTTAGCCATTTTTTTTTGTTTGTATTTTATTGGTTTGGGCTATTGTTGTTATTATTGTTTTGTTCCACAGTCTCATCTGTTCTATCTAGGATCTTCTACTATGGGCCATGTTGAAAAAGTCATCAGTAGTCGTGAAACCTTCTAGCTTTCTTGATGTCAGAATCACAGAGGTTGAGATTTGCATGACCCATTAGTCCTTTTAATGAGTTGTTTCTTTTTGTTCTTCTTCCTTCTTCTTTGTTCTAGCCCTGGAGACCTCAGCAGTTGTACCTAACTAGTTGTATGCAACTTTGTCCCTGCTGGCTCTGCTCTTCACATGTGTGTATTAATAGCACAAACAAACATGAGTGTAGGGTGCCCTGGTGACTTAGTGGCAAAAGCTGCACTGCCAACCCAAAGGTATGTGGTTCGAATTCATCAGCAGCTCCATGAAAGATGGGAAATTTCCTCCTACAATTTACTGCCCCTGAAAGTCTCTTGGAGGGTCAGTTCTGTGTTGATTTCAACTCGACAGTACACAATAACAATCTGCATGTAGAAAAATCATCTACCAGATCTACGTATGGTTCTGAGTGTAGCTCCTTTCATCAGTTCATATCTGGTTTTAATGCCTGTCTGCCTGTATAAATGCAAATTCACTGCTGTGTATCACAGCTGATCCTCTGTTGAGCTTCTGAGGTTGTAAATGGGAGAGGAGGAGATTGCCTATCTTCCTCCCATGCAGCCACTGGTGGGTTCAAACTGCCGTGGAGGTACAGACTTAGAATTAACAGCACAATACCCTACAGACTACACCACCACAGCTCTCTACTCTCCCTACTGCTGTTATTGTGTGACATAAAGTCAGAACTCACCCATAGCTGACCCTCCAGCAGCTTTTCAGAGGCAATAAATCACAGGGGAGAACACTTTCCATCCTCCTGCCACAGAGCAGCTGGTGGATTCGAGCTATGTGCCTTCAGGATTAAAGCCAGCTTCTTACCACTAGGCCATCAGAGCTCCCCTATATATAGGCTTACAAATGAATGTTTCTTATTTCTGTCTCTTAGTGACCCACAGTGACAGAGGAGAACTACTCCATGTGGTTTCCCGGGCTACAGTCTTCTCAGGAGCAGACTGCTGGGTCTTTTTTTCCAGAGGAGATGCTGGGTGCTTTTGAACTCCCAATCTCACATTTAGCAGCCCAGTGATTAACCTATGTCCTATCCAAGGAGGAAAGATCTAGAGTCCTGAACTTTCTCTTCGCTGTATCTATTGGTTCTAATTCTTATCTTTGAAAACTTAGGCCATTGTTAAAATCTCAGAAATTTCTATTCAAATGTGTGAGAGATTTCAGGGATCTCAACGATCAGGAAGAAAATATTGACAAAAATCAAAGGTGTGGAGTTCAATCTTTTCACCTTTATGAAAATATTTCACAAAGACTTCAAGATTCCATAGTTTGTATTTTCTAAACTCAACCTTTCCCTGAGCCAGATTTTCCTATTTGAGAGCAAAAGGGAAGAAAATTAATATTTATTAAACACTGTGCATCAGAAACATTCCATGTGGAACTAGTGCGGTCTGTAGGGTGTTAAATTGCTAAACCAGCCTGCATGACTCTGGCAGTTCAAATACACCAGCTGCTTCTTGGAAGAGAGATGGACAGTCTCCTCCCATTTTGACTTACAGCCTCAGAAACCCAAAAGAAGGTCACAATGAGTGGATACTAATCCAAAACTCGTGAATTTTTTGTTATGATCAATTTCACACACAGTTACAACACTCCGGAGAGTCCCTGAATGGCGTGTATGGGTAGTATGCTACACTGCTAACTGGAAAGTTGCATGTTGGAATCCAATTAGAGTCACCTGAGAAGAAAATTCTGGCAATTTACTGACAAATCAGCCATTACAACCCCTGGAGCAAGATTTTACTCTGACACACACGGAGGGAGTCTCTATGACTCAGAAGCTGTTTAAAGAGAACTAGGGTGGGATGCTGAAGAAGCTGTTAGTGCACAGCCTTATGGAGAGAGAGACTGGATCTCAGAGAGGATATGAAGCTGTGCAATGGATTTTGGTAGCAAAGTGCAGAGCTGCCATTTGAACCGGGACCTGCAGGAGGGAGTCCAAGGCCCAGGTTCTTTGCACACACTCATTAAGTCACTGTCATCGTGTCTGCTCCTGGTTTTAATTCTCATTTTAAATTAGAGTGTCCAGGAGATTCCCTTCTCCCAAAAGAATGACAGACCTATTTAATTTCTAGGTCTAAAGTCCACATATGTGGCTTAAATTTCTTCAGTGTCCTTACCCACTAGTCAGCTAACTATGCTTGGACCTTTTCTTTGTTGGGAAATTCCCTGCCCTTGGAGTAGCATGGACTATCTTGAACTACAATGATTGTCAAAAAGCTCTTCCAGATACTGTAAACCAAATCTTGGCCACTAGTGCTACCTCTATGTGGTGAACCCTCCTGGGAAAAGTCTCATTCCTATTTCATGTGGTAGCACTGCAAATAGGAGTCAAAGTCCCTTTGATTGCCTTTTATGTACCATGCATGGGCTCCCTTCAGGCAAATTCATCAGCAGTGAGGTACTACATTATTTTGGGGTGCCAAAGCTCTCCACTATAGTCTCTAAATTCAAGTTTTACCTAATGAACTTTTTGGCTAATATGTCCTGGGCTCTAGCTTTCTTATGACCTGCTCCAAGCTTATCCTGGCTTCTCATTCCTTTCTCATATGCCCACATCTGACTGTCTCCCCCTGTTAGTGTGAAGCTTCTGCTGGTGCCTGTCCAACCATTCCACACTTCTAGTTATCAACACGAACATCTGCAGTGACTACACAAGGAGGGAGACCAGACAGCACAGAAAAACCTCAGTTTGATAACCTTTTCCTTCTCTTATGTTTACTCACAAGAGAAAGAAGGGAAATCTGTATTTTCCAAATTGTTTCCAAAGCTGAGAAGTAGTGCAGAAGAAAATAAAGAATCTTGACGGTAATTATATTTGCTTTCTGGATCCTGTAAAGTTAAGAATTCCCAAAATGTGGTCCATAGTTTTGCACCAGGAGCATCCCATGGGAACTTACTAGAAATCCAGCATTTGCTGAATCAAAATCTCTGAGGCCCAGCAATTTGTATTTTTAGAAAGTGCTACAAGTGACTCTGATAGTGAATAGAGTTTTGCAGTAAACCCATAAGCCTGTGTTTTTGATTAAAACAAGTCAACAAGCAAAATGAACATTTTCCAACGTTCTTTATAAATTTTCAAATCCCTCTCACCTACATTACTCAAACTCTAACCTCTGCTTTCAGGGAAAATAATTGTATTAAACTAAATTGTGGACAATAAATAAGTTTTTATATGTTACCAACTCTGACCAATTAGTAATGATTCCCTGGAGAATAATTGTTCCAGTATTACAGAGACTTAGAAAAAGTATTTACCTTTTGAACTTCTGTTTCTCAATATGTAAAACAGAAACTCTATTACTAGGTACCCACACCCTGGCTCGCTGGAATAAGCATTGCCTGGTGATGTCTGCCATGAGCAAGGGAGGAGGCAGTGGAAGAATTTAGCCAGGCAGTTAGTTATCCTCGAACAGAAGTCCTTGTTGGTGCTGGCGCCGCAATATGACTCCATGTGATACAGACTCCAAATCCTATGGGATTTTCTAGACAATGATCACTGCAAAGCAGACTGCCAGATTTTTCTCCTGCAAAACAGTTGAGTGGGTTAGAACCACCTTAAAAAATACTTTTAAAAATGAAACAAAACCAATAACAAACCCTTTAATAAACAAATCCACTACTTCTCAGTCCACCTGAGGGAATAGAGTAGAACTTTCGTGAAGCAGAGAGCCTCATTTTTCTCCCATGGAGTAGCTGGGTTTGGAACATTACTATTTTGGTTGTTGCTGTTGCTGTTGCTGTTAAGTGCCATCAAGTCATAGATGACTCATAACAACCCTATGAACAAAAGACCTGAACACTTGTATCACTTCCATTGTTCCTCTAAGTTCATAGAGTTTCCAGAGGCAAGCTCTTTCAGAAGTGGATGCCACCCTGCTTCCAGGTTTGTTTTAACTGGGGAGATCCACCAAACACTGTCCACTATGGGTAACCATTATCACATATGTCACATCAATGTCATAGTGTTTAGCATCACAGCAACCATGAATTACAACTGTACAGCAAATAGACTATACCACTTAGGAGAATGTTTGACCAAAAATAATTAAAACCAGGCCTGAGGGCCGAAGAGTAAAATCATCCACCTTTAGCTTGATAGCATAACTTTCCATCCACTAGGCCAACAGAAAGAACTCTCTCTATGACTCATAGCAATTCTATGAACAACAGATCTAACCCTTGCCCTATCCTACGCCATCCCCACAATCCAAGACACGCTCGAGCCCATTGCTACAGTCACCGTATCAATCCATCATGTTGCGGATCTTTTTTTCTCTGACCTCCCAGTTAAAAGTGGAATTATTTAACCACTATACCATCAGAGTTCCTCGGTTCTAATTATAAGTTCAGAAAGGAGCTTAGGGAATAAGCCCTTTAAAAAAATCCGTTTTGAGCACAAGAGAGTTCTTAAGAGAATATTTCAGTTCAAGATTATACTGACCATCATGATTTTTCCAGAGCAAACTTGGAGAAAAGAAACTCTTTTCTCATTTCTCCTCTGTGGTCCTAGATAACTAAAAAAACCAACCAAACAGAAAAAAAAAACCCCCACACACCCAACAAACCAAACAACTTAATGAAAAAAGTACAAACAGCCTGAAAATGACCACTTCTTTAAATTGCAGAGAATTTAATAATGTCTTAAGATTATGATATAAGATAACAATGAAGACTCTTCAGATAACTAACCACGGTCCAGTCTAGACAGGCTGACGTAAATGCCCAGGCTCTTCTCCAGGTATCCACTCCTTCCAGCTTCCTGTACGTTTCCTGGTGTCATCTTGCCCACATCGCAGAGCAAATCTAGCTAAAATCTTGTCTTCTTGGTGAAAACACCTAAAACTTAAATACCCCTATTTAAAGCATTCCTTACTCATTGGGCCCTCCCACTCAACTCTGTTTTCTGCTGGGAGCAATGCACTGAGCTCATAGTTGACACACAGTGAGGTGTTAATTGACCCTTTTGAACCCCAGTGGATGATCTAAACTTGGCTGGCTTAGATGGTCAGGTCCAGCGAATAGCTGTTGAATTACTTAATAATTAATCCAACTTTATAGACATACCCCACTGAACCACACAAGCTTGCAGATGCAAGTGGTTTTGCAGAATACATTTTACATATTCCCAATATAAAATAATTTCTTTTCTATAGAAAGAGAAATAAGATAGAAACTATTAAAATCTACTGCCATGGTCTAGATTCTGCCTCCTGGCAGTCTTACTGTAGGCTGTGACTCTTTATGGAGGACATTGCTCATCTCTTCCTGCGGGCATCTGATGGGTTAGAACCATTGTTTTCAGATAGCACCTCAAAATGCAACACACTACATCACCAGAGGAGCTTAACAGAAAAAAGGACAGGAGAAATTTGCACATATACAGTGTCTTCCTATACCATCCTATGTTGTTGTTGTTTGCCAGTCGAGTAGAACACGACTCATAGCGACCCTATGAACAAAAGGCCTGAAGCTTTTCAATAACTATCATCATCTATCAAAGTTTCCAGATGCATGTTGTTTAGGAAGTGGATGCCACTCCTGTTTCCCATGAGTCTTATTAATAAAAGATAGCACAGCTAAGCTTCCTGGGATTTAAGAGCACAAGACAGGAGTAATTTGCATCATAAAGTCATCCACTGCTCATGAAATAAGAAATCTGTGTGTCAATTTATATATATATATATGGAGAGAGAGAGAGAGAGAGAGCGCGAGCGAGCTTGGTTTTTCTGAGTCGCAGGCGACTCAATGGCACATAACAACAACAACAACAATGATAATATAGAAATAGAGAAGGAGAGCTTTGAACTTGAAAGGACAGGCCTGGATTTGACTGAAATGCATACCTTTTACAATTTATCTAATTGCTTGTGGTCTCAAGTTCCCCACATATTTCTTGTCAACGTTACCATAACCCATGTAGCCTTTTGAACCATAAAATGTTGTGCAGATGATGATGTTACCTCAGTATTTCTGACCAAAAAAATAGTTCCCATCAAGTTAATTCCTACCCACGATGCCTTGTGCATGTCAGAAATGAACTCTGCTCTCTAGAGAGTTTTCAGTGGCTAGTTTTTCAGAACTGCTTTTAAAATAAAATTTTTGTTTCATACTGGATTACTTACAAAGTTTGTATACATTGTTTTTCATACCGGATCTTTCCCATTTCCTTTATCAGAAATATTTTGGTAGGCCATTCTTGAAGGCCCTTCTGGGTGCATTTGAACCTTTGACCTGGCAATTAGGGACTGAAAACAGTTGATTACTTTTACAACCCGAGGACTCACATAGGTAGACATGCATGGTTGGCAGCTGTTATGGATTTGAATGCAGGCGTGTACAGTGGAACAGCTCTCCACACGGTGCTCAAGGCTGTGGCTTTAGGGAAACAAATCACCTAAGCTTTGCTTGCAAGGTGCCTCTGGGTGGATTTGACCATCAGTAGTACAATTTGTAGTTTAACATATAACCCTTTATGTCACCCAGGGGTGCCCTCACAGATAACCATAAACACTAAAATGATCACTTAAAGCCGGAGCTACAATAATTACATGAGATATTTGGATTTTGGAGGTGGTCAAGAGAGGGAACTGTTCTTTGTTAGCTATTGGTGTTTGTTGTGTGTGGTTTTAAAAAATGGTTTATTCTGATGGAATTAGGAGAATGGATAGTGAAAAATGGTTTACTCTGATGGAATTAGGAGAATGGATAGTGGGGCAATTTATATAACCAGAGTAGCTGATAGGTAGAAAATCATGAGAAATTCTGTATCTAGGTCTTCTTTTTCAGGCACTTCTCCATTTAAGCCACTCATGATGTCCTGTAGCCTGGATATTGCTTTCTAATAATTGGTAAACAGTGAATTTCAGCGCACTGGAATGCCCAGAGTGCATTGGCAGTCCCCACCCTGAGAATTCCATCCAGAAAAGCAGCTCTGGCCAGTCCCACCCAGGCAGCAGTTCCCACTGCTGGGACATTCAGCAGCAGGCTCTGGGGACTCACTGCAGAGAACTCAATAAACTAGAGAGGCATCTCCTCCCTTCTGTTGGCCTGGATCCCAGGACAGGCTGCTGTCTACATGGTAGCATTGAAGAGGGGGCAGGATTAGCCCACCTGTCTGATATATCACTCACTGGGCTTATCCCTTATAACCCATTACTCATATGACATAATGAAATAATCCACACAACATCTATACTTTATTATTAGCACAATACCTGCTGCTCATGGTGAGAACTCAATGCATTTCATTCTCAGGGGTATTTTGTTTCATCATACAAGGCGCCATGGTTGCTGACTGAAAGGTCAGTGGTTCAAAGACATCATCAGCTGGTACACAGGAAAAAGACAGGGCTGTCCACTCCTGTGATGATTACAGCCTCAGAAACTTATGGAGCAATTTGACTCTGTCCTGGAGGATCACTAGAGCATGAACTGATTTCACGGTAGTAAGTTAGACAAGGAGAAGGATATCAAAATACACTACCCTTGTGTCAATTTCAACTCATAATGACCCAGCTGACAGAGCAGAACTGCCCCAAAGAGTTTCCACAGCTGTGGACCTTCACCAATGAGATTGTTTCAGACTGATGTGTTCACACTGACAACGTTTTAGTTAATAGTCTGATGCTTAACCTACAATATCACCAAGGGTCTAGCAGTTTATTGAGCCACTAATACTGTTATACTCAGCTCAAAATACTTCTTTAGATTCAACCATGCTCCTTGGAAAGAACTTTAGAAGTAGCAATGGAAGAAACAGGACAAGGTGTCTGATTTGAGAGCTGCAGTGGGTGGATCAAGGCACCTGTTTATCCTGAACGGTCCTGAAAGTTCACTAGGACACTATAATAGGGGTGAGATAAAGATGCTAGAGTCTTGTTGAGAAAGTAAGAGCTAAAAGTAGAGGGGGGGAAAAGAAAGCCATTAGGGGAACAGACAGAATCCCACATGAAGAATCAAGACCCATGCATTCTGCCACTATTTAGTGTCTGAAGTGGAGAAAATGGACCACAGGGGCACAGGACCATGAGCATCTCTCCAAAAGGGCCAGAGAGAGTAAGAATAACACAGCTCATTACCAACTCAGAGCAGAAAACAGATCAGGAGCCCGTAGCCCAGCCCTTTGGTGCCTGTAGAGCCCCAGCAGCAGCAAGAGGTTCGTTTATTCATTGCTGACTCACAGACTCACAGTTATGAAACCAACAATGGGGTTTATTAGGGGAGGAAGTTGGAGAGTGGGGGCAGCAAAAAATATCACACTATCTACTTAACCTGCAGTTAAGGTAGCATGGAACCAGAGGCGGCTAATTAATGGCTTTAAAAAAAAAAGCACCAAGTTTTAGGTTAACAAACACTTTTAGATTTTTTTAGGTTAAAAATAGTTAGCTATGAGGCTTTAAACACTTTTCAACTTTCCTGGGTATCAATGAAGTAAACTATAATGGAAAGGTCCCCTAGGTTCCTTCTAGAAGTACCAAAGGCACATTTTCCTACCTTTCCTTGAATTGACCTCTATACAGTGAGTTCATAGCACAGAGGGAAATTCTGAAGAGTTCTGTAAATATAGAACCTGCTAGAGCAATATAAGCTGACTTACAAATGAGTTAAAATAAAAATTCTACTTTATAAAACTATGTATCATCTGTTGTCCTTTTGTTGTTGTTGTTGTTGTTGTTGTTATATGCCATCAAATTGACTATAATCTAGAGTGACCTGAAGAAAACCAGCTCTGAACCTTGCCCTATCCTCAGCCAACCTGACCCACTGTCACAGTCATTGTGTCAGTCCATCTCACCTTGGGGCTTCCTTTCTTGTACTGACACTCTACTCTTTCAAGCATGATGTCCTTGTCCAACAATGAGTCCCTCCTGGCAACATGCCCAAAGTGTGTGAGATGGAGCTTCAAAATCCTAGCCTCCAAGGAGCAACCTGGTTTCACCCTCTCCAAGGTCAGACTTGTTTATTTTCTTAGCCATACTTGGTATGTTCAATACTCTTCTCCAGCACTGCAACTCAAAGGCCTCTATTCTTCTGTTGCCTGAGGCTTCAGTAAATCTTACTCCCACTTTGTATTTTAAGTTTCAAACTAATAATAATACCTTTAGGGCTAGCAGCACAATGCACTATGAACTCGGCCACCAGAGCTCCTCAACATTAAAAATATATCATCAAAATGTATCTTCTGTAGCAAATAATTGTAGAGTTCTGGTCACCTCTTCCATAAAGAGCTATGCTGCCACATAACCTGAGGTACTTCGAATCAAGCAGCTGCTCAGTGAGAAAACTTTGGGCAATCTTCTCTCATGCAAACCTCAAAAAATCCACTGGAGGGTCAGCTGTGAGTCAATTCTGACTCAACAGCAGTAGGATTTTTTAGTAGTTTTCTACTGGTAGGCAAAAGGCATATCAGAAATTTTTTTAAGTATCCAAAGTTTTTTGGGGGAATCAAGCTATTTGTTTACATACATACATATACATGCATATACTCTAGCATCATTTGACTTATTTGTATTCCTGATATACATTTTACTTTGAGATTTTGAGTAATGTTGAAAGAAGACATAGAAATTCACTTATTAAAATAATGACTTGAAAATGAATATAAAACAAGGCATGCTGGTGGCTTAATATGTAAGAATTCTATGCTGTTTACCCAAAGGCAGCCTGATTTCTTTTTAAAATGTAAAACATAATTTATGTTTAAGGCAATGATGGTTATTTTTCTTATTGAATGCTTTCTATTTCCCTGCTTTAAAAAAAAATAATAAATTTGGAGAGCGGTTTTCTACTTTCCTACAAAAGATTTTTTAAAAAGGATCCTGAATGTCAAAAACAAAGGATAAAATGTAAAAAATAGAAAAACATGGGATTATGAGGAACAAAGGATAAAATATTAAAGTATAAAAAGATGAGATTATTATTTCTTAAACTAGATTGCTAATCTTTCCAGGAAGAAGCTTAAATGAGAGAAAGAAAAGATTGATGAAAAATGTAAATTTAAAATGAAATGGATACTGTTGGAAGGAATTCATTTGAAGTGCAATAAACTATATAATCAACATTATCTGACCACTGCTCTCCACTAATTTATGTGCCAGAGAGCTGTGGCATAGGATGTAATTTGCTGGTAATGTTCATTCATCTGCCACAGGTGAAGAGGACTGTGCACCTCTATTTCTAGAGCATGTGCTTTGAGCTGTTTGCCAGCCTGTGTGATGAATGGGATTGTAATCATATAGTCACATTCTCTGGCCCAGAGTAACCATATCCGACAATAAGCATGAAGGAATAGACAGCTGTTCAAGGTCAGAACATGGTTTGTAGTACTGGCTCAGAGTGAGTTCTCTTGGGAATTCTCTTGGGAACGATTTCTCTCAGAAATACATCGAACCAATGTGCCAGTAAACAGTTTGGATTAATCTTCCTAAAATAGTTTTTTTATAATTTCATTTCACCCGTCAAAAACTTTCCATGGTCCTACAATTTAAAAAAAATCAATGTACAAAATAAAATGTATTCTCATACTGCAGCTAGCAACTATAAAACAAAATTTCTTAAAAGAACTGTTTTTGGTAATTTGATAACCTGTCAAAGACTTGGGGCCAAATATAAACAAAGACATTTGAGAGAAATTGGAAGAACGTAAGTGGAGCTGTAGAGCACATTCATAAACTTGAAGATTCAATGTTACTAAAAGTTAGTTCTCTCCAGATTGACCTTCAAACTCAGTACAATTCCAATAAAAATTTAGAGCTGATTCTTAAGTTTATATAGACATTTGAGGGACCTGAATAGCTAGAACACTTTTGAAAACAAATAGTAAAGTTGGAGACCGAAACTACATGAATCCAAAGCAAACAAAGTGCAGTGATGCAGAAATCAAGTCAGCTTGACAAAAACACCGGGGACAGAATTCTTTATCTCATTTCCATTGCATTAAAATCAACTAATAGCGACCCTATTTCCATTGGGTTTCTGAGGCTGTAAATCACACAGGAGGAGATTGCCCATCTTTCTCCCACAGAGCCACACATGGATGCAATTTGTCAGAACACTGGGTTCTTTGGATTGACAGATCAAATCCCAGCTGGTTAGGTCTCCAGGATTCTCCTGGGATGGAATTAAGAGTGAAGAAATAGACCCACACACAGTCAACTGATTTCCATCAAAAGAACCAAGTTATTAAATAGAGAAAGTATTTTTAAACAACCACAGTTGAAAAAATTGATTAATCATAGTGGGGAGAAAAATAAATCTCTACTGAATCAATGATACTTAACAACCACCACCCTTACCTCACACAATACAAAAAAAAATAGTAATTCTAGGAGGATCATAAATATAAACATAAAAATTAAACTCACAACACTTTCAAAAAGGAATCTATCAGAATATCTATGCTCTATGGGGTAGGTAAAAATTAGACAATATTCAATTAATCTTTCAATTCTAGAACTTCATATAAGTGGAATATTCTTGTATGTCATGTGTCTGAAATTCAACATGTTCTGAGGTTTATTCATGATACTGTAAGTGATGGTAGCTGGTTCTTTTTAATTGTAAGTAGTATTGTATTGTAGGCGCTCTGGTGACCTAGTGGAAAGAAGCTGTGCTGCAGTCCTGAAGGCATGGGGTTCGAGACCACCAGCAGCTCCACAGAAGGTTGGGCGATCTTCTTCTGTGTGATTAACAGACTCTGAAAACTCACCAGAGGGTCAGCTATGGGTCGGTTCTGACTCTTTGGTATACAACAACATTGTATTGTAAGACTACACCCTGTTATTTCTTCATTCTTCTGGTGATGGACATTTAAATTGCTTCTAATTTGGGACTGTTACTTATAAAAGCTGACACAAACATTCTTATACCAGTCTTTTTGTGAACTTATGATTTCATTTCTCTTGGGTAAACATCTTTAATGCAATTGCTGTTCATAAATCAGATATATAAGAAACTGCTGTTTTTCCAAAGTGGTTGGACTCTTTTATATTTCCATTAGCAGTATGAGTTCTTTTTGTTTCTTTGTAACATTTGGTGTCATTTTAAATTTTAGCCATTTTAGTGGGTGTGATTTTCATTTGTCCTCATGATTAATGGTGGTGGACATGTTTTCTTGTACTTATTGTCCACCCACATAATTTTGTTTTGTTTTTGTGAGCTGTCCAAGTTTCCTTTCCATTTTTATTGGGGTGTTGTTTGTCTTTTTTTAAATTGAGTGCAAGACTTCTTTATATATCCTGGTTTCAAATTCTTTATCAGATACTTGTAATGCAAGAAGTACTTCCTAATCTGTGGCTTACTTCCTAATTTTCTTAACCGTGTCTTTGAGCAGACAGTTTTAATTATGATGAAGCCTAATTTGTCTTTAAAGATATTTCAATATTACCTTTTCCCCCAAATTTTAAATTATAAAAATCTTTTGGGATGTTGTCTAACACACTTCTTGACCAGTAGGCTACATCATGATGGTTAAAGAACAGATTACAGTTGTCAACTATTTAACTTTACTTGGAACTGCAATTAACACTCATGTAAAAAATAGTCAAGAAATCAAAACACATATTATATTGGGGAAAAATCTGCTGTCAAGCATCTCTGTATTTAAGGGTAAGGATGTCACTTCAAAGGCTAAGGTGTGCCTAACCCAAGCTATCACATTTTCATTTGTTTCCTCTGCATGTGAAAGTTTGACAATAATAAGGAAGACAGAAATATGGATGCCTTTGATTACTTACTATCCATCCAACAGGCTATCAAAAGAACAAACAATTCTGTCCTGGAAGAAGGGCAATCAGAGTGCTCCTTAGAGGCAAAGATGGTGAAATTTCACCTCACATACAATCCTGGCATATTGTCCAGAGACATTAGACATCTTACTAACAACAGAGTCAGAGAAAGACCCTCAATGAGAGAGATTGACATAGTGACAGCAGCAATACATTTGAGCACAGTCAAGATTGTAAGGATGGCTCAGGATAGGCAGTTTTAATGTTGTTTATAGTGTGGTTATGAGTCACAAAGAACTCAACAGTACTTAGCAACAACAACAATATATTTCTAAATTCTGAGTAATGTATAATACCATAGAGCAACATTTACTGAAGAAGTCATCTGAACATGTCTCATTAGTTTTTTAATCCATTCATATGTCTATGATCTGATAAAAATTCAATATTTTATTCTATATACCTGTGTGGTGTGGGGTCAGCTGAGTCACCTCCTGCCACATGTGATATCCTCCCTGACCCTGCCTCGCACAGCGCTCTGCTGCCCCTGTGTCTTGTGCTCCAAAACGTGAAGGTGTCAGCCTTGACCAGAGGGCTTCTAGGAGATGTAGCTGAACCTTTTCAATCTTTATGTACAACAGAGTATCCGGGAGGCTGGGCTCTATGAGAAATGTGGCATCAGGATTGGAGGTAGACCCATCAACAATCTGTGTTATGCAGATGAAACAACCCTGCCTGCTGCAACAGAGGAAGACCTGAAAGGCTTGCTGCAGAAGGTCAAGGACTGCAGCCTTCAATAGGGATTGAAGCTCAACCGAATACTATGCAACATGCAGGAGCAATGATTTTCTAAATCATTACCTAACTTGGGAGGGTCTGGACTGGAGAACATTACACTGAGCGAACTAAATCAGTCCCATAAGGATAAATATTGTAAAACCATTATTGTAGAATGAGTATAAGGATGCAAGTAGTTTGGAGAGGTTGGAAGCAGAGGAATGTGGATGTGCAGGGAGAGGGAGGATTAATCATCAGGTTGTACAATTTGATGAGGGGGTGAAGGAAATGGAAAGAATT
The DNA here is from genome assembly GCF_000299155.1 of Elephantulus edwardii. Classification (NCBI taxonomy): domain Eukaryota; kingdom Metazoa; phylum Chordata; class Mammalia; order Macroscelidea; family Macroscelididae; genus Elephantulus; species Elephantulus edwardii. The sequence continues at coordinate 17,905,684 of NW_006399806.1, forward strand.
TATTCTTGAAAAAAATGTATTCGAAGTTTTGTAAATAAACTGGTAGAAGGGAGGGGGGAACAGATTCTCACCACTGTGCCAAATTCGCAGAATCATGATAGGTGGTGAAGAGATTGAGACTGTTGACAGCTTCAGTTCGCTTAACTCTATAATAAACCCTCTTGGTATCAGTAGCCAGGAAATTAAAAAATGAATTGCACTGGGAAAGTCTGCTGTCAGAGACCTCTCCAAAGTACTAAAGAACAACAACTTCAGTCTGGAGACTAAGGTGTGCCTGATACAGACCATGGTCTTTGCAATCAATTGCTATGCATCAGAGAGATGGACAATGACTAAGGATGATAGAAAGAGAATTGATGCATTTGCGCTACGGTGCTGGAGAAGAGTATTGCGTATACTATGGACTGAGAGGAGAACAAAAAGTCATCCTAAGGAGGGTGAAATCAGGCTCTTCCTTGAATGCAAGAATTCTGAACCTTCATCTGATGTACTTTGGACATGTTGCAAGTTGAGACCAGTCCTTGGAGAGGGATGTCATCCTTGGGAGGGTGTGGGGACAGCACAAGTGAGGAAGACCATAGATGAGATGGATTGATCCCATGACCGGAGTAATGGAAAGAGGTGTGCCAGAGACAATGAAAATGGCACAGGGTAGAGCAGAGTTTATGGCTGTTGTACATAGTGTTGCTATGAGTCTCAGGTGACTTGATAGTATATAACAGCAACAACAACAATCTATACAACCAGTGTGTGGGTGTACAATGTATATGTAACATAAAAATACATTACTTCAAACACACAACACTTACAGTGTTCAGATGAAACTGAGACAACTTTCTAGCAATAAAACAATAAATCTTTTTGTTTGTAAATTTAAAAAGCCAGACTTTTCTAGATTTTTCCATTTTGCCATAATTAAATAGTATACTTTTAGAACATAAATGCATGTAGTTTGATTCCACCAGCTGTTCCATGGCACAAAGATGGGCAATCTCCTCCCATTTGATTAGCTACCTCTGAAAATGCACTGGAGGGTCAGTTGTGGGTTGGTTCCAACAACAACAATAGCGTATGAGTGAAAAACAGACATAAGAATATTTTAGGTTGTGAAGAATGTTTTAAATTTTAGATTGGTAAGGGAGCAAGCGAGGTAGAAAGAACACTGGTAAGGAGTTGATAAAATGCTTTCTATGTCCTGATACGTGGATGATAATCATTCTCCTTTCAGGTGTACAGCAGCCTGTTCACAATTATGATTTTATCCCATTTATTCATTGAAAATTCCTGAAATGCTTTGGGCTTTTTCTTTCATGGACCATTAATTGAAAACCCACATATTAAGAAACCATTTATTCAATGCCTAGTACATACAGAGAGAACTTAGGTGACATAGTTCACAGGGAGCTGTACTGCAAACCTAAAGGCAACTCATCTTCAGCAGTTCAAAACCAGAAGCCCCACAGAAGGAAGCTCTTTTAGTTGTAGTTACAGCCTCTGAATCCCAATGTGGGTCACTAAGAGTTAGAAATCATTCAAAAGCAGTGAGTTGGAGTAAGTATCAAGGAGACAAGATAGATGTGCCCTCAATCTCGTGGAGTCGCTGTGTAGAAGATTCCATGAAAATCATGCTTTTAACAGCATCATGCCCTCATTTTCTGCATTCTCAAACTCTCACCTTCTTTCTAGCTTACATCTTGTTGTTGCTAGGTGCTATCAAGTTGAGTACGAACAAAATATCTGCACTCTGTCCTATCCTGTGCCATCCTGACACTACCCGATACATTAGAGGCCATTGTGGCAGTCAGTCATGACAATTCACCAGGTCAAGGGTCTTCCTCTTCTTTGTTAACACTCCACCTTCCAGAGCATCATGTCCTTGTCTGAGGAATAGACACTCTTAGCAACATGCCTGAAGTATGTTAGATGAAGCCTCATCATCCTTGCCTCCAAAAAGCACTCTGGCTGCACTCTCTCCAGTACATATCTGTTCTCCTGGCTCTCCATTGGGATGTTCAGTGCTCTTCTCCAATACCACAGCTCAAAGGCAGAAATTCTTCTTCTGCCATCCTTGTTCATTGTCCAGCTCTCAGATGCATAGGAAGTAATCAGAAAGGCCATGACCTGAATCACATGCACCTTAGTCTTCAAATTGACACCATTATTCCTCAGTAAATAGAAAGGCCCTAACTGCCAGCTTTCCCAGTGTAATACATCTTTTAATTTCCTGACTGCTGGTACCAACGGTGTTAATTGTGGATCCAAGTAAGATAAAATTGTTGACAGTTTTAATCTTTTCTCCATATGCTGCTTATTGGTCCAGTGGTAAGAATCTTTGTTTCTTGACCTTGAGGTGCAATCCAAATTGAAAGCTGTATTCTTTGATCTTCTGCAACAAGTAGATCAAGTCCTCTTCATTTTCAGCAAGCAAGGAGTTGTGTCATCTACATAACACAGATAAGTCTCCCTCCAATCTTGATTCCATATTCCTCTTCATAGAATCCAGCTTCTTGGATAATTTGCTCAACATACAGATTGAATAGGTATAGAGACAGAATACAACCCTGACGTACTCCCTTCTTAATTTTAAACCACATAGTCAAACAACAGCCTCCTGGTCTAAGTATAGGTTTTGCATGTGGACACTTAAGTGCTCTGGGATTCCCATTCATTACAATGTTAGCCGTAACTTTGGTTATGGCTAACATATCTCTGGTACCACGGCCTCTTCTAAGTCCTGCTTGAAATTCTGGTGATTCCCTATCTATGTATTGTTCTAAAAATTTGGTTGGTTTCTTTTTTTATGATCTTTAGCAGTAATTTGCTTGCATGTGATACTAATGATATTGTTCAATAGTTTCCACATTCTATTGGATCACCTTTCTTGGGAATGGGAACAATTATTAACCTCTACTAATCCATTGGCCAGGCATCTGTCCTCCAAATTTCCTAGCACAGACAGGTGAGCACAGCTAGAGCTGCATCTGTTAATTGAAATAAGTCAATTGGTATCCCACAGACTCCTGGGGCCAGTGCCATCCATGCAGCTTCCACTCTGTAGTTTTTGCCCATATGATACTCCTGAAATTTTTCAGTGTCAGTCAGATGTTTTTTGGTATAGTGACCAGATATTACCTCTGAATTCCCATTAACTACCCAGTAAAAAGTCCCAGGATACTTATTAAAACAGTTTCTCCCACTTTAAATAATGTTTTGAGAACATACATGGTTCCCCCTCATACTGGAAACACACAGGATTTCAAGTCATATTGGTTCTGAGGGCCCAGAGTTTCTCTCCCAGCTCCACCTCCTCCCAGGTAGATATCCTGAGTGGGGCAGGGTACAAGCCTTCGCCTCCATTCTTAGCCTCAGTCGCCTCAACAGACTAGCAACTTGACTTTACAGAGGGACTGAGAGCAGTAACGACATAATGCATGTAAAATGCTTAAGCATACCATAAATAATACTTCTTACTGTCATAATACAGGTGAATTTGAGTAAATCATTTCCCTTCACAGAACTCTAGTGGTCTCATCTTTAAAACAAAGTTATTAATAACAGACCTGTCTACCTAATAAGACTGGTGTTAGGTTCATTGGGATAATAGGTGTGAAAGAAATTTTATACATTATAAAGAGCTATTCAGAGGTAAGCTATTGTCATCATTCTCAATGGTACACTGATCTGAAATAGTCTTTTAACAAAAATTCAAAGGAAAAATGGGGGACAGGGGAAGCTATGATGTTGCCACTACCTTTCTGTGACATGTATAAGTAATCTGGAAACCATCCAACGGCACAAGTAAATTTGATTCCACTTTGAGTGGTGTATTGGTTGGTGCATTCTGGCTCAGCCCTTAGTTGACGTGTCCAGATTCCGTGGAAAATAAGCCTGTCTTGGAATGGACTGGAGCCTGTCCAGCTATGTTTTCTGCTGCTAGCTTTCTTTGGATCTCACCCTGGCAGGCTCCCTCTCCTTCCAAGAGCTTCAAATTCTCCAATGAGAGGAGCTTCAGCGCTCATGAAGTGAGGCCAGAATGGGAACATTGTTCTCCTCAATGTGGGAAACGGTCCCACCAGAGCCATTCCAGGGCTTTAGCCCTGGGAATTGCCATGCTGTTGATTGCTTAGGGGAGACGCAATTATCTGCTATGGGAAAGACTCGCCAATGGAAACATGTTCAAGAGGTAGGAGGAGGTGTTCAGTCTGTGGTTCGTTCCTGAAAGCCTGAGGGTGATGAGGCTTCTCAGAATTATTTACCGAGCAGCTGCCAAGACCAGAATCTGCCACTTCCTGGAATCTCAGACCCATCCCTTAGTACCTCCATTTCTAGAAATAATGGGATGGATAATGGTTACTTCATAGGCTGTATGGTAAAGGTATAAGTGTAATAAGATGGGTGAAGTGCTTAGCACAATGTGTGGGACATAGTAAGAGTTTACTATATGTAAGCTTTCTACATGAAACAGAAAGACTTTTCTATTAACAGAATAGGCCACTGTTTTGTTCGTAAATATAAACAGACCAGTCTAAGTACTTCTATTTTGTGTACCATGCAATCATCAATTGCATGTTAATGTGGACACTGTGGAGTGTGAATGAAATACTCTCTATTGGATATTGGGACTGTCACAACCAGCAAATCCGGATGTAAGACACAGTTCAACTCTTAGCAATCTTCCCTTGGGAGTATGAAACAAGCAGTCACAATAGGAGAAAAGTGCCCATCTTCCTTCTGAGGGTAATTGGTGGATTCAAAGTGCTGGAGATGTGGAGCCATTGAGTTAGAAGTGCAACTTGCTACAGACTATGTCACCAGTGCTCTGTAGGGCAGAATAAGGATAGGCTACTAGGCACTGGTCATAGGGTGGAGTATGCAGACCCCAGTGACTGAGAACTGGGTGTTGGTGCAACTGGCTGCTTTTGTCACACCAACTCCAGTCAGCACCACCCGAGACAGGTATGCATATCCTCACTGCCCTTCCTGGCACTGTAGGAGTGATGGAAGGACAGTTCCCATGTGTGTGCCTGTTTTGTAGCAGCAGGGAAGGCTCCATGAGCTCCACCACAGGCCTAGAGCAGAAGAGCCTTAATGTCATAGGGACTTCTTCCACCATCCGTACTCCAGTGAGAACACACACCGGTCTGTCTGCCCATCCCACTCACCAACTGATTAAGATTAACCAGTTGCTCTTGAGTTGACTCAGGCTTGTATTAATTCATTGTGTGTCAAAGTAGACCTGTGCTCCAAAAAGGCTTCAGTTCTTTTTCTTCTGAGACACCCTGGGTGAACTTAAGCCATCAGTCTTTCAGTTAATAAATGTGTTAATAATTTGCACCAACACAGGAATTGAGTTGAGATTAGGGTAATAAACAAATAAACCTTGATCTGGATGTGAAATCTTCAATCTATTCACATAATGGAATACTATGAAGCACACAGGAGCAATGATTTTGTAAATTATTACCTAACTTGGGAAAGACTGGAGAGCATTATGCTGAGTGAACTAACTTAGTTCCACAAGGATAAATATTGTATAAAACCATTAATGTAGCATGAGTATGAGGATCCAAGAGGGGTGGGAGAGGCTGGGAGCAGAGGGATGAGGATGTGCAGGGGGATGGGAGGATTAATCATCAGGTTGTATAATTTGATGAGTGGAGGGTTGATGGAAATTGAAATAATTTGTTTGAATTTGTCTTTGAATTTCATAAATAAACTAGTAAGAAAAGTAAACAAACCACTAAATTGAGAGGTTGATTTAGGGACTAAGTTAAATACTTATCTTCCTGTCTTCAAAACCAGCTTCAAGCATGATTAGTTGGTGTAGGGGAAAGTAAAAGTGAGAAGTAAAATTCTGGGGTCAGGATTTAAAATCCTTCTGGACCAATTAATCATTAGCAAATAGACACAAAGTGAGAAAGGAAAACAGTAGGTGTACTTGGATTGGAAATCTCCTTACCATGGTGAGTAATGCTGCAATAAACATGATAGCGACCCTATGTACAACAGCCCTAAACTCTGCTCTCTCCTGTGCCAATCTCGCTGTCTCCAACACACCCGCCCCAATTACCCCATTCATTGATTGAATCAATCCATCTCATCGAGGGTCTTTCTCTCCTGTGCTGTCTCTCCATCTTACCAAGCATGATGTCCCTCTCCAAGGACTAGTCCCTCCTTGCAACATGTCCAAAGTATGTCAGACAAAGTCTCAGAATCCTTGTCTCCAAGGAGCAGTCCATTTTAACCCTCTTCAGAATGAACCTGTTTGTTTTCTTAGCAGTCCATGGTATGTTCAATACTCTTCTTCAGCACCACAGCTCAAAATCATCAATTCTCCTCTATCCTCCCTAGTCATTGTCCAACTCTCTGACACATAACAAGTGATTAAAACGACCATGGCCTATATCAGGCACACCTTAGTCTCCAGAGTGACACCATTGCTCTTCAGTGCTTTGGAGAGGTCCCTAACAGCAGACTTTCCCATTTCAATACATTTTTTAATTTCCTGGCTGCTGATGCCAAGAGTGTTGACTGTGGAGCCAAGTAAACTAAAACTGTGAACAATTTCAATCTCTTCATCATCCATCGTGATGTTGCCAGGTGGCCCAGTGGTAAGAATCTTTGTCTTCTTGATATTGAGCCTCAATCCATATTGAAGGCTGCAGTTCTTGACCTTCTGCAGCAAGTGCTTCAGGTTCTCCTCAGTCAGCAAGCAGGCTTGTGTCATCTGTATAACGCAGATTGTCGATGGATCTTCCACCAATCCTGATGCCACACTTCTCCTCATAGAGCCTGGCCTCCTGGATAATCTGTTCTGCATATAGACTGAAAAAGTATGGAGATAGGACACATCCCTGCCATACACCCTTCCCAGTTTTGAACCATGCAGTGTTTCCTTGCTCTGTTCTGATGACTGCCTCCTGGTCCAAGTATAGGATTCACATTAGCGAAAGTGTTAGATCAAGTGTTCTGGAATTCCCATTCTTCTCAGAGTCAGCCACAGTTTGTTACGATCCACATAGGTATACCTTAAAAAGAAATAAGAAAATAAAGATTAAGTGCTTCCCTAACACTAATGTTCATCTTATAGGCTTTTCTAGATGTCTCCAGTCAAGAAGTTTCCTGCAAGATTTTGATTAATTAGGATTCTGGCTCTCACTATGTTTCCTTAGAATCTCAGCTCCCTGCCTTTCATCCCTCACTCTCCAGAGGTTCCTGACTCTTCTTTAGGAGGTTCTAGAGGAGACCAGGCATGGATTAAAACAGCCTAAATTCAAAGTTCACATCTACAAGGTATCAACTGAATTAATACCTTGAGATGCACAGGATTGGTGTGAAGATTTGTTATTTTTAAATCAGGCTTATAAAAACACATCTTAAAAGGTCAAGTGTTGTCCAGAGAACTAAGCAGGGAAGTAGTCCCTATCAAACAGTGCCACAGAGGGAAAGACAGAGTCTGATGATAATTTCATACTGAGGAAAATGTGGGAAGGTGGGAACTTAGAATCATGGAGGAGACGGCAAAGCACAAAGAGACGAACCAGCTGTGAGATGTCTGCCTGAAGTTCTTCTGTCTTTATTGCTTTCAAGTTGGAGATAACTCACAGCTGAACCCCCACCAGGTTCCTGAGGCTGTAAATGGCACAGAAGGAATTTGTCCGTCTTTTTCTCGCAGAGCAACTGATGGATTCAAACCACCAGAGAGGTACAGCCTTTGGGTTAGCAATAAAATTCCTGGTGGACTTTACCACCAGAGCTCCCTAATAGGGAAGTGATTACTCCCAAATCTCTCATCAATTGTTGTCTGTGTAAGATTTTTGGCATAAGTGGATTTTTCTTTTTCACCATGGAAATTGGCCTTTGTGGCACAGATGAAGTAAATAGTGAAGGTCACATGATCTCAAAAGTTAAAACCATGAGTGTGAGGAAGTCAGACTGGTAATGAAGACAGTATGACAGGGACTTCTGATAGTCTGTGGTGACAGAGTGGGATTCAGCCAAGGAAAAGAGCAATCTCTGAGGGAAAGCACCCCTAGATTGGCATTTGGGTCACACATCTGTATGCAATGTGGGCTGAATTAGTTACCAAATTCTTGCAGCTCAAAATTGACTAAACATGCAATCAAGATGTGTCAATGATAAATTATAACTGGCATGTAAAAATTGGAAACAATGAAGAAGGAATAGTAGTCCGAAAGTATGGACTTGATGACATAAATGAGGCCAGAAAGAGAATGATCAAATTTTGTACTTTTGATAAAATTTTTTAACAAAATGAAACACACAGATAATGACTTTACATGGGGACTTCTCATGATGGAAGGCATAGGAATCAGATTGACTATATCTGTGGAAGGAATTGTTGCAGAAGCTCTGCATCTGCAGTCAAACCTAGGCCAGGGACTAATTGTGGGTCAGATAATCATGTGCAAGTTCAAATTGAGGCTAAAGAAAACTAAAACAAGTCCATGAGAATAAAAATATGATTTTGAGTCTATTCCACATGAATTTAAAAATAATCTTAAGAATAGATTTTGAGCAGAGAATATCAATGATCAAAGACCATGTAAGTTACAGGATGACATCAAGGATATCATCCATGAAGAGAGCAAAAGGTCATTACAAAGACAGAGGAGAAAGAAACAAACAAAATAGATGTCAGAAGAAACTCTGAAAATTGCACCAGTATCAATAAGTGAAATCAAACTGAAGTGAATGAGCTGAACAGAATATTTCAAAGGGCAGCTTGAGAAGACAGAGCAAAGTGGGATAATTCCAAGTTATGGAATGTGCAGAGAGCTGGAATTGGAGAATAAAAAGGGAAGAACTTGCTGTGCATTTCTTTAGCTGAGATATCTGAAAAACACATTTAAGCCTCAAGTCTCAAAACTGAAAGATGCTATGGGTAATATGCTGAATGATCCAGGAAGCACTAGAAGAAGAAGGAGGAAATAGAGTCACTCTACCACAAAGAACTAAGTGACACTGAAAAATTTCAGGAAGTATCATATGAGCAGGAGCCAATGTTCATTAAGGAGGAAGTAGAAGCTGCATTGAAGGCATTGGCAAAAAGCAAAACCCTGGGAATGAATGGGATACCAATTGACTTATTTCAGTTTACAGATGCAGCCCTGGATATGCTCACCAGTCTATGCCAGGAAATTGGGAGGACAGTTGATTGGCTGACTGATTGAAAGATATTCATATTTGTTTCCATTCCCAAGAAAGACAATCCAATAGAATGTGGAAATTATTGAGCAACACCATCACATGCAAGCAAAATACTGGTGAAGATCATTTAAACACTTCCAGAACAGTACATAAATAGGGAACTGCAAGAAGTTCAAGCAGGATTTAGAAGAGGCTGTGACACCAGGCATATCATTGCTAATGTCGATGGATTCTGCCTGAAAGTGAAGAATATCAGAAGAATGTCTATTTATGCTTTCTTGACTATACAAAGGCATTTTTTAAATTATTATTAAATTTATTCATTTTAGTGAACATTTACAGAGATTTTGGGTTTTCATTCATTCATTGTTGCACTGTTTTCTCTACCCTCCTCCCCAGTTCGTTCTTCTTCCCCCCCATGTCTGTTTTAATTGTCCAATTGCCACAGTGCTTGTCGAAGTCAGTTCTGATTAATCTCCTTTGTCAGTGTGTCCTTTGCATTTCTTATCTCTTCTCCCTGAGAGAGACTTCACCCTGATTCATAAGGAAAAGGGGATGGTGTATTCTCTTAGCTACTTCCTGCTGAAAAGGGACACTGTGGGTTTCAGGGTGAATGTCTTCTCTCACTACTCCAAAGGGCCCCCTTGGCAGTAGGAAACACATAGACTATTAAGGAGATTGATTTTGGACTTTAGATGCACTGTTATAAATTGTGCTTAGCCGTACATGTTCATATCCTTGAAGATGTATCATGGAAGTGTTGCAGCCTAGAAGACACAAATTTAACTAACAAGTTAAAAGTACATGAGTCAAAAAATAAAAAGCAATAATATTCCGAGTAGACGTTCTAATAGTGGCACAAATCAAGTTACAGAGGGAAGGTCTGTGCATTAAAGGTCTTTACAATAAAAGGCCTATAGACTAGCACTTTGTCTATTATAGTGTAGCGGTTAGGAACCACAAGATGCAGAGGCTCAGCTATGTCATTTATGGTTATACAAAGGCATTTGACTGTATGGATCATATAAGTAATGGCTAACATTGAGAAGAATAGGAATCCCAGAGTACTTAATAGTGCTCATGCAAAACCTATATCTAGGCAAAGAGGCTGTTGTGCAAACAGAGCAAAGGAATACTGTTGCTGTTGTTGTGTACCATCAAGTCAGAACCAACCCATAGATAACCCTCCAGCAGGTTTTCAGAGGCAGTTAATTGCATGGCAAGAGATTGCCCATCCTTCTCCCACTGAGCAGTTGATGGCCTTGAATTATGTAACTTTGGGACTGCAGCACAGCTTCTTGTCACTAAGAATAAAGTACATCAGGGTTGTTTTCTCTCTCCCTACCTATTCAATCTGTATGCTGAACAAATTATTTGAGAAACTGGACTCTATGAAGAGGAATATGGCATCAAAATTGGAGGAAGTCTCACCAATAACCTGTACTATAGCACTTGTTGCAGAAGATCAAAGAATACAGCCTCCAATATGGATTGTATCTTAATGTCAAGAAAACAAAGATTCTTACCTTGGGTGTGTAGACAACATCATGATATATGGAGAAAAGATGGAAACTGTCAACAACTTCATTTTACTTGGATCTACAATTAACACCCTTAGTACCAGCAGTCAGGAATTGTATTGTACTGGGAAAGTTGAAAATTAGAGACCTTCCAAATTTTTGAGGAGTAATGATGTCAATTTGAGGAAAAGGTATGTGCGATTCAGAGCATGGTCTTTCTGATCACTTACTATGCATCTGAGAGCTGGACAATGAATAAGAATAACAGATGAAGAATTGATGCTGTTGAGCTGTGGTGTTAAAGAAGCGTCCTGAACATCCCATAGACTGCCAAAGAACAACAACAACAAAAATATGTCGAGTACTCCTTGGAGGCAAAGATGATAAAGCTTTGGCTCACATACTTTGGACATGTTTCTAGGAGTGGCTATTCCTTGGAGAGAGACATGTTACTCAGAAAGGCAGAGGATTGGTGAATGAGAGGAAGACCTTCAACCAGGTGGACTGACACAATGACTACCACTATGAGTTCTAGTTTGTCAAGAAGTGTGAGGATGGTACAGGATATGACAGGGCTCAGATCTGTTATTCATAGTGATGCTATGGGTCATAATCAACAGCACCTTACAACAACAACAACAATGGCTGGTAAGTGAGCTCTAGAGGTGTGGTCCATAGAGAGTTACACTGCTAATCCAAAGCCTCTGGTGAGTGGAATGAAATATCCACCCTTCAGGAGAAAAATGGTCAATCTCTTCCTATGTGATTTGCAGCCTCAGAAACCTCATGGAGCTCAGCTATGAGATGATTCTGATTTGATTGCAATGGGTTGAGTTGAGCAGATGCTTTAAGAGTACAACTGTTATGACTGAGTAATCCAGAAGGGATTCAGTGAGAAATTACTTTCCTCCTCTTATTTCTCTTAGTCTATTACCGACCACATTTTTAATTTCTCTTTCATTGTGCCTGTTTTTTTTTCCTTCTTCTACTTGAGTCCAGTTTTTTTTTTCCACTGACTAAGCCTAAATAATTCTCTCACCTCTTGCCTTACATCATCTCCAGTGTTAATGTTCCTAGAAAGGACTGATCCTGATACAGTGCAGACTTCACTGAGTTGTGTATGACCCTTTTCCTACCCTGCCTGCATGTCATACCATTCACCCTGTCAGACAAAAAACAAAAATGCAGACACCATGACGATAAACCAGAACAATGTACAGAGTTTCCAACATAAACTCTACAGTTCAGGGCTCCCACCCAGCAGAGCATCCAATAACTTTGGCTGAGCCATCCACACCCCAAGAAAAACAACCCACAGTGAAAGAACAAAGCACCTTCAGCCCAGGCTTGTCCCCATCAATCTGGGGAGCCAGGTGACAGCACCTCTGGGCAAACAGGGTTGCTGGAGGCTTGCTAAGTGGGCTGTCCTCAGCATAACAAGGCCAGGGAGTGGCCCCAACAAGCCCAGGTCAATGAGAAATGATTCTGCCATAAGAAAGAAAAGAAAAGAAAAGAAAAGAAAAGAAAAGAAAGAAAGAAAGGAAGGAAGGAAGGAAGGAAGGAAGGAAGGAAGGAAGTCATGCCTCTGAGCTCATCTGGCACACAATCAGGTCTAGACGGTATATTCAGAAGGAAAATATCCATGATGAGGATTTGGGATCTCTTTGCAAGTTATTTGCAAACACATCCAAAGCACTTCCATTGGTTTTACCAACATGCACTGGAGAAGTAAGTCCTGAGCTTGGTAAGTATTCTTATTCAATAGATTCCTCATTTGCAAATGATGGAATGACTCTTGTTTAGCCTATTTAGGATTAGTGGGATGAAGAAGATGAACTTTAGAAATCCTGTGATTCCCACTCCAGGTCAAACATGTAATGATGATGATACCGGCACTTGCGATTGGGAGTAGGGCTGGGAGGGTGGGCCGTGGGATCTCTTGTAGGAGAATGGAAGCAAAGAATAGAAGAAGTGAGAGCAGGAGGAGGAGAGTTTTTCTCAGTCCTCAAATATTTGTTATGATTTCCTCAATAGCAGAGCACAGAGAGAGAATGAAACAAGAAGATGCTCAGCAATGTGTATGTGTATCTAACAGACACTACACGTATCTATTAAATGTGTATCTAACAGTTGTGTGTGTTTACACACATATAGAGAGAGAGTGTGTGTGTGTCCACTGCCTCTGAGTGGATTTTGACTCAGAGTAACCCTCCATCTGGTGTCTCAGGCTGTGAATCTTAATGGGAGCAGACAGCCACATATTTCTTTTATGGAGCAGGTGGTGAGTACAAAACATGGATCTTTGAGTTAGCAGCCCAACATGTAACCACCTGAGCACAATCAAATATCCGGAGAAAGACATCAACCAACACGCTGGGAAAAGTAGAAGATCAATGTGAAAGAGGCAGCCCTTCAGTGAGATAGATCCTCCCGCCACCAGTGGTTACAGCAATGGGCTCAGACAGGGGAGATTATGGGAAGGGTGCAGGATTGGGCAGTGTTTCCTCATTCATCTAGTAAATTATAAAAGTGAGAGTTGATCCTAGCTCTGACTCTAAAATTCACATTATAAACTCATAAGCTCTATTTTTCCACATTGAACATTCAGTTATGTTGCTCCATTCTTCCTTTCCCCTTTCTCACCACACAGGTTCTCACAATGCTGATGTTGGCTCTTCTGGATCTAAGTGACTGAGCTTTTTAGCCGTTTGGCATTGGAACATACATGATTTATTATCTTATCAAATATCCATTGTACTCCCATGTGGTAGATATTATTATTAGCTCTATTTTTCCAGTGAATAAACTAGAATTAGATGGCTTACATAACTTGGCCAAGATCACAAGCTAATACGAGACATATTTGAACACTATTCAATTGTTGAACGCTATACCGTATCTTGCTCTTTGGCTTGGAACTTTGGCAGACCTTTCTCTGAAATTTAAAAATGACAGCAACCAAAAATACTTGAATCCTACCAAAAGAAACAATCTTCTTTCTCACACAGTATCCCAGTACACTTGGCATCATCAAGCTCAGTGAGTGATCTCAACATTGAAGAAAATCACAAGACGCCTTACTATTCAGGCCTGATTTGCATCTTCCATCCAGGTGGGAACATCAAGAACATCGAGTAATCTCTAACCTTATCAGTTAGATTTTTGCATCTATTCTTGAAGACATTTTCTCCACCATAACCATCGTGGAAATGATGAATTAGACAAATAAAAAGGTTGATACAAAATTAGTGGAACACTCCAGCCCACCAACAGCTTTATTCATGGCTGGGTCTTGAGATGCATATGTGGAAGGAGCAGCCAGAGCACTTTGTCTACTGGGCTCTTTCTTCCATACCCGTCACACACCTCTACCCAGGCCTGGTCACCTTCTCCTCTGACCTATTAGTTCTTAGAAAATGCTCCTCCAACCCATGATCCCCAGCATACAAGTCCATCCATATCATGTGCTGGTCCCTGAAGGGAGAAAACAGGAAATAGAGCTAATGAAATCTCTGCACAATAAAGAAATAATTCAAGATAATTAGTAATAACAATGTAATCTGAGGCCTTGGGCAAATGAAATTTTAAAAAACACAACATTGTATTATGAGTCTTTGGGGCATTTTAATTGATAATAATTTTTTATTACACATGCTGTGCACTGCTCATTGAGAACAAGTTATAGAATCTGTGTGATGTCTTCTCCCTTCTTTCCTTATTCTATCTCAGGCTGCATTTCTTTCTCATGAATATAGTCTCAGATTTTCCTTCCTGAGAAATATGTTACCCTCATTAGTTTGAAGACTAAGGTGTGCCTGATTCAGGCCATAGTCTGTCTGTTCTGTCTGTTCAGTCATTTGTTATGCATCTAAGCGATGGACAATGAATTAGGATGACAGGAGAATTAGTGCCTTTGAACTATGGAGCTGGAGAAGAGTGCTGAATATTCTGTGGACTGCAAAAATAACAAACAGATATGTCATGGAGAAGATGCAGCCAGAGAGTTCCTTGGAGACAAAGATGATAGATAAAGCTTTGACTCACATTATTTGGGCATGTTGCTAGGAGAGGCTATGCCTTGAAGAGGGACCTCATGCTTGTAATGGTGGGGGGACAGGAAAGGAGAGGAAGACCTTCAACCAAGTGGATTGAACAGTAATGGTAGCAATGGGCTTGAGTGTGTCAGAGATTGTGAGGATGGCACAGCACTGGACAGGGTTCAGATCTATTGTTCATAAGGTCAGGATGAGTCATACTCAACTCAATAGCATATAACAACAAAAACTTATTTTCTCAGGTCAGTCTTTATTGAAAACTACTACTAATATGAATATATATGACTAATTCTTCTTGTTAGGACCTTTGAAATAATCTACTTCTGTACCCAGAATAGGCAGTTCTGGCAACTGAGTGGTAAATAGTAGTGCTACAATCTCATAGGCAAAGATGGGACATCACATGCAGCCTCTAAAAATCCACTGGAGGGTCAACTATGAGTCGTTGTTGCACACAACAACAGCAGATACCCTGTGTGGTTCACATTAGTCGGGTAGGATATCTGGGTCTCTAATCGTCAAACGTAGTGGTCTGCATTTTAGAGAACACTTGAGCATGCAACTACAGGTAGTAACAAATTCTTCTCTAACCTTCAGAAAAAAGCAAGTCATACTAAGAAAGATCATGGCTCAAAGGCTCTGCACAAGGCCCCTTAATAGATGGCTTGATATAAAAAGAGTGTGGGAAGTAAGAAAGTAGTCAACTCTGATTTCTATTAATTCCACAAGGAGGAAAGTTCCAGATTGCTATTAGATCAGACGTGCCCCCATACTCACTCTCCCTGCTTCTACCAAGTCTATTACTCACTGTCCTTCCCAGGACTCTTGTTGCACTACTACTGGGTTAGTTGATCCATTGCAATGTCCATGAAGAACTTAAAGATCATACTCATGTTTATGTAATTTATTAGGGTAGTTCAACAGGGTATAATCCAAGTTAGTCATGATAACTTGATAAGCACACTCAAAGACCCTTTGACCTTTAGCCTTGCAGCTTTGAGCCAGTGTTGCAAAGCTCTTGTGGAGTTTATCTTTCAGTATAACTTTTCCTAGCCATTGTCTGACTTTGCTATATAGATGGGCAGGAATATGTGAATAGGGAGTGTTAGCCTATCCTCAAGGGAATTAGCTAACTACCATTCCACAAGGGGATTGGCCAGTCTCAATAGTCTACAAGGGAATTGGGTAATCTCGTCATTGAATTGATAAGGTCAAAAGTGAGAGACAGACAGTTCTTCTGTCACCATTGAACAAGAAGCATAAGAATGTAGAATGCCCTTTTTGTTCCAGGTACACCAACAGCAGCAACATCTGTGGCTGAACTGGAGACATGATATGAGATGGGACATTGTGGGGGAAGAGCCAATATTGGCAGGACTGAGAACTTTTTTAGACAACTGAAGTGGGAAAACAATATTGGCAGGACTGAGAACTTGGGAACACTGGCCTATAACTGTGAGGCTTGAGGTTGAGGTTCCTGCATGCATATTTCAGAAGGTCTATTGACTGTATTCTGTTCTTAATCTGGATTATAGCCTTTTGACTGCCCCAATATGATTTTATGTTGTCTGTGAGCTATTGCATCGGATTTTTAACCCATCAAAGCAGTAAGATTTGTGTTGAGATTAATAGAAAGAGGAGCAAAGGGGCCATATCTGACCACATGAGAATTGGTTTTGAGTTATTGATGCTGTGGACTGGGACAATTCCCCTTTGTGAAGTTGATAAAGGTCAGACATTACTGTCCCTATGTGGTCATTTCTCTTTTTACAACTGTCTTCAAAGTAAAAAACCAAAACAAAACAAACAAAAAGTCAAAGTCATTGCCTTTGAGTTGGAACCAGCTGACTCTCCACTGGGTTTCTGAAGCTGTTAATCACACAGAAGGAGACTGTCCACTTTTCTCCAATAGAGGCACTGGTGGATTTGAACTTCCAGAGAGGTGCCACCTTCAGGTTAACAGCACAGTTTCCTGTGGACTAGCGAGATTCCCTTTTTCTGCCTACAACCCTGCTCAATTTAAACCTGGCAGGATGGAAAGACTCACCAGTCCACTCAGTAGTAGTTTACATATCCTTTTTGCATATTCTCAGCCATAAGGTATTATTCACATTATTACTGTAGTTACATCTAGCCATGTGGTACAAAGCATTGAAGATGGACTAGGAAAACCATTTTGAAAAATTAACCAACTATATTTCAATACTCAAGAAGGTGATGATATTTTCCTTTCACTCCAAGCAGAACCCTAGAGCCCTCTTCTATCTACCTTTTAAGCTCTCCCATAAATATAAGTTTTGTAATATTCTACTTATTTGGATCTGAGTTAAGTTTATCCTCCCAGAAATGAACTCAGTTCACCCTCATCTTCATGCCTTGCCAGGGATCTATGATTTTATGGATTCTTCTATACACTTCCTACAAATTTGTCTATCCTGATGGAGGCAGAAAATCATTCAGACTCAAAATTATTACAAATAAAAATAGGAATGCTCAACAACTTGCCAAACATGGATGGTTCAAATCCACCTGGGGTCCTTCAGAAGAACATCCCAATAAACTACTTCTGAAGATCACAACCACTAAAAACCCTATAGAGTACAGTTCTGCTCTTAAGTACACTGGGCAGCTATGAGTCAGAACTAACTTCCCTGCAATTCCCGTTTTCTCCTATATGGTCCATTCCTTGATACTATCATTTTCCCACGGGGGTTTATGGAAGGGATAATTATTCAACTCATCTGAACACCAAGGGTCATTCTGCAAAAAAGAGTTGCATATATCATTGATCCTTACTATCCGCACAGTTGTTGTTATGTGCCATTCAGTTACAGCTGACTGACAGTTGGCCCTTAGGAGGATTTTCACAGGCAGCAAGTTGAATAGGAGGAGATTGCCCATCTTTCTCTTACAGAACAGCTGGTAGATTTGAATTGTGTACCTTTGAGTTGGTAGTACAATTCCTTATCACTAAACCACCAATTAATTACATTCTGTGGAGTCATTGTGAAATACTGAGTCAGCAAATACTGACTGCCTTGGTGGACCATAATGGGTAATATGTGATTGTCTCTCTGTGCATTCATGTGTCACCTATCAGCCCCAAAGTGTCCCATAGAGTGTTGTTGAATTTGGTATTGCAAAGACATTTTAGCAAGGAGACACTGAATATAGAATCCACAGAGAGTGCAGATCTACTTGAGATATGTTTGCATTTGTTTGTTTGTATTTTGAGAAAACTAAAGCTGAAGAAAATGTTACATTAAGTTTGGAGGAAAGCTCATCAACAAACTGTGTTATTCAAATGACATAACCTCAGTTGCTGAAAGTCGGAGGACTTTGAAGAAGATCAAAGCCTACAGCCTTTCAGTATGAATTACACCTCAGTATCAGGGAAACAAAATCCTCACAACTCTACCAATAGACAATATCATGGAACATGGAGAAAAGACTAACAGTGCCAAGGATTTTATTTTACCACAATCAACACCAGTTGTAGCAGTAAGGAATCAAAAGACCTATTTCATTGCCAAGGACCTCTTATAAGTACTACAGAGCAAGAATGTGATTTATGCATTGCATAGTAACCAAATCTCTTAACAAGATGGGTTAACACTGTAACCTCAGCAATGGTCTCAAGTTTGTCAGAGATGACGAGGATGGCACAGGATAGGGTTGGCTATTGGCTGTTCATAGGGTTGCTGTGAGTCATAACTCAACTTGAGGACACCTAAGAACAACAGCAAAAAGCAAATTAGGAGTGCCAATCAGCAGTTCAAACTGGTTTGGTCATAGCCAATGAGAAAAGAGCGAACAGACCCACATTTATAAAATGTTGGTACACAGAAATAACTGGAATTGGGCATATTGTTGGTTGAAGTCTTGGAATGGGAGACTTGGAAGTAGCATAATAAATGAGCCTTTTCAGAAACGTGTAGTGTGAGGTTGGATTATTTACCAGGACTGTAAAGAGCAACAAACAAAACGGTATGACAGTCACCAATGTTCCCTGTTAAGAGATGGGTGTTGCATAGCATCCTCTTGTTATAAGAGAAAGATTAAGTATCTATAAGAATGTTGACCCATAGTTTCCCCTGTTCTTGTTAGAGTTTCAACACATCCACATTATACACACTGGAGTCCATTCTGGATTTGCCTTATTGGCCTTGTTTGAACCAGGGAGAATCCATTTGAAGCATGGTGCAAACAAAAGAGGGGAATGTTTTCTGTGCTATTTTAAGAAAACAAAACACTTTCAAGTGCTTCAGAGGTATCTATTTATATACAGATTAGGATCATTGAAATATCAGTGGAGCCAGCTGCCACCAGGCAAGTGCTTCAGATGTTGTCATTGCAAAACCTTCTTACCCACCATATTTAGAAAGCTGTTTCTCTGGATAATGGAGCCTTCCTTGAAGTAGCTCACTTCAAAAGGCAGCACAGTGCAATGGCAAGCCCTGAGAACCTTTATCAGAAAAAATCCCAAGACTGAATCCATTGACTCGAAAGAAATCTTAAAGAATAGCAACAGCAACTCACACTCTCTAACATCTGAGGAACATGGAAGTTCTACCTGGTTTGATGGGACATAACAGGATGCAGGGCCTGCTCATCTGGATTGAGGTGTTCCTTCACCCTGTCACTTACCAGCTGCACAACTTGGAGTGGTTAACACGCCCTCTCTGACCTTCAGTTTCTCCCTATGTCTGTCCTTCCATCCTGAAAAGCACATTGCACAAATCATAGCAGGTCTAGTTCTTTGTAAGCTGTCAAGAGGTATGCAGATGTTTGTTCCATATTTTAAAGTACTCCATTAATCATCATTTGATTTAATTAGCAGAGGTCATTTCACGAAAGCTAATACAAGTCAGAGAAATGTGATTGAATGGTGTTAGCTCACTGAATGCATATCTGATTACTGGATCCTTAAGCAGACACACTGTGAAGTAATCTGGCAGAGTGGTTAATGGTACTTCATTAGCGGCCGCTAGACCTGGATTTGAATCACAGTTTCGTGATTTATTTAGTAGGACTTTGACAAAGTTACTCTATTTCTCTTAGCTCCAGTTTTCCAATCTGCAAAGAAAACATAATAGGAAAAAATACTACTGCTGTGGTAGGAAAGGACCAGAAAGACACAGATCACCCTGAGTATTTAAACTGTGAGACTTTAAACCAAGGAGTTAATTACACAATTGTTGCAGAAACTGAGAAACCAGCAGAGGGACAGTAAGACAACTCAGAGATTAAAATCACCAGGAGGCTACTGCTGCAGGAAAACAGCAAGGACAAAGAGGACAAACCAGTACTCACTCTCACCACTGTCCAGTGAAAACCAACTCTTAGCTGACTCTCCAGCGGGTCTTCTCCTCACCCCGCACCCCCCCAGGCTGTAAACCGTGTGGGAGGAGATTGCTCTTGTTCCCCTCTCAGAATCAGATTATCCATCAGAACCTGGAACCAATCGTGGTGGGCTTTGTGGGGGAGGAGAAGCTTTGAAGGGAATGCAGCTGTGTCACAAGTACATAGAAAGACGAGAAATACCCCAACTTCTCCATGTCCCCACACCTTAGCCTCCTCTCAGGACCTTTCACTGACTGAATCCAAGTGACCCTGACAAACAAACTACAGAAATGATCCCTGAAAGTATAGTCTTGAATCCAAGTGACCCTGGATCCTGAGAAAACAGAGTGCCAAGGGTGACAAACACACAGAGGAGGGCTGGATCTAGCAGAATCAAGCAAGCCCAGGTCCAGCTCCTCCACCTCCTATGAGCAAAGTTAGCTCCCTGTGCTTGAATTGTAATCATCTGAGATATCCTGGCTAGTGAGCGAAATATTTTTGTGCACAACCACATAATGCTGAGCTATCAGCCTATTAAACATCCTGAACGTCATCAGACGTGCTCACACGTCTCAGATAACTTCACATATGAAATTTCATTTCTCCCTTCAGTGAGATGGATTGAAGCAGTGACTACAGCAATGGGCTCAAGCATGTCAGAGATAGGACGAGGTTCAGACCCATCTTTTATAGAGTTTTTATGAGTAGTACTTGATGGTACCTAACAACAACAATCGCATTTCTTTGCCAGGAATTTATTGTAGCTATCATTTTCTTTCCTTTCTGCCACCTCCATTGTGGCACTTTGAGCCCACCCCATTGACAGAGTTCACTGCAGAGATCATTCATCTGGTTGCATATTGGTTCACAGGGCATGCACCCTCGCCTCTGTCAGATCATGTGCAGCTCACAAACATGGAATCTGGAGGCTGACCCCAGGAAGGACGCACCATGCAGTGTGGCACATGGGCTGAGAGCCCAACAGACCCAAGACCCAGTTAAAACACTGCAACTTCCTAACTGTGAAATTAGATAAACAAGTTAATCTTGGAGCATCAGTTTTCCCTCTGGTTAAGACTAGGACAATAAGTGCAAATGAACCCTTATGATTAATCTAAGAACTAAATGCATAGAGTAATGTTAAATGTGGATGGAAGTAAATGTTTTCATCAATGGCTTTCCTCTCTTCCTGTCCCTTCTCTTCTACAGCAGGAAAAGAGGTGACATGCAAATCCCAATACAGGGGTGAAGGACTGCAAAATAGTATTGCAGGTTGGAAGGCCACATTCTGTCATTTAGCCTTCTTTGATTTTAATTTGTACTATTCATATGTTCTGTTGTACATAGGGTTTTCAGAGGCCTGCTATTTCAGAAGTGGATGGCCAATCCTTCTTCCTAGTCTGTCTTAATCTGAATGTTCAGATTTA
>NW_006399806.1:17927609-17930303 GCF_000299155.1 Elephantulus edwardii
GTTGGACAGTGACTAAGGAGGATAGAAGAAGAATTGATGCCTTTGAGCTGTGGTGCTGGAGAAGAGTATTGAATATACCATGGACTGCCAAGAAAACAAACAGATTCATCCCGGAGAGGATTAAACCAGGCTGCTCCTTGAAGGTAAGGATTCTGGGGCTTCGTCTGACATAATTTGGACATGTAAGGAGTGACAGGTCCTTGGAGAGGGACATGATGCTTGGGAGAGTGGAGGGATGGCGTAGGAGGGGAAGACCCTCTATGAGGTGGATTGATTCAGTGACTGGGGCAATCGGGATGGGTGTGTCAGAGGCAGTGTGATTGGTACAGGATAGGGCAGGGTTTAGGGCTGTTGTACATAGGGTCGCTATAAGTCGCAAGCGACTCGATGGCACATAACAACAATAACAACATTCTTATGTTATTGTTGTTAGGAGTCATCATCAATGAAACTCATAGTAACCCTTTGAACAACAGATCAGAACTCTGTTCTATCCTGTGCTGTCCTCACCATCTCTGAAATACTCAAATTCCTTGCTAAAGTCACAGGGTTAATTCATCTTGTTGAGGATGTTCCACTGTTAGGATAAGCCCCCACCTTTGCAAGCATGATGTCTTTTTCCAAAGGCTAGCCCATCTGAACAACATATCCCAAATATGTGAAAAGTTTCATCATGCTTAACTCTAATGAGCATTCAAGTGGCACTTTCTCCCAAGACATAGTTGGGGGTGTTTTGTTTTGGTTTGGTTTGGTTTTTTGCTGGCCATTGAGTAGCCACACTCTTCTCCAACACCATAGCTCCAAAGCATCAATTCTTCCTCTGTCATCTTTACTCATTATCCAACTTTCAGGTGCAAGTAATTGAAAAGATCATGGCTTGAATCAGGTGCATCTTAGTCTTTAAACTGATATTGTTACTCCTTAATGCCTTGGAGAGGTCCTTAATAGCCCTTTAAAAATGTAAGAAGTCACTTGCTGCAAAGTGCAGTTAACATTCACCTAACTAAAACATTAATGGCTTGAATTCATGAAGAAGTGCCTTGGAAAAAAGGTCTTGTGATTTGCTTTCGAAAAACCAACTATTGAAAGCTGTGGGGTGCAGTTCTATTGATACTCACAAGGTAAGTTAGAATCAACTCTACAGCAACTCTATTTAAAAATATGAAAACCTATTCTTATTATTCAAGTTTATTTACAAAACTTGAATACATTGTTTTCCAGGACAAATTCTTTCAATTTCCCCCACCCCTCCACCCATCAAATTGTACAACCCGATGATTAATCCTCCCTTCCCCCTGCACATCCTCATCCCTCTGCTTCCACCCTCCCCCCCACCCACCTTGGATCCTTGTATTCATTTTACAATAATGGTTTTATACAATATTTGTCCTTGTGGGACTGAATTAGTTCACTCAGCATATTGCTCTCTAATCCTTCCCAAGTTAGGTAATAATTTACAAAATTACTGCTCCTGTGCGCTGCATAGTATTCCATTATGTGAATGTACCATAGTTTTTAAATCCATTTGTTTGTAGTTGGACATCTGGGCTGTTCCCATTTTCTTGAGATGGTGAATATGCTGCTACGAATGTTGGTGTACAAGACTCCACTTGTGCCTCAGTTCTCATTTTTTCAGGGTATATTTCAAGTAGTAGAAGAGCTGGGTCATATGGAATTTTTATGTTCAGCTTTTTTGAGGAAGCACTAAACTTCCTTACAGAATGGTCAGACCATTTTACAATCCCATTAACAATGTTTAAGATTTCCTATCTCACCAAATCCTCTTCAACATTTATTACTTGCTGCTCTGTTAAACTTTGCCACTGTTACTGGAGTGAGATGGTACTTCATTGTGGTTTTGATTTGCACCTCTCTTATTGCCAGTGATTTGGAGCATTTATTCATGTGTCTGTTTGCCATTCAAATACCTTCCTCTGCGAAAATTCTTTCCATGTCTTTTACCTGTTTTGTAATTGGGTTATCATTAATCTTTTTCTTGTGGATGCCCAATTGTATTCTGTAAACTTTCCTTAAGAAACTCTTGTCTGAGATGGTATTAACAAATGTTTTTCCCAGTTAGCAGATTTTCTTTTCACCCTGGTGGAAAAAGTGTTTGATGCACACATGGATTTAATCTTTAGAAGGTCCCAATCATCGATTTTATCCTCTTCAGAGTGTTTGTTTCTTGCTGTATTTGGCAATATCTTTATGCCATGGATTAGTGCTTCTAAGCTTGATGCCAGTTTGTCTCTTATGAACTTTATGGTTTGGGGCTTTATTCCCAGGTCTCTGATCCACTCTGAGTTGCTTTTTGTGTATGGTGTGAGATATAGATCCTGTTTCTGCTTTCTGCAGGTGGAAGTCCTTCCTGATAAAGACACTCAGCAAAATTGGAATAGAAGGGATTTTCCTCAAAATAGTGAAATGTATATACGCAAAACCAAGAGCCAACATCATTCTCAATGGTTGTTGTTGTTGATTGCTGTTGAGATGAGCATAACTCATAGCGACCCTATGAACAAAAAAAGTCTACAGCCTTTCTATATCTATCATCACTTATCACAGTTTATAGAGTTTCCCGAGGCATGTTGTTTAACCTCTACTCAGAATATTATTGCTTTTCAATTTTTGACTCATGCACTTTTAACTTGTTAGTTAAATTTGTATCTTCTAGGCTGCAACACTTCCATGATA
>NW_006399806.1:17930753-17964420 GCF_000299155.1 Elephantulus edwardii
AAAAAAAAAAAGAAAGTGGATGCCACTCCAGCTTCCAAACCTGTCTTAAACTGGGAGCTCCACCACTGTCCACCACAGGTAATCATTATGGCATTTAACACCCCAATGGCACATGGTTCAGCATCACAGCAACCCCAGGTTACCTCAGTACAGCATATTCACAGAACTGTGATATACCACTTAGAAGAATGTTCCTCCAAAATATAACAACTGACTTTTAAATACAAAGGCCCTTTCCGAGGTCTTGTTGACTCTAAACAAGACGCTTACTTTTTAATAAAATAAATCCCCAGTATAGTATGTTGTTGTTATGTGCCATGGAGTCACCTGTGACATATAGTTACCCTATGTACAGCAGCTCTGAACCCTTACCTGTCTTGAGCCAGTGCCACTAATTCTGACACACCAACCCCTATTGCCCCAGATACTGTATCAGTTGATCTCATCCCGAGTTTTCCTCTCCCGTGCTGTCCCTCCACCCTTCCAAGAATGATCTCCTTCTCCAAGGACCTTTCTTTCTTGGCCACATGCCCAAAGTATGTGAGATGGAGCTTCAAAATCTTAGCATCCAAGGAGAGGCTTGGCCTATTCCAAGACAGACCAATTTGTTTTCTTGATAGTCCACAGTATGTTCAAGACTCTTCTCTAGCACCACAGCTCAAAGGCATCAATTCTTTTTCTGTCATCCTTAGTCATTGTCCAGTTCTCTGAAGCATAACAAGTAATTGAGAAGACAATGGCCTGGATAAGGTGTACCTTTGTCTATAGACTGACATCATTGCTTTTCATCACTCTAGAGAGGTCCATAACAGCAGATTTTCCCAGTGCAATTTGTCTTTTGATTTCCCGACTGCTGGTGTTAAGAGTGTTGGTTGTGGAGCTGAGCAAGCTGTAATTGCTAACAACCTCAATCTCTTCTACATCTATCATGGTGCTGACAACTGACCCAGTGGTGAGAATCTTTGTCTTCTTGATGTTGAGCTTCAATCCATTTTGAAGACTACAGTCCTTGAGCTTCTGCAGCAAGTGCTTCAAGTCCTCCTCAGTTTCAGTAAGCAAGGTTGTGTCACCTGCAAATTGTAGGTTGTTGATGAGGCTTTCTTCAATCTTGATGCCATACTCCTCTTCATAAATCCCTGATGCCCAAATGACCTGTTCTGCATACAGATTTCAAAGGTATGGGGACAGGATGCATCCCTGATGCACTCCTTTCCTAATTTTGAACCATACAATGATTCCTTGCTCTATTCTGAGGACTGCTTCTTGGATCGAGCATAGATTTCACATGAGCACCATCAAATGTTCTAGGATTTCCATTTTCCTCAAGATTAGCCACAATTTGTTGTGATCCACACAGTCAAATGCCTTTGCATTTTCAATGAAACACAGATGGACATTCTTCTGGTACTCCCTGCTTTCTGCCAAGATCCAGCAAAAATGTCTCTAGTGCTATGACCTCTTCTTAACCTAGCTTGTATTTCTGGTACTTCTTTGTTAATGTGCTCTTTCAGTCATTTTTTTTTATAATTTTCAATAGGATTTTGCTAGTGTCTGCTACAGTGATATTGTTTGTTAATTTCCACACTCCATCAGGTCACTTTTTTTGGAATGGGAATAAATATGCATCTATTCCACTCAGTTGGCCAGATAGTTATCCTCCAGATTTCTTGGCACAACCTGGTGAGCACATCCAGGGCAGCATCTCTTTGCTGAAATACATCAATTGACATTCCATCAATTCCTGAGGCTTTATTTTTTGCCAAGTCCTCAGAGCAGCCTGAACTTCCTTCTTCATCACCTTTGCTTCTTGCTCATATGTTGTTTCTTGAAATTCTTCTGTGTCAGCCAATTGTTTTTTGTACAATGACTCTGTACACTTCTTTCATCTTCGTTTAATACTTCCTTAAACATTCAATATTCTGCCCATAACATCCTTAAGCATTGCAACTCACTGCTTAAATTTGTTCTTTAGTTCTTTCAGCTTAAGAAATGCTGAGCAGGTTCAGCCCTTTTGATTTTCTGACTCCAGCTTCTTACACATTTCATTATAATATTTTGCCTTGTCTTCCCGAGCAGCCTTTAGAAATCTTCTATTCAGCTCCTTAAATTCTTGATCTCTTCCCTTTGCTTTGCCTTCTTGGTGCTCTAGTGCAATATTCAGAGTCTCTTCTAACATCCATTTTGGTCTTTTCTTCCTCTTCCTTCTTTATAATACTGTTTTCATTCTTCATGAACAGTATTTTCTATATCCTCCCACAGCTTATCTGGTCTACGTTCATTAGTGTTCAAGGCCTCAAGCCTATTCCTGAGTTGGCTTTTAAATTCATGAGGATAGACTCAAGGTCAAATTTTGAGTCCTGTGGATATGATTTAATCTTTGTTAGCTTTAATTTGAACTTGCATATGAGCAGTTGATGGTCTGTTCCACAGTCAACACCTGTCCTAGTTTTTACTGCTGATTTTGAACTTCTCCAATGATTCCTTCCACAGATGTAATCGATCTGATTTCTGTGCATCCCATCAGGTGAAATCCATATGTACAGCCTGAGTTCACGTTTCTTATAAAAGGTATTTGCTATGAACAAATCATTGATTGTACAGAGTTCTATTATTCAATCCCCAGCCTCATTTCTGTTACCAAGTCCATATTTTCCAACTACTGATCCTTCTTCCTGGTTCCCAACTTTTGCATTCCAGTCACCCATTATTATTAATGCATCGTGGTTACATGTTTGATCAATTTCTCACTGCAACAGTTGATAGAAATCATCTATTTCCTCCTCTTTGGCTCTGGTTGTAGGTGCATAAATTTGAACGATAGTGGTATTAACAGATCTTCTTTGTAAACATATGGATATTATCCTGTCACTTATAACATTGTATTTCAAGACGGATCTAGAAATGGTCTTTTTTTTTTCTTCAATATGTAAACCACTTTTCTTTTTGGAAGGAAGAGTGGCATCCACTTCCATAATAGCTTGCTTCCAGAAACCCTATGAACCTGGAGAGAGGATGAAAGGCACCCAAGCGTCAAGGACTCTCCTTCATAGGGTCGCTATGAGTCACCTGCAACTCGATGGCACTTAACAATAACAATAACAACAACAACAACAAACCACTTTATTTCAGATCTAGAAGGACAGAACGGTTTCTTCTCAAAAAAATGGCCTATTTAACTATTTAAGCAATCCCATTTTTTCTTGCCTTTTCATCTCCAGCACAATAAATCATATGTTTGTGGGATTTAAAATGTCCCATTCCAATCCATCTCATTTTTCTCAATGGAGAAAGACTAAAAGCATTTTCCTGTGAACAGGGACCAGACAAGGATGCCCACTGTTACCACTTCTATTCAATATTGTATTGGAAGTCCTTGCTAGGGTAATATGACAAGAGAAGGAAATAAAAGGCATCTAGATCAGCAAAGAGCTGATAGAAAAGAACTGTCACTCTATGTGGATGATATGATACTGTTGTTGTTGGGGTTATGTGCCATCGAGTCATTTGCGACTCATAGCGACCCTATGCACAACAGCCCTAAACCCTGCTCTATCCTGTGCCAACCGCACTGCCTCTGACACACCCATCCCGATTACCCCAGTCACCGAATCAATCCATCTCATAGAGGGTCTTCCCCTCCTGCGCTGTCCCTCTACCCTCCCTACATGCAAGAAAACCCCAAAGATTCAACAAAAAATCTGTTAGAGGTAACAGAGTGGCAGGATATAAGATCACTATCCAAAAATCGGTAGGATTCCTGTACAGTAAAAAAGAGAACTCAGAGAAAGAAATAAAGAAAGCAGTACCATTTATAATAGCCAACCAGAAACTGAGACACTTGGGAGTGAACCTAAATAGAGATACTAAAGCCCTATACAAAGGAAACTACAGAAAACCTATTCTTAGCTCATGTTGTTGTTGTTGTTATGTGCCATCGAGTCGCCTGCTACTCATAGTGACCCTATGTAAAACAGCCTTAAACACTGCTCTATCCTGTGCCAATCCCACACCTCTCCGACACACCTACCCCCATTGCCCCAGTCATTGAATCAATCCATCTCACCAAGTGCCTTCCTCTCCTGCGCTGTCCCTCCACCCTCCCAAGCATGACGTCCCTCTCCAAAGACTGCTCCCTCCTTGCAACAGGTTCAAAGTGTGTCAGGTGAAGCTTCAGAAATAATGCCTCCAAGGAGCAGCCAGGTTTAACCCTCTCTGGGATGATTCTTTTTGCTCTCTTAGCAATCAATGGTATATTCAATACTCTTATCCAACACCACAGCTCAAAGGCATAAGTTCTCTATCTTCCCTAGTCATTGTCCAGCTTTCTGACACATAGCAAGTGATTGTAAAAACCATGGCCTGTATCAGGCGCACCTTAGTCTCCAGAGTGACATCATTGCTTTTCAGTACTTTGGAGAGGTCTCTAAGAGCAAACTTTCCCATCACAATACGTCCTAGCTCACAGTCCATTTAAAACCACAGTTTTGGATGTATTTGAGCCCCACCCCCATTTCCACCACTGTTTGTTGACCCCCATCTATTTCACTGGCTGGAAAAACCACAGGGATTTAATTTGTCTTAGCCTGAAGTGGCTCCTTCTATTATTTTTCTTTTTCCTTTCATTTCTTCTCATCTGTTTCACTTCAGTGTAAGAGTTAAGTGTACACAAATTGTGAAACCATACAGGCCTAGGTTCAAATCCCCACCTGGTTTAGCAACTGTGGGCAAGTTACTTAATAACTCTGAGGGTTGGTACCTGTGCCTTTAACATGATAATGATTTCAAGAAAATTAAATGATGTCAAGATAGCATAGTATTCAAAAAATGTCCCATAGGGCTTTATTGTAATGCCTCTATTGTTTCCGCAGTTCTACGACTAGATTTTGATTTATATTTATCACTTTTTGCCTGTGAAATAAGCATAGCAGTGACTGCCTTAGAGGGTGGAACGTAGCTGTTGTTAGTTAGCACTGACTTACAGAGACTCCTGCATACAACAGAGCAAAAGCTTGCACCATCTTCACAATCTCTACTATGGTTAAGCCCATTGTTGCCAGCACTGTATCAATTCATATCATTGAAGGCCTTTTTATCCTTCACTTACCCTCCACTTTCCCAAGCATGATGTTTTTAGTGAGGATCAAATAGGCCAGCTCCTACTCTAGTGCCTGACAGTTGGCAGGTGCTCAATAAGTGGTCCCTCCCTCACTTTCTCTCCTTTCTGTTATGGATTGACTTAAAACTCAAACTCACTGCTGACAAATTAGAATCAATTGCACTGGAGGAAATAGCCCATCTTTCTCAAGTGAAGCAGCTATTGGATTTGAACTGGTCACCTTTGGGTTGACAGCATAACTCCTTTAATATTAGGCCCCCAGAACTCCTTTGGATTGATTGTTAGGTGCCATCAAGTTGACAATGACTCATAGCAACTCTATGAATAACAACTCTAAACCTGGCCCTGCCTTGTACCATAGTCAGGATCTCAACATGCTTGAACCCACTGTTACAGCCACTGTATCAACCCATCTCACTGCAAGTCTTCCTCTCTTTCACTGACTCTCTACCTTTCCAAGGACTGGCCCCTTCTGGATTTATTTGGTTTTGTTACTGTTGTGTACTAACCCACAGCTGACCCTCCAGTGGGATTTCAAAGGCAGTAATTAACATAGAAGGAGATTGCTCATCTTTCTCTTGCAGAGCAGCTGGTGGATTTGAACTTTTGGTTAGTTTTCCCAGTATATGCATTGTAAACCATAACCTCTGTGCCTGTGGTTATAATTCCTTAATTCCTTTTGAGAATGGGTTGTCTTTGTTATTTAAATGAGTATGAGTGCAGGCTGTATCTTGAGTCATAAAAGAGATTAAACAAACAAGCAAAGTCTGCAGAGATGGAGAAGAGAAATTCTGAGCCACACAAAGATAGTCCTAGGATTAAAAGCTAAGAAAAGGCAGGAATCTTTTGAGCCTTCCAGCCAACAGAATGAAAGCTTCCCCTAAAGCCAGCAGCCCAGATTCAAACAGATTTCTTTATTAAAGCCACCCACTTGTGCTGTTACAGCTATGCTAGGTAACCAGGTAACCAAGATACCTCTTCTCTTGGTTCTGGAAAAGTCAGGAAGCAGAATGGACCTGACCTTTGTCAGGTTCATCTTGGTATCTCCACACAAGCCTGACCCCTTAACCCCTTGCAGGAGCTTGATAGTAGTTGTGTGATTATATATTCATTAAAGGCAGAATAAAGATAACTTAGAGGAAGGAGCAAAGGCTCAAGTTATCATGTTAAGGGCAGAAGTGGGAAGGGAGATATTGCAAGGGGGATTATTTTGGCTTATCTCATTTTACTTATCTTCTATTAAGAATAGGAGCTGGGGTGGGGAAGAGGGCTGATAAGGAAAATGCTTTTTTCTCACCTTTTTGTATAATGTTTAAACTGTAAGTCAACAAAGGATAAAAGAAACATCCCTTTGAACTTTCTGCTAAGGGAAAATTCTCAATAATTCCATCATCAGGTTTATTTATTTTTTATTTTTTTTTCTATTTAGAGCCCATCTGACTCTGAGAAGGCAGTTTATATCAATATTTGTTTCCACAGACAGGATTTCTCCTTCTCTCATCATATTTAATGATTTAAGGAGCTAGAAATTTCCAGAAGCTCTTGGATTTTGAGAGGTCAATCTAGACTATCAATACCTTCTTCACAAATTACCAACTTTGACCAGAAATGCTATTTATTGAGCTCATGTTAATAAAATGTTGTTGCAACTCATAGTGACGCTATGTACAACAGCTCTGAAGCCTGCCCTGTCCTGAACCAGCCTCACCAGTTCCAACACACCTACCGCCATTGTCCCAGTTACTGTGTCAATCCATCTTATTCGGGGTTTTCTTCTCCTGCACTGCCCAAGCATGATGTCCTTCTCCAAAGACTGGTCACTCTTGGCAGCATGCGCAAAGTATGTGAGATGGAGTTTCAAAACCCTAGCATCTCCAAGACAGACCTATTTCTTTTCTTGGCAGTCCATAGTATGTTCAAGACTCTTCTCCAGCACCACAACTCAAATGCACTGATTCTTCTTCTGTCATTCCTAGTCATTATCTAGCACTCTGATGCATAGCACATAATCGCAAAGACCATGGCCTGGATCAAGCATACCTTAGTCTCTAGACTGAAAACTTTGCTTCTCGGTACTCCGCAGTGATCACCGACAGATTTTTCCAGTGCAATTCATCTTTTGATTTCTTGGCTGCTGGTTCCAAGAGAATTGATTGTGGAGCCAAGCAAGTTGTATTGTTAACAAACTCAATCTCTATCTATCATGGTGCTGCCAATTGGCCCAGTGGTGAAAATCTTTGTCCTTTACAGACCAGTCAAATATTGTTTTGCAGACTAAATTAGAGTCAAATATGACTCATAGTGATTCTATGAATTGTGGTTGTTGAAATACTGAAGTTTCCTGCTTTCTGTCTGACAAATGGATCTTAGCGTTGTTAATCCCTTGAATTCACTCAGACAATTGTCTGAGTGAATTCCTTAAAACCTATTTAAATCTAAGTTGCTGTAGTCACTATGTCAGTCTACCTTGTTGAAGGTCTTCCTATAAATGAGATCATTTGGCAGGATTACATCAACACAAAAATTAAACAATTTGCAAATACGATCTCATTTAGCCCTCTCAACAGCTCTGTGGAATAGGAAGTATTATTTCCAGTTTACAAACAGGCTCACAGAGACTGAGTCACCTGCCCAGCTTCACAGATAGTCCAAAGCTAAAGATTTGATCACAGTATAGGGTTTATTTCATTGGCAGATACAATCATAACATCACTACTAGGCCTTCACTGAGTGATGAGAATGTGTATAAGGACCTTGCTAGCTTGTCATAAAGCTATTTCTCAAAGATATTGTAGAGCAGTTCAAAGACTTGGCCATCCTTGAATGTGGCAAGTCTGCACAGCAGCTGCAGGAACAAGCTTCAGGTTCTGAGCCCAGAGAGAGTGTATGAAGTCTCTAGGTCATCAGTGGTGTAGCAATGGGAGAGGTCGGCATGCCTTCATTGATGTAGAATGTCCCTACTGTTGAAAACATTAGTAAGAGAGTAAGACATGATCTTTCACACCATGAAGCTTATGAATGATTGATTAGTCACAGACTTATTGCCTACTGTATCTCATCAATAACTGTGTGTTAACTTGGCTAGATTATGGTGCCAAGTTACCTGGTCAAATATTAGTTTAGATGGTGTCACAAAGATATGTTACATATACTCCTATTGATTTTTTTTTAAAGTAGACTATCCTCTACAATGTAGGTGGCTCTCTCTCTTAATAAGTGAGGTCTTAAGAGCAAAAACTGAAGATTGTTGAAGAGAAGGAATTCTGTAACAATACTGTCATAAATAATTCTGTTACAATATTGTCATCAACACTGAAGTTTCCTGCTTTCTGCCTGACAAATGAATCTTGGTCTTGCTATTCCCTGAATTGTCTAAGTCAATTCCTTAAAATAAATCTATGTAAATCTAAATTTATATTGTTGATATGCTTCAACAAAGAGATGCAGTCCTGGATATGCTCACTAGTCTGTGCCAAGAAATTTGAAAGAGAACTACCTAGCCAATTGACTGGAAGAGAAACTTTTCCCCCCCCTCATCCCCTCCAAAAAAAGGTGATCCAAAAGAGTCCAAAAAAAATTATTGAATCATATCACATGCAAGTAAAATCTTGCTGAAGATTATTTTTAAAATTACTAGACTAGTACATAGGCAAAGAGCTGCTATAAATTTTAACTAGATTCAGAAGAGGCCCTGGTAGGAGGAATAACATTGCTGATGTAGATGGATGAAGTTTGAAAGATAAGAATACTAGAAATATGTTGACTTGAGCTTCATCAACTATGCAAAAGCATCTGACTATTGATCATAATAAATTATGGCCACTGCTGAAAGCAATGGGTATCTCAGAACACTTAATTGTGCTCATGCCAAACCTATATACATCTACCAAGAAGCTCTTGTCCAAACAGAACAAAGCAACACTGCATGGTTTAAAATCAGGAAAAGTGTGTGTCAGGGTTGTATCCTTTCTCCATGCCTAAGAAGATGGTCCAAGTAGGGCAAGGTTCTGATCTGTTGTTCATAGGGTCACTATGAGTCATAGTTCACTAGACAGCAAATAACAACAATAAATGTAAATTCCCGTTTTCATCTCTATCTCTATTCATATCTGTATTTATCAATGATTGATTCTGTTTTTCTGAAGAACACTATGGTACTACAGATAGCATAAGTCAATCTTTCCGATGGGGGTCCCAAGAGATCCAGAATGTAAAGGGGTTTGGATACTGAGCTCTA
The DNA here is from genome assembly GCF_000299155.1 of Elephantulus edwardii. Taxonomy (NCBI): domain Eukaryota; kingdom Metazoa; phylum Chordata; class Mammalia; order Macroscelidea; family Macroscelididae; genus Elephantulus; species Elephantulus edwardii. The sequence continues at coordinate 17,940,107 of NW_006399806.1, forward strand.
TGTTGTTGTTGTTGTTGTTGTTGTTAAATGCCATCGAGTCGCAGGAGCTCATAGCGACCCTATGAAGGAGAGTCCTGGACACTTGAGTGCCTTTCCTCCTCTTTCCAGGTTCATAGGGTTTCTGGAGGCAAACTATTATGGAAGTGGATGCCACTCCTCCTTCTAAGAGCTCTATATCCTAGAAAAATCTACAGCTCCCACCCCATTTACAGAAGTTGCCAAATCAGGTATATGTCCTTTACCAGGTCCATGGAAACTCAGAAGGGTCTAGGAAAACTAAAGCAGCAATATTTTTCCAGAAAAAAAATAGACATTCTGGACCGTACATGTCATGACCTGTTCTGGCGGGTACAAGTTTAGGGTGAGGTCACGTGGAAACATCCAGAAACTGGTAACAGGAGAAATGCTGGAGGAAACTGTGCTGGGTACAACCAAGCCCCCATGGGCAGCTGGCTGTGGATCCCAGTAACCCGATCTTCATTTGCATGCTTCTGGAGGCAGGCAGATGAGCAGCAATGGCCAGAAATCACAAATTGCCAGACATTGCCTGTTCTGCGAGATAGTCTAACCCCCAAACACCTGCTCACAAATCATCCAGGCTGTTGCCGACTGAAATTAGAGTTCTGGAGATAAGTTGTCTTCATTTCCATGTTTTAAAATCCTATCATAGAAGAGAACTGGGAAAATTACACTGGGCAGCACAAATGGTTTAGTAATCTAGTTTATTCTGTGACTGAAGTATTTAGGAAACACCAACAGTTCATGCCTCTCAGATCCCCAGTATTCACCTGAGCCTTCATCCCCTCATCACCTCTTACATCTATGGATCTGAACCCCTCACAGGCCAGCCTGTGGGCCCTCAGAAACCTAGAGGGTGTCATTGACAAATATTTTATCTTCATTCTCCTTCCATTGTGAACATATCACACAGTTCAGAAAGTCACTGCTCACAATAGCATCTGTGTAAATGATGTGCTTTAAAGCATGGTGGCAATATAAGTATCCTTGCCTTCACCTTTTGCCCCTCAGGCTCGCTTAAGTGGATGCTGTTTTTGCTCTCTCACACACCTCATCCTTGTTTCTCATTAATTTTTTATCACATCCACCCACCTTCAAAACCTCCATGTCCTTTAACCTTCAACCATGCTTCTTTTACTGTTAACTACTAAGCCCCCCCCCCCACAGTAAGCACTTTAATCCACTGCCTTCCCTTCTGCTACCTTCCTCATCCTTCTCTGAAATGTCAGTATCCACCTGGATCATTAACTCATCACTCTAGATTCTAGTTACCCAACTTCCTTTCAATGACCTATTCTTTTCTCACACCTTATGGCTCCAGTCCAAAAATTAATACTATGGTCTTGTTATCTCTATAAAATCTAATTTTTCTAATCACTATCTCATGCACTTCTAGTTAATTTACTGTAAATATTCTAACTCCAAAAATAAAATAACCGTATCAAGATGATCTTGTACCATTGGCATTGATCAACCCCCTTATATCTTCCTTCCTTGTCCAGCGAAGAGCTCATGGTCCATTATTATAATCATTTTTTAGTAAACACTAGTCCTGATTCTTTCAGTAGCCTCATCCTTGTTCAGTTCCACCCTAACTGACACGTGTTCTTAGGAGCCCTGGAGGTATAGTGGCTAAAAGCATGCTGCTACCAACCTGAAGACTGATGGTTTGATCCTACTAGTCACTATTTGGTAGAAGGATGTAACATTATGATTTAGCAAAGATTACACCCTATGAAGACTTCTGAGCCAGTTCTGTAGCCTCCCTGATGGGTCACTGTAAGTCAGAGTACACTTGAAAGCAGGGAGCTCTCGTGGCCTAGTGGTAAGAAACTGTGCTGCAATCTCAAGAGCCCACAGTTTGAATCTACCAGCTGCTTGGTGGGAGAAGGATGGACCATCTACTCCTTGTGATTAACAGCCTCTGGAAACCCACTGGAGGGTCAGCTATGGGTCAGTTCTGTCTCAACGGCACACAACAACATAACACTTGATGGCAGGGGGTTTGGGTGTGTGGGGGCGGGGGGATGTTAGTGTATGTATCATTAATTCATGCCTAGATATTTTGGGTAAAAAAAATGTACAAAGTATGGGCCCAAATATCAAATATTCATCGAGTTAACAACAACCACACACACATACACAAATCACAGCTACTTATTTTCTGTTCTCTGAAATAGTACATTGAGGGGTTTGGTTTTGTTTCTCTTTCTCTCTCTTTTCAAATATCATCCAAGTGTGTCCTTCTGCCCCTGACTTTGTCTTATATTTAACTGAGAAAATAGTAGTAGGTACTAAATAAGAAACTCCTTGTCTCATCTCAAGCTCCCCACGTGCTTGCACTGGGGTGCTCACATGCCTCTTCCTCTCCATTTGGGTAGGAGTCCTCATTCTTAGAAAATCTAACTTTTTCATTTTGTTCTAAAATTGGCTCCTATAACTATCCTACTCCTCTTCTGAACCCTAATCAGTGCATAAACATGCCCTGTTTTAAGATAAACAACAAAACTCCCTCAATCCTCTATCCTTCCCTCATCTTCATGCTCAGCTGCATAGTGGCCTTCTTGACAGAGTTAATCACATCATCGTGCCAATCCTCACTTTACATTGTCTCCTTAACTTAGTCATGCCACTGAACTCACTGAACTTGCTCTTTCCAAGATCAATAATGATTCTCATGTTGCTAAGGCCAATCAATTCTTATTCTATTAGAAAAATTTCTACACAGTTGGCCATTATATTCTCCATACCTTTTCTTCATTTCTTTTCAATTTGCATGCTCAGCAAATCATCTAAGAAGGTAGACTATATGAAGAAGACTGTTGCATCAGTATTAGAGGAAGACTCATTAACAGCTTGCCATATGTAGATATTAGGATCTGGCTCAAAGAAAGTGAATATACTTGAAGCACTTACTGAAGATCAACACCTACAGCCTTCAATATGGATTACATTTCAACATTGAGAAAATAAAAATCTTCATCATCGCACCAATAGACATTATCATGATAGATAAAGAAAAGATTAAAGTTGTCAATGATTTCATTTTATTTGGGTCCATAATCAGCTGTCAAGAAATCACTGAATCGGTAACTAGTGAAGATTTCTGTGGGTTTGGGGTTTTGTTTTTTGGTGGTGTTTTTTTTTTAATACTGTATCTTTTTATTCTCTAAAGTACCTGAATTTTTTTAAGAAACATTCTTTTAATTTTATATTGGTTTTCATACAAAGTTTGTATATATTGTGTTGCATTCATATACATGGCGTCTCATGACTGACCCACAGCCCTGATGGACCAGCAACAGCAGAACAACGAGAGCTCACACAAGGCATTGGCGGCACTGGTAAAACTAGAAACCACTATCCAAAATGTGAGGTCCAATGTTTCAGATGCTGTCAACATGATGGAGAAACACAAGAGCAGAGTTGAAGAGATGGAACACAGAACCAGTGAAATAGAAGACAGAATTGTCACCAGTAATCTGCTAGAGCAAAAACCAGACTCAAAAAAAAGAAGGAAAAGGAAGAAAACCTAAGAATAATGTGGGACACCATCAAGAGAAATAACATGTGCATCACTGAAATCCCAGAACAGGAAGAAGCAAGTAAAGGCACCGAAAAAAGTTGTGGAAGAATTACTAGAGGAAAATTTCCCAGGCATAATGAAAAATGAGAGAATATATATTCAAGAAACTCAGCGAACACCATACAGACTAGACCCCAAAAGAAAAACACCAAGGCATATCATAGTTAAATTTGTCAGAACCAAAGATAAGAAGAAAATCCTGAAAGCAAAGTGGCAAGGGAGAAACAAAGAGTAACCTATAAGGGAAAGCAAATAAGATTAAGTACCAATTTCTCAGCAGAAACCATGTAAGCAAGAAGACAGTGGAATGACATATATCAAACACTAAAAGAACACAACTGTCAACCAAGAACACTGTACCCAGCAAAATTATCCATCAAATATGAAGGGGTGATCAAGATATTCCCAGAAAAACAGAACCTAAGAAAGCTTGTAAAAGCAAGACCAGCATTGCAAGAAAGACTCAGAATTGTCCTTCTTACAGAGGTACCACAGAAAGCAGCATGGACCAAAGTAACTAGCAACAACACCAAAAAGAACTCAACACAATGACAGCAATAAAACTTTGTGTCTCAATAATCACACTGAATGTGAATGGTTTAAATGCACTACTGAAGAGAAAAAGAGCAGCAGATTGGATAAAAATCCAAAATCCATCAATATGCTGTCTACAAGAGACACACCTGAAAAATGAAGATGAAGAAAGACTAAAAAGGGTGGGGAAAAATAACCAAACAAATGGCAACTAGAAAAAAAGCAGGAGTAGTGATATTAATGTCTGATAAAATAAATGCCAATGTAAAAACCATCACAAAGAACAAGGAAGGTCACTACATAATGCTGAAAGGGTCAATAGAACAAGAGGACACAACAATAATATATATTTATGCACAAAATAAAAGACCTGCAAAATACATGAAACAAACATTAACAAAACTTAAAAAGGAAATAGACAACTCTACTATAGTACTTGGAGACTTCAATACATCCTTCTCAAGTAAAGATAGAACTACCAGAAAGAAACTCAACAAAGATACTGAAGAATTAAACCATATAATAAACCAACTTGACCTCATAGATACTTATAGGCTAATACACCCAATAAAAGCACAGTATACCTTCTTCTCCAATGTACATAAAACTTTCTCCAGAATAGATCACATTCTAAGTCACAAGACAAGAACCAATAAATTCAAAAACATAGAAATAATACAAAGCATCTTTTCAGTCCATAATGATACAACATTAGAAATTAATAACAAGAAGATAAAGGAGAAAAAAAACATACATTTGGAAGCTGAACAGCACCTTGCTTGAACATGACTGGGTACTAGAAGAAATAAAAAATGAAATTAAAAAGTTTCTTGAAACAAATGACAATGAAAGCATCACTTACCAAAACCTCTGGGAAACAGCCAAAGCATTAATCAGAGGTCAATTTATAGCAACAAGCAAGCACATCAAAAGGCAGGAAAAATTGACCATTGACTCTCTAACCCAACATCTCCAGAAAATTGAAAAAGAACAGCAAGAAAACCCAACACGCTCTAAAAAAACCCTGATATTATAAAAATTAGAGCAGAAATAAATGAAATAGAAAACTGGAAAACAATTGAAACTATCAACAAAAGTAGGAGTTGGTTCTTTGAAAAGGTCAATAAAATTGACAATCCATTAACAAAACTCACAAAAGAAAAGAAGGAGAAGGCACAAATAATCTGAATGAGAGATGAATCGTGCAACATCACAACAGAACCAAATAAAACAAAAAGGCTAACATGAGAATATTCACAAAGGGAAGTTGTCCCAGACCACAGCATCAGCAACTCAAAACCAATTCTCATGACATCAGATATGTCCCCTTTGCTCCTGTACTTCTTTTTACTCATCTCTACACAAATCTTATTGATTTGCTGGGTCCAAAAGCCAATACAATAGCTCACAGATCACACAAAACCATATTGGGGAAGTCAAAAGGTTATAATCCAGATTAATAACCGAATACAGCCAATGTAGCTTCTGAAATGTGCATGCAGGAACCTCAGCCTTGAACCTCACAGCTGTAGGCCAGTGTTCCCAAGTTCTCAGTCCTGCCAATATTCACTTCCCACCTCAGTTGTCCAAAAAAGTTCTCAGTCCTGCCAATATTGGCTCTTCCCCCACAATGTCCCATCTAATGTCTCCAGTTCAGCCACAGATGTTGCTGCTGTTGGTGTACTTGGAACAAGAAGGGCATCCTACATTTTCATGCTTCTTGTTCAATGGTGCCAGAAGATCTGTCTGTCTTTCAATTTTGGCCTGCTCAATTCAATGATGAGATTACCCACTTCCCTTGTAGACTGTTGAGACTAGCCAATCCCCTGTTGAATGGTGGGTAGATAGCCAATTCCCTTGTGGATAGGCTAGCACTCCCTATTCACATATTCCTGCCCATCTACATAGCAAAGTCAGACAACGTCTAGGAAAAGTTGTACTGAAAGATAAGCTCTTAAGGGTCCTAACAAGAAGAATTAGTCATATATATTCATATTACTAGTAGTTTTTAATAGACTGACCTGAAAAAATATGTTTTGTTGTTATATGCTATTGAGTATGACTCATACTGACCCTATGAACAATAGAGCTGAACTCGTCCAATGCTGTGCTATCCTCACAATCTCTGACACACTCAAGCCCATTGCTACCATTACTATTCAGTCCACTTGGTTGAATGTCTTCCTCTCCTTCCTGTCCCCCCACCTTTTACAAGCATGAGGTCCCTCTTCAAGGCATAGCCTCTCCTAGCAACATGCCCAAATAATGTGAGTCAAAGCTTTATCTATCATCTTTGTCTCCAAGGAACACTCTGGCTGCATCTTCTCCAAGACATATCTCTTTTTCTTCTGGCAGTCCATAAGTTATTCAGCATTCTTCTCCAGCTTCATAGTTCAAAGGCATTAATTCTCCTTGTCATCCTTATTCATTGTTCATCTCTCAGACACATAATAAGTGCCTGAAAAGACCATGGCCTGAATTAGGCACACCTTAGTCTTCAAACTAATGAGAGTAACAGATTTCTCAGGAAGGAAAATCTGAGACTATATTCATGAGAAAGAAATACAGCCTGAGTTGGAATAAGGAAAGAAGGGAGCAGGCATGACACAGATTCTATAGCTTGTTCTCTATGAGCAGTGTACAGCATGTGTAATAAAAAATTATTATCAATTAACATGCCCCAAAGACTCATAATACATGCTGTGTTTTTTTTAAATTTTATCTACCCAAGTCCTCAGATTACATTGTTATTACTAATTATCTTGAATTATTTCTTTGTGCAGAGATTTCATTAGCTCTATTTCCGGTTTTCTCCCTTCAGGGACCAGTACATGTTATGTATGGACTTGTATGCTGGGGTTCATGGGTTAGAGAAGCATTTCCTAAGAACTAATACCTCAGAGAAGAGGGTGGCCTGACCTGGGTAGAGGTGTGTGAGGGGGATGGAAGAAAGAGCCCAGTAGACAAAGTCTCCTCTGGCTGCTCCATCTGACATGTTTTGGGCATGTAGCAAGGAGGGACCAGCCCTTGGAGAGGGACATCATGTTTAGGAAAGTGGAGGGACAGTGCAAGAGAGGACGACCCTCAATGGGATGGATCAATTCAGTGGTTGTGGTAATGGGAGTAGATGTGTCAGAGACAGTGAGGTTGGCACAGAATAGAGCAGCGTTTAGGGCTCTTGTACATAGGGTCACTATGAATCGCCAGCAACTTGATGGCACATAACAACAACAGCAACAAAGCAAGATTCTGCTGAAAATTCTTCAAAAATGACTGGAGCAGTACATCGACAGAGAACTGCCAGATGTGCAGGCTGGGTTTAGAAGATGCCATAGTACTGGTGATATTATAGCTAATGTTAGATGGATATCGACAGAAAGCAGAGAGTAACAGAGGAATGTCTATGTGTTTCATTGGCTAAGCAAAGGTATTTTACTGTGTGGATAACAACAAACCGTGGCTGACTCTGAGAAGAATGGGAATCCCAGAACATTTGATTGTGCTGATCTGAAACATATATTTGGACCAGGAGGCAGTCATCAAAACAGAGCAAGAAGACTGAATGGTTCAAAATCAGGAAGAGTGTACTCCAGGGATGTATTCTGTCTCCATACCTTTTCAATCCATATGCAGAACAGATCATCCAGGAGGCTGGGCTGTATGCAGAGGAATATGGTATCAAGATTGGAGGAAGACTCATCAACATCCTGCATTATGCAGATGACACAACACTGCTTGCTGAAACTGAGGAGGACCTGAAGTGCTTGCTGTAGAAGGTCAAGGACTGCAGCCTTATATATGGATTGAATCTCAACCTCAAGAGAACAAAGATTCTCACCACTGGGATCGTTGGCAACATCATTATAGATGGTGAAGAGGTTGAGATTGTCAACAACTTTAATTTGCTTGGCTCCACAATCAGCACTCTTGGTATCAGCGTCCAGGAAATCAAGAGAGCTGAAGAGCAATGACATCAGTCTGGAGACTAAGGTGCACCTAATCTAGGCCATAATCTTCACAATTGCTTGCTATGCATCAGAGGGCTGGACAGTTACTAGGGATGATAGAAAGAGAATTGATGCTTTTGAGCTGTAGTGCTGGAGAAGAGTGTTGAATATACCATGGACTGCCAGGAGAATAAACAGGTTCCTCTGACATACTTTGGGCATGTAGTAAGGAGGGACCAGTCCTTGGAGAAGAACATCATGCTTGGAAGGGTGGAGGGATGGAGAAAGAGAGGGAAACTATAATGAAATGGATAACACAGTGACTGGGATAATGAATGTAAATGTGTCAGAGACAGAGCAGGTTTTGGTGCTTTTCCTAGAGTCCTGCAGATCCTCTCTGGTCTGCAGTGCATACGTCTGGGAATCTCACTTTATATGTCACCTCCTCTACCGAAGTTTATTGTCCTTTTTGATCTGTAGAGTGGCAAGGCCAGGTTTCTGACCTGGGTGAGTTTTTGTCTGGGAGAGTGGCAGGCAGCTTCCTCACTAGCAGTTCGTGTGCTGGCTCTAATAGTGAGTCTCTTGACTGATTGCAGCTTCCTCTCTTAAAGTCTATCATCCTCCTGTGTCTGTGGGGTGTCCTCGTGGTGGTCAGGTACCCTGCCTGAAGCAGATTCCCTCCTGGGCAATCGCAGGCTCCTCACTCCCCTGCAATTCAATATACTGGCTCTGGGAGTGAGTCTTTCATTGGATTTCAACCTCCTTCCCTGAAGTCTTCTTAAGTTTGTATAGTGGCACTACCAAGTTTCTGAACTGTAGCAGCTTTGTCCTAGGGGGTAGCAGGAAGTTCCTTCTTCAGTGTGCTAGTTCCCGGAGTGAGCCTTTCCCCTGTTTTCCTCTATTTTTGTTTTATATTGGTTTGCGCACACAATTCATATAAGTTGTATATCATCTACATACATTGCATTTCACATATTTCAACAATTACACTGTGTTCCACAAAATTAATCACCATTGTTCTACGTCCACCACCGCACCATCCTCTCAGCTCCCCACTGGATTATTACACCCCACCCCCCCAAACTACCATCCCAGGAATTTCCTTCTCTCTCTACCCTCTGACTCCCTCCTTAAACTCCCCCCCCCCCTTTTGGACTCTTATCCATATCTTACTAGTTAACCTTCCATCTCCACAACAATGGCCTTATGCAGTAGTTGTCCTTATGAGAGTGAGTTCACTCAGCATAATACTCTCTAGTCTTTCCTATGTTATACAGTATTTTACAAAACCATTGCTCCTTAGTGCTGCATAGTATTATTTGAATGTGACATAATTTCTTAATCCATTCATTTGTTGAGGTTTGGGTTGTTTCCATTTCTTGATATTGTGTATAATTCTGCTATGAACATAGCTGTATAAATCTGCATTTGTATCTCAGTTCTACTTTCCTTGGAGTATATTCCTAGCAGTGGAATCGTTAGGTCATATGGGATTTCTATGTTTAGCTTTTTGAGGAAATGCCAAACTGCCTTCTAGAGTGGCTGTAACATTTTAGGAAATGACAGATATCTCAATCACAAAATAGGCAAAGAATATAGAAAAACTTTTCACCAAGGAAGGTCTTTGTCTGGACAGTGGACACATGAAGATTATTGTTTTCTTGTTCACATGCAGTTCAAGCCAAGAATTTAGAGGTTCTCCTTAATTATTGTTATTTTTATGCTGTCTGCTTCATATTGTTGTTGTTCTTAGGAGCTATGAGTCAAGTACAACTCATAACAACCCTATGAACAACAGTTCTGAACCCTGTCCTACTCTATGCCATCCTCACCATCTGTGACATTTTTTAGCTCATTGCTGCATTCACTGTATCATTCCCTCTTGTTGACGCTTCACCTTCACTGACACTCCAAGTAAGACCATTTCCAAGGAATAGTCCTCCTTATCTGCACAAAGTAAGTGAGATGAAACTTCACCATCCTCACCTCTGAGGAGCACTTTGGTTGTATTTTCTCCAAGATATTTCTGTTTATTCTTTTGGCAATCCATGGGATATTTGGCACTTTTCTCCAATACTACAACTGAGAGTCATTTCTTCTTCTGTCATCCTTATTCATTGTCAGTTTTCAGATCCCTAGCAAGTGATTAAAAACCAAACAAACAAACAAAAAACACCTGGCCATAATCAGGTGTCCCTTAGTCCTTAAACTGATATCATTGCTCTTAGAACTTTGGAGAGATCCTTGACATCAGACTTTCCTAATGTCTTTTAATTTCCTTCTTCACTCCATGGAGTCCAAGATGGTATATCTAGATGCAAGAATTTGATAGGGATAAGTAGATATCAGATAAGTGGGATTATATTATTGGTTAAAGGTACATAGCATCAGTTTGTGCTTGGAAGGGTGGATGGTAAGAGAAGAAGAGGAAGACCAGGTGGATTGACATGGGCTGAAATGGGCTGTAATGGGTCAGGAGGTATGAAAATAAAGCACAAGATAGGTACAAGATAGGGCAGAGTTCGAATCTGTTGTTCATAGGGTCGCTATGAGTCATACTCAAATTTATGGCACCTAACAACAACTCAGTTTATTACAGGATAGTCCAGGATGGTAGTGAGACAGGTTTTTCTAGTAACAGGTATTTTATTAGTAAAATTGTTTCCTCAGTTATGTCTGTTTCTGAAGGTGCATTGTAAAGATTTCTCAATAATGCTATGCACTAAGTCCCTTTGGATATAAGCTATCACATCTTGTGTCAGTTTAACTACAGTGGAAAAGACCTTCTGGGAATAGACTGTGATATTTTGCACTTATTAGACCTCAGAGAAAAGAGATGTCTTCTTTAGAGTATATGGTTAGATCAGCATTAAGGCTATAGGAACTGCTGTTAGAAAAAAAGCAGCTTTTAAAAATCCAGCATGGATTCCAGACACATGTCAAGACTTTAAAAGAGTTAAGACTCTGCTTGCAGACTGCTCTATTTATACACACACCAGGTGCCTCGGGTTTTAGACTCTCAGACACTCCAAAACATATCTGGAATCTATCCGTGTATCTCTTCTTCACTACTGCTAATCTAATACAAGGCCCTCCTCATGCCTCCCTGGTACCCTTGGAACTCATTTTCCTGTCCCACTTTTGTTCCTCTGCATTCTCCACACATTAGCCAGAGCAATATTTGGAAAACATAAATCATATCATGTGTCTCCCCTTCTTAAAACTCACCCGTGGCTTTCCATTAGAATCAGAAATCAACACCAAGATGCTCACACTGGTGTCCCAGACCCTGGTGACCTGGACCCTGTCCATCTCACACTCTCTATCCCATTCCATCCTCCCTCTCCTCCTCCTCTTTCCTAAATTACAGCTGCTCAATCTTCTTCAAATTCCTCCAACAGGCCAAGTTTGTGCCTGACTTGAGGCCTTTGCAGCAGCAAGTCCCTCTGCCTGGAGGTACTTTCCCTTACCTTACCTCTGTATCTGGCAAGACTAGTTCCTTCTTATGTTCAATATAAAAATCAATTTCTTAAAGAAGGCTACCTTGACTGAGAGAATAAAAATAGTGTTATCACTATCAGTGTCCTGCTTCTCTATACAGCTTTTACAAATGAAACAAAATACTCTATTGTTGAGCTGATTTTTTATTTTTTTTCTACAAAGCATAATGGGACAACTTCAGAGGAGTTCTAAGGCTCTCTGTCTCTATGGGACCACTCTGATTCATCTCTGTCCCAAGGAGCAGCTAATAGGTTCAAGCCACTCACTTTTCAGATAACTGCTAAACACTTAACCTGCTGCACCACCAGAAACTTAAATAATACTACTCTAATTTTCCCCTTATAATTTATTTCTCTATTGTCTATTTCCTCTTACCAGAATAAAAGCATCAGATGTATGCTGTTTTTATTGTTGCTGTGGGCCTTCAGGAAAGAACTGACTCATAGCTGACCCTTCAGTAGGTTTGCAGAGGCTGTAAATTGCACAGAAGGAAATTTCCCATCTTTCTTCTGTGGAGCCGTTAATAGATTTAAACTGTGCACCTCTGGGTTGGCCGCACAAGTCCTGACCACTGGGCCACCAGAGTTCCCTGCCAGGAGCCTGTTGTTGTTTGTTGTGTACTGTAGAGTCAGAAATGACCCATACCTGATGCTCTGGAGGGTTTTCAGAGGCAATTCATTTCAAAGAAAGAGATTGCCCATCCTCCTCCCACACTTAGTGTTTAGTGGGATTCGAACCATGGACGATGGGATTCCAACTGCGTGCCTTGGAGATTGCAGCGCAGCTTCTTGCCACTAGGCCATCAGGAGCGTAGAAACTTTTTTTTATTTGCTGTTCATTTTTGTGTGTCCAGTTCACAGAAATGTGCTTGGCATTTAATAAGCCTTAACACTGAATATGCACCAACTGAATACACCTAGTGACTGATTTCCACTCTGATTAGGTGTACGTGAGAACACAAAAAATTTCCCCTGAGAAGTTTCTTCTCAGTCACAAACTCTTTTGAAATACTATCAACTTCTTGGCAATATTTCATACCCATGGAAAACACAGATCCTGCTTTTCCTTCCTATTCCATGTGGTCCCTACCATATTACGTACTAGGCTCACAGCCGGTGTGGAGCATAGTATGGTTGATTGCACACCCTGAAATAATTGCTAAGCAATGTGAGACGATGCTGTTACACTTGACCCATTTGGACTCGTGTTCTTGGCAGATTCCTTTGGTGGGTGCCAAGCCAGGAACCAGAATAGCTATCAAGGAGTAGCCAAAAAAAAATAAATCCTGAAAATTCAAAATTTGAAGGAAAAAATCTATTGTTGTGGAGTTAATTCCTCCTCATAATGATGCCATATGTCCGTAGAGATTCCTTGACTGTAGTCTTTATAGAAGTGTATTGCAAGATCTTTCTTCCTTGACACCCACTGGACATGTTTACATTACCAACTTTTAGACTAACAGCCAGTCAAAAGTACAATGAGCAGAGCCCTTTTAGTCTTCCTTTATGAAAGTTTTTCTATAGTGGATTTTTCACAATGGCTTTTCTAGCCTTTGGCTTGTTGTGTACCATCAAATTGGAGCCAATCCATAGCTGACCCTCCAGGGGACTTTTCAGAAGCAGTAAAGCATAAGGGGGGAGACTGCCCATCTTTCTTTTGTAGGGAACTGGTGGCTTTGAACCACGTGCCTTTGGATTAGCAGTGCAGTATGTGGCTCACCAATACAGCTGGCTAATAATGTAAAAAAAAAGCACATTTTGAAGGGGAACCTGCATATAAGGTGTGCAGACCACTGATGGGGGCATTGGTCAGTTTTGTTATCCTGCCAAGCTTAGATTGAACAGATTCAGAGCAGAAAATAGGAATCTTGCTCTCATCAAGGAAGCAGCAGCAGAGTGTAGCTAACTCTTTATGCCACAGAATCCTTCAGGAAATCATCAAGACCAAGATATAACAGCTTAGATAATGATAACAGCAGCAGAGATGTGACAGAGAACCAGAAACCGATGTGAGATGAAGCTAAGCTAGAATCTGCTGCACCACGGAGCCAGACCCAAGGGCCTTGTCCTAGGCTGGCCCTGGAGGGCCATACATAACTGGTAGAACCAAAAGAGCTTTGTAACACTGGCCCAGAGTCATGAGACAGGGCCCAGAGCCACAAGGCTAAATAAAGGTGAGAAGAAGATATATGTGTCAGCACACCTGAGAAGAAGCTGTCCTGATTGAGGAAGTGTATCCTGACCAGTTCTAATCTGAGCTGTAACTTGTTTCTTCTTTAATAAGGCCCATCATCATAAGTATTATCATAATCATGACTATGAGTTCTGTGTGGCCATTGCAATTAATTATGGGACAGGCAGATGTTGCTAGAATTGATACAAGGCGGGGGAGTGTGGGTTTGTGTCTGACCTCATAGGAGTCAGCTTTGTGCTTTTAATGTCCTTGGTGGAGATTTTTTCCCTCTTTGTGGAGTTATTGTTGTTAGGTGTCATCAAGTTGAGAATGACTCAGAGTGACCCTATGAATAATAGATCTGAACCTTGTCCCATCCTGTGCCATCCTTCTCATATCTCACACTTGAACCCTCTACAAGCAGTCATTGTGTTAATCTATCTCATTAAGAATCTTCTTCTCTTTTATTCACCTTTCACCTTTCCAAGCATTATGTCCCTTTCCAAGGAATAGCTTCTCCTGTGTGCTCAAACTTGTGGAGTTGTGGTGTTGTTGTTATGTGTCATTGAGTTGATTATGACTCAGTGACATTATGAACAATGGCTCTGAATCTTGCTCTGTCTTGAACCAACCTGACCATCTCTGACACACCTAACCCCATTGTCACAGTCACTGTCATTCCATCTCATCCAGGGTCTTCCTTTCCTGCATCGACCCTCTACACTTCCAAGCATGATGTCCTTCTCCAAGGACTGGTTTCTCCTGGTAACATGCTCAAAGTATGTGAGATGGAGTTTTAAAATCCATGGCTCTAAGGAATAACCTGGCTTTACCCTCTTCAGGACATACCTGTTTGTCCTCTTAATGTTGTTGTTGTTGTTGTTATGTGCCGTCGAGTCGCTTGCGACTCATATAGTTCATTTATGTTCAGTGCCCTTCTCTGGCACCACAACTTAAAAGGCATAGATTTTTCTTCTGTCATCCAACTCATTGTCCAGCTGTTCAATGCATAGCAAACAATTGAGAAGATCCCTCCTCAGTTTCTATGTGCCAGGTTGTGTCATCTGCATAAATACAAGTTGCTGATGAGTCTTCCTAAAATCCTGATGCCACATTTTTCTTCATAAAGTCCAGCCTCCCATATGATCAGTTCAAACATAAAGATTGAAAAAGTATGGCTAAAAAGATACATCCCTGACACACTTTTTTTTTTAAACCATGCAGTGTTCCCTTGCTCAGTTAAAACAACAGCTTCCTGGTCTAGGTATAGATTTTCCCTGAGCATAATTAATCACTTTTAAGAGATTCCCATTCTTAGTTGGAAACAACCTAAGTGCCCTGCATCAAACGAATGGATAGAGAAGCTATGGTATATTCATACAATGCAATACTATGCTGCATTGAAAAACAAGGAACTCATGCAATATTATTCAAAATGGATGACCTGCAGGACATTATGCTGAGTGAAATATCTCAGTCACAAAAGGACAAATACTGCATAGTGCCACTGTTGTAAAACAGGACTGACATCGGGGTTGGGGGGAGACTGAGAAAGATGGGATAAATAATGTACACTGCATTGAAACAGATGAGGGAGAAAACTGTTTAAAAGAAATATGTGATTAGGTACTATTTCCAGAATGAAGGCTGCATAGTGGAGTGGATTTGGGGGGAGGCATTGTATAACAATGAAAGAATTTTTCTTTTACTTTTCAAAGAGAAGAGCAAATTGTGGGGAGGGAGGTGGGCAGGGAGAAAAGTACAACAGTGAATTAATGGAAATCCTCAGTTTCTGTAAACTTTCATTAAAATTAATAATAACAAAAAAATTTTAAAACGAGATTACCATTCTTTTCAATGTTAGCAGTAGTTTGTTATAATCCATATGTTTAAATGCCTTTGTATAGTCAATAAAACATAAACAGACATTCTTCTGGTAGTCTCTGCTTTCAGCCAGGATCTATCTAACATCTGCAATGATGTCTTCAGCAAGATCTTACTTGCATGTGATAGTAACAATATTGTTCTGTAATTTCTACTGGATCACCTTTTGCTGCCACCCTTGTAAATGCTAAATGGTTTCTGAAAAAATTTAAAAAGTTTGGTTGATTTTCAGATCTTTCATTCTTTTATCCATTCAGTAAATATTGATTGAGCTTCTTCTGTAGGCTAGGCATTGGGTAGGGATACAGTAATGGGGAAAGTATTAGAGTCTCTGACTTCATGACAATATAGTTGATTGGAAAAAGTAGACAAAAAAATATCAAAACATAAAAGCTAACATATAATTTCAAAAGAATATAAATGCCATACTAGAAAAGGATAGAGTATAAATTATATTGAACTTTTTCTTTATTTCATTTTTCTAGAAAAATATTTGCTTCCTCTGAGAATATTTTTTAGACAAAAGAAGTATATCATTTTCCTCACCCCTGCCATCCAAAGTAGATTTTAGAAATTAAAGAAACACTTGGCATTCTAATGGTAAACAAAATAAATAGGCAAAACAAGACAAAAACCTCAGTCTCGGATTATTTCAGAGGCAGTATAAATAGTCCTATAATATTGACAAAGGTCCAAAGACAATGTAATTGTAGAAGTGGGCACAATATCTGCATTCTGTTGCTGTTATTGTGTGCCACTGAGCTAGAACATAGCTGGTCCTGCAGTGGGTTTTCAGAGGCTATAAATCACAAGGGAGGAATTGCTTCTTCTTCTCCTGTGGAGTAGCTGGTGGATTCAAACTACTTGCCTTTTAATTTCTTAACCATTAGGCCACCAGAACTTCCTACCCAAGATCTAAAATGAGTAAAATATATTCTGGACACTACTTGAAAAGAAATGACTAATATACTTCAAAAAGACACATTATTTAAAGTTTGAAATAGTATATTCTTTATTAAAAATTTAAAATCACGTATGCATTTGGGGTTTTGTTGTTGTTGTTTAATTTTACACTGGTTTATATACAAACTTCATATACACTGGCCCTCATACAGATCACGTCCACCTCCCCAACTCTATCCTCTCCACCTATCAAACCACGACATAAGGACAAATACTATATAAGACCATCATTGTAAAAATAGATAGCAAGTAAAATGTTTATGATAATTTAAGGAGGGGAGCAGAGCAGTGAGGATGGGTGAGGGAGTAATCATGGGATATGCATTTGTTTTGTGAGTATAACGTTAAAAACAAAACTTATAATCATTTAACAAAGAATAATGGTCTAATGCCCTTTCCCCTCAAGCCTTCTCTACAGAAACTGTGTTTTTTAATTTCTTTCCTATTTTATCTGATATTTATCCAAAGACTTCTAAATATTATTTTATTCTACTACTCTTTATTTAGAAATTTTAGAGATTATACTGATTGACTTTCAAAGTAGATGAGAATTGAGCTCTCTTTCACATCCTTTATGTTTTTTCCATAGTCCAAATAACGGAATTTTTAAGTTAATACTTAATAATATTTATACCATTAAACAAGTAAACACTAGTCAATGCTGCACTTAGTCCTGTATTATGATTGTATTTTTTTTGGGGGGGGTACAATTTTTGTGTTTTCCTAGAGTTGTTACCTCTTTTTTAACTACTTAGTTTTCTTTGTACTTATGATCAGTTCAATCTTTGCACACTTTCAGCCAACCTCTCAATATAAGTTACAGGCATTTGCCCCATCCCCTGAGATAAGACCTCTAGAATCCTCTATGTTGTTGTTGTTGTTAAGTGCCGTTGAGTCATATATGACTCATAGCGACCCTGTGAACGAAAGACCTGAACACTTGTACAACTTTCATCGTCTCTCCAAGTTCATGTTCATAGGGTTTTTGGAGGCAAGCTATTTTAGAAATGGATGCCAATCCTGCTTCCAAGCTTGTTTTAATTCAGGAGCTCCACCAAACACTGTCCACCATGGGTAGCCATTATTGCATTTGGCACATAGAGCAGCTTCAATTTTTCGAACTCTGGTGAATAGATAGGGAGCCCGGCTGGCCTACTGGTAAAATGTTGCAAATGGTTCAAGCCCACCAACTGCTTCATAGAAGGATGGGCAGTCTTCTCCTGTGTAATTTACTGCCTCTGAAAGCTCATTAGAGGATTCGCTAGGAGTCAATTCACAACAACAGTGAATGGATAAGGTCACATGCTTTTTTGCTACATACTGAATTGCCTCTATATCTCTTTCACATTTTGCAGTCCCTATTTTCTTCAGTCTCATGCCTTCACATACTGGTGATATGATACTGTTTTAGGAGAGCACATCATTTAGTGGCTTACTTAAATCATGTTACGAGATAAACATTTTTCAGTCTTTTCACATCTGAAGGTATCTTTATTTTACCCTCATAGAAATTTTGTTTATGAAATTCCAGATGAAAATTCATTTCTAACAGGAATTTGGAAGCCTTGTTCCATTGTTTTCCAACAAATCTTACTGGTGTTACATGTTTAATTTCATTTTTAAAATAGATTCTTTGTATGTCATTATTTCATAAACCTCAACCACCCAAAATAAGAATTTAACCATAATATTCTTGTTAACATAATAAAAAGGAACCTTAACACAACAATATTTTGCTCACTATATTATTGTCTCAAAGGCTTCCTTCAATTTATTGATTCATGGACTAAAGTAGACAGAAACATTGCCATTCCAGCACATTTGCATTTGATATTCACTTTACCTGCATACTGTCCCTCAGAGAGTTGGATAATTCATTCTTTCTCTTTTTCTTTTCACAGACATTTACTGTGGGCCTATCTGACCCTGATTACCCCAGTCACTGAATCAATCCACCTCATAGAGGCTCTTCCTCTCCTGTGCTGTCCCTCCACCCTCCTAAGCATGATGTCTTTCTCCAAGGACTGGACCCTCCTTGCAACATGTCCAAAGTATGTCAGATGAAGCTTCAGAATCCTTGCCTCCAAGGATCAGCCTTGTTTAAAACCCTCTCTAGGATGAACCTGTTCATTTTCTTAGAAGTCCATGGTATATTCAATACTCCTCTCCAACACCACATTTCAAAGGCATCAATTCTCCTTCTATCCTACCTAGTCATTGTCCAGCTATCTGATGCAAATATCAGGTGTACCTTAGTATCCAGGGTGGCACCATTGCTCTTCAGTGCTTTGGAGAGGTCCCTAACAGCAGACTTATGCATCATAATGTGTCTTTTAATTTCCTGGTGGCTGGTGCCAAGAATGTTGACTTCCTCATTCATTGTCCAAGTCTCAGATGTATAGGAAGCAAGTGAAAATACTATGGCTTAGATCAGTTGTACTTTGGTCTTTAAACAGGTGTCTTTGCTCTTTAGAACTTTGGAAAGCTATGTGACAGCAGATTTCTCCAATGCAACACATTTTTTAAAACTTTTTTTTTTAAATCTCTTTACTGCTACTACCATGAGTATTTATCGTAGATCTAAGTAAAACTCTTGAGAATTTTATTCGTTTTCCTCCATCTATCAGATGATTTTCCTCTATCCCTTAGACAATATTGACTATCAGTCTAGATTTGCATTTCATTGATGTTGAGATATAATGCATATTAGAGAATATATTCTTTGATCTTTTTCAGTAAGTGCTTGAAGTATTCACTTTCTGCAAGCAAGCAAGATTGTGTCATCTGCAGATTACAGGTTGTTGATAAATGTTCTTCCAATTCTGATGCTGCATTTCTCCATATAGTCCAGTTTTTGCATTATTTGCTTAGCTTAGGAGGAATAGGTGTGGAGAAGGAATACAACGGAAGTTTCTTTCTCATACATGCAATGTCCTTTATAGTTGGAGATGCCTCCACAGAGGGCTCTCCCTTTCCAGGTGGGTTTGACGTTCTAAACTGCTTCGATCTTGTGGTCCCATGAGAGTTGTATATGAATAACTAAATTTCGTTCCCACAATCCATTAACAAGAAGTAGTTTCATGGACTTGCCATCTTTAGAGGCAAGGTAACAAATGGAGAAAGAGCATAAGCTTGCAACATCCTCTGGAAAGAAAACAGGCAAGATGAGGGAACATTAGATGTCTCGACTATAGTCTTGTAGTGGAAAGTGATTCCGAAGAGACTGTGATGTGAAACAATGATTTTTCACTCAGGTAAGAGGATAGATAGATTCTAGTCTTTTTCCGAATACTTCTCTTTCTTTATTTTCTTCCCATCTCACCACATCCAGTTCTCCTTTCCTCTCTTCATTTTCCCTTTCTATTCTCCTCCTCCCTCTCTTCTTCCTTCAGACTTACTTCTTTTTCTCTTGTTTGGGGAAATATGTCTTGAGAGGTTTTTATAAATTTTTATTGTACTAATGTTTTTGTATTATGAAGCAACCTGGATTATCAGAAGTCTTGATACTTCATAGTCCAAGATAATATTGCACCAAATGAATGCAATTGTTACATGTCTAGTCATTGATTAGAAGACACTTCTGATGGCCTTGTACCTCAGCTATGATTAGGTCCAAACTTCTTACCAAGTTATAATTGCATTCTATCTAGATCTGCTTACTGTTGAAGCCACATTTTATCCTCATGATTCAATTCCTGCATGCAAAAGAATCATCTGGACAGTTTGTTAAAAATGTAGGTTCTCATGCTCCATCCCAGGAAGTTATAATGCAGTACATCTGGTAGAGGGGGTGAAAATTTGCATTTAAATAAGTGGCTTCATATGATTCTCAAGCAGGAGTTTATAGACCAATTCTTGAGGGGTAAAGTGATCTAGAGAAAATGAAGCATTTAAGCTTAAAAGATTTACTTCTAATGCGTTCTTATGCTGCAAATGCAAATGACCCCAATACTCTTGTAGCTTTTAACTTTCAGTAATATGGGAAGCTCAGCTAAACAGAATTACTCAGTCACAGAGGGCTGCAGAGGGTCAGCATGTGAGTAATTATTAAATGAGTATAAATGGTGTGACTCCCATCTCTAGGAGCTATAGGAGTTGAGAAACGGGAAATTGAAGTTTGGAGACCGGACTAGGCAGAAAAAATTTTACCGTGAATCTGTGGTTGGTAAAATGTGTGCACATTTGAAGACAGAGAGATCAGAGAGTTGAATGGAAATAGAATCTATTTGAACAAGCAGTAGGCAATTCACATAAAAAAAGTGACCAAAAGAATAATATACAAGATAGTAGCTACAAATGAAAGGAAATATCTTGTAGTTCATTCTCTAAGTGATTTTCCCCCTTATTAATATTGTTGTTAGACACTTTTGAATTGATTTCAACTTGTACGGACCTCATAAGCTCTGCCATGTGGATGTTAAGTAAGGAATAGGTTGTCTGCATCAGCCTGTTAACTGGTCAGAAGAAGGGAAGTGAAAAGATTCAAATCCACCAAAAAGAGAGAAGATAGTTTAATTTGTTACTTGGGAAAAGAGAATTCCCAAGCACTTCTAATACCATAGTCAACTAATACCATAGATTCAAAAGACATTCTGTGATTCATAAACTAGAAGTGCATCTAACCCAAGACCTTACTTGGACACCCATTTGTCCATATCTGTAAAGAATTAAGGGCTGCAAGTGTATCATGTTTTTATGTAAATAATTTTTTTAGCAAAGCTTACAGACCACTTGATCATTAACGTCCTTTTTGCACTATGTGTATTATATGTGTGTGTGGATGCTATTTTGTGGGAAAAGATGGTAGCTCTGGTGGCCTAGTGGCAAGAAACTGTGCTGAAATCCTGAAGGCACACAGTTCAGTTCCACCAGCTGCTGTGCAGGAGAAGGACAGACAAACTCCTTCCATGCAATTAACTACCTCTGAAAACTGGCCACAGGGTCAGCTGTGAATTGGTTCCATATGGTACACAACAACAAGGTATCTATTACAAAAATGATTGTTAGTGGTAAAGGTCTCCTAGAAATTCTCAAGTAGCAAATGAGTTATTTCTACTGAATATTTTGTATTGGAATATTTAATGTAACTTAGTCACAAGAACATTTGTCCTCTGCACCGGAAATTCCCAGGAAAGCTCTGTGCCTATTATATTCTTTAATGACTGAAGTGGTTTGATTGATTAGAGTACTTTTTTAATCCTCAATCTATTGAACTTAAGTAGCTAATAAGAGAATAAAAAACTTTTCTTTAAAACTTTAACAGCAGTTACAAGCTTAATTAAATCCCTCTGGTTTTCAACAACAGATAAAAATTTCCTGATTTATATCAAACTCCTTAGACAGCAAAATAAGTTACTAATATAATCTTCACAAAATAGGGTATATATAATATTTAATATTGCTGTAACTGTAAAGAATATTAAGGATTTTTAAAGTCTCTTTATCATTTCTGTATTTGTTTTCTTTCTATATAATTGTTGCTGAATGGTGGGGAGAAAGGGAAGGCCTCTGGCCAGGACGGGTCACCTGAGCTCCAGACTGGTGCAAGCCTCCCAGTGGCCTTTAATAGAGGGTAGAAAAAGCTCTCCTGTGTTTGGCTGTACCGGCTCGAGAAAGCTCGCCAACTGGGAAGACGGCTGCCGCGTGTGTTGAGCCGGGAGAGATCCGCACGAGGCTGAGGTTCTCCTGACCAATCCATATGTCCCACATCTGTAAGCCCTCTCTATCCTGTCTTCCTGTGTATATAAGTGCAGTATTCTCCTAATAAAGTTGAGCTGGGTTGACTCTCTGATCTTCTCCCTGAGTGGCGTCTCCTTCGTGCTTACTACCATCAGGTTGTCGCTCTTAAGTTACCGGTGAACTGACAGCGACAAATAATTACTGCTCAAGTCAAGCATGACTAATAATGCCCCTATAGACAATAGATCTGAACCTTGCTCTATCCTGTGCCAACCTCATCATCAGTGATATACTTAAACCCATTGTTACAGTAACTATGTTAATTTATCTTATTGAGGATCTTTCTCTCTTTGTCTGGAAAAAAAAAGTGCAGCCAGAGTGCTCCTTGGAGGAAAGAGAGGCAAAGCTTTGTTTCTCATATATGTAGCACATTGCTAGGAGAACCTATTCCATGTAAAGGGATTTCAGGCCTAGAAAGGTGGAGAGTCAGTGAATAAGAAGACCCCCCAACAAGATGGATTGACACAGTGACTGCAGCAGTGGATTCAAGTGTGTCAGAGATTATGAGGATGGAACATGACAGGACAGGGTTCAGATCTCTTGTTCACAAGGTCAACACTAGTTGTACTCAAAACCACGGCATCTAACAATAAACATGTTTAATTTGGCATCATTTTAATATTTTAGTTCTACTAATTTGACATCTTCCTGAGACTGCAGCAATAATGCTGGATAGCAAGAAAAGGAAAACATCCTGAGACTACCCAAACTTAAAGACTGGCTTATTCCCAACACACAGGATTTCAGTGTTCCTCTTTAGGTGATTCCAATCTGAGTCATAGCATCTCAAGCCGAATTTCTTTTTTATTGTTAAATTACAATTAAATGTAGTGTGTTACCTCAATAAGACTTTTGGGGCCCATTTTTCCAAAGCTTTGTAAGCCATGTCTCACCAGAAAATGATAAATTAATTACATCTTGCTTGGCTAGTGTTGCCAGATCTATTATTCTATCATTATAATAGATAGTTTTTATTTGTTAGTCATTATTATAAAAACTATTATATTATGTATCAGTTAATAGTATTCACCAAGAATTTTCATCTCCTATGAGTTCACATACTTATTCTTAGGGAACTCAATTGGCCTCGTGGCAAGAAGCTGTGCTGCAATCCCAAAGACATGCTGTTTGAGCCCACCAGCTGCTCCACAAGAGAAGGCTAAGCAATCTCCTCCCGTGTGATTAACTGCCTCTGAAAACCCACTGGAGGGTCAGCTATGGGTTGGTTCTGACTCTACGGTACACAGCAGCATAAATGTTTATTTTTTTAGGACATTTAATTAATTTATCATCTTATAAATCAATGTTGAACCCACATACAACTAGTATGACCACTGGTGCTATTTACAGATCATTTCTCTTCATACCTAATTATTAGTATGCTTACCAATGGTGACCATTTCTTTTGGGTTAGTTCCTAGTACAGTTCGAATGTTTACTTGGTGTTCTCAGAAGTAATTGTTTCCTATTCGAATAAACAGGAACAATTGCATATCTATACGTAAGAGCAACTACATATTTAATTGAAGATAGAAAATTACACACACAAACACACACCCCTTTACGTATTCAATTGCTCTTTTGTCATTTTACTACCAATTCGAGTACCTTAAAAATACACTAATTTTGTTTTAGTAGTTGTTGTTGATTGCCTTGAGTTGAGCACGACTCATAGAGACCCTATGAACAAAATGCCTGAAGCTCCTCTACAATTATCGACATTTATCAAAGTTCATAGAGTTTCCAGAGGCATGTTATTTGGGAAGTGGATGCCACTCCTAAGATTTTGCAGACTCTTCCTAAAACTTTCTTCTCAAGACATGAAATCAACTATTATATTAGCTAGTAAGAAAGAGGCTGCTTTGAAGGAAATGGCAAAAAATAAGACTCCAGGAATAGATGGTATACCAATTGACATATTTCAGTTAACAGATGCTGCCCTGGACGTGCTCACCAAGTTGTGCCAAGAA
>NW_006399806.1:17970122-17993220 GCF_000299155.1 Elephantulus edwardii
GTTTCAGCAAGCAGGGTTGTGTCATCTGCATAACGCAGGTTGTTGATGATTCTTCCACCAATCCTGATGCCACATTTCTTCTCGTACAGCCCAGCGTCTCAGATGATCTGTTCTGCACACAGATTGAAAAGGTATGGAGACAGAATACATTTCTGATGGAGCCCCTTCTTGATTATGAGTCATGTAGTATCTCCTTGCTCTATTCTGACGACTGCCTCTGGGTCCAAGTACAGGTTTCACATTAGCACAATCAAATGTTCTGGGATTCCCATTCTTCTCAAAGTCAGCCGCAGCTTCTTGTGATCCACACAGTCAAAGGCCTTTACATAGTCATTGAAGCACAGATACACATTTTTCTGGTATTCTTTGCTTTCTGCTAAGATCCATCTAACATTAGCTATAATATCCCTAGTACCACAACCTCTTCTAAATACAGCCTGCACATCTGGCAGTTTTCTGTTGACATATTGCTCCAAACGTTTTTGGATAATTTTCAGCAGAATCTTCCTTGCATGTGATATTAATGATATTGTTGGATAATTCCCGCACTCTGTTGGATCACCTTTCTTTGGAAAGGGAACAAATATCAATCTTTTCCAGTCACTTGGACAGCTGGCTGTCCTCCAGATTTCTTGGCACAACTTGGTGAGTACATCCAGGGTAGTGTCTGTTTGTTGAAATATGTCGATTGGTATGTCATCAATTCCTGGAGCCTTGTTTTTGGCCAATTCCTTCAGAGTAATTTGAACTTCCTCCTTCATCACCATAGGCTCTTGATCATATGTTATTTCATTAAATTCTTCTGTGTCATCCAATTCCTTCTGATACAGTGACTCTGTGCACTCCTTCCATCTTCTCTTGATACTTCCTGGATCATTTAACATTCTACCCAAAGTGTTCTTAAGTATTGCCACCCATGACTTGAATTTGTTTTTCAGCTCTTTCAGCTTAAGAAATGCTGAGTGAGTTTGGCCCTTTTGATTTTCTGACTCCAGCTCTCTGCACATTTCAAAGAGAAAGAATATGGAAGAGAGAAAGAATACGGAAGAACTGTGTCAGACACTTGGAAGAAGTTCATGCCATGCCTGCCTACGTTCCTCCAGTAACAGTGAGTCTTAGCACTGTATCTAACTGCTAAGGAGACTAAAATGTGTAGTCTGGCCAGTCCCTGGCTGCAAATCTGTTCACAAGAAAGAATAGAGCAGAATGTAGTGGGTGGTGAGCAGTCCTTGCTGTACCTGCTCTCAAGGAAGGTCTAGTCTCTGTTTGCAGTCAACAGTGTTCAAGAGAGAAATCTGAGCACTAACTGAAATCATAAGCATTGCTGATTATAAAAAATTATGATTGAGACACAATTGACAGTGAAAGCAATAATATAGAGTTGACTTTTCCTACTTAGTTCAATATGTTGCTGTTTCCCTATTACCTGTAATATAGATTTCATTAATCATAAGACACACTACAACTCTAACAATGAAAAAGGGGACTACCCAAAAATACAATGGGTGGGCATAGAGTCTCCTAGTGTTGCTCTAACAGCAACACCACAATGGAATACTATGCTGCATTAAGAAACAAGGAACTCATGCAATATTATTCAAAATGGTTGACTCTGGAGAACATTATGCTGAGTGAAATATCCCAGTCACAAAAGGACAAATATTACATGATGCCACTGTTGTAGAATGGGACTAACCTTGGGGTTGGGGAGACACTGAGTAAGATGGGTTCAATAATGTATACTGCACTGAAACAGAGGAGGGAGAAAACGGTTTAAAAGAGATATATAACTAAGTATATCTGTCATCACAGGAGACTAGAGCGAGGGCTACATGGTGGAGGGGACCTGGGGGAGGGTTTGTAAAACAATGAAAGAATCTTTTCTTTTACTTTTCCATAATTTTTGGACTCATGTACTTATAACTTGTTAGTCAAATTTGTGTCTTCTAGGTTGCAACACCCCCATGATACATCTTCAAGGATATGAACATGTACGGCCAAGCACAATCAATAAGAGTGCATCTAAATTCCAAAATCAATCTCCATAATAGTCTATGTGTTTCCTACTGCCAAAGGGGCCCTTTAGAGTAGTGAGAGAAGATCTTCACCCTGAAACCCACAGCGTCCCTTTTCAGCAGGAAGTAGCTAAGAGAATACGCCATCCCCTTTTCCTTATGACTCAGGGTGAAGTCTCTCTCAGGGAGGAGTGATAGGGAATGGCAAAGGACACACTGACAAAGAAGATTAATCAGAACTAGCTTTGACAAGCACTGTGGCATTTGGACAAGAACAAACTGGGAGGAGGTTAGAGAGAATAGTGCAACAATGAATGAATGGAAACCCAAAATCTCTGCAAATGTTTATGAAAATTAATAAAATATAATTATAGAAAAAAAAACAAAGTAAATTTTCTTTTCTCATAATTCTGGACACTGAAAAGCCAAATCATGTCCAATTTGATTCTTTCCTTGTCCATAGATTCCTACTGTTGTGTGCTGTTGAGCAAGAACTGACCCATAGCTTACCCCCTCAGTGGTTTTTCAGAGGTGATAAATCACACAGGAAGAGATTTCCCATCTTTCTCCTAAACATCAGCTGGAGGATTCAAACTATGTGCCTTTGGGATTGCAGCACAGTTTCTTACCACAAGACTGCCAGAGCTCCTAGGTTCTTAGGAGATCAGTATATATTTTCTTTCCTTCTATAACTGTGCATACCTCTGTGTCCTAGGGTCCTTGGGCATCTTTATATATGACATCTCTAGGAATCCCAGAACACTTGATTGTGCTTATGTGAAGCCTATAGTTGGAGGCAGTCATTGGAACAAAGCAAGGAAACACTGCATAGTTTAAAATAGGGAAACGTCTATGCCAGGGATGTGTTCTATCTTCATTTTTCAATCTATATGCAGAACAAATCATCTGAGAGGGTGAGCTCTATGAGGAGAAATGTGGCATAAGGATTGGGGAAGATTCATCAACAACCTTCGTTATGACACAACCTTGCTTGCTGAAACTGAGGAGAACCTGAAGCGCTTACTGCAGAAGGTCAAGGATTGCAGCCTTCAATATGGATTGAAGTGCAACAGCAAGAAAACAAAGATTATAACCACTGGGATGGTTGGCAGCATCAGTGAAGAGATTGAGACTGTTAACAGCTTCAGTTTGCTTCAATCAACACTCTTAGTACCAGCAGCCAGGAAATCAATTGGAAAAGTCTGCTGTCAGGGATGTCACCAGAGTGCTGAAGAGCAATGATGTCAGTCTGGAGACTAAGGTAAGATCAGGCAATGGTCTTTGCAATTACTTGCTAGACATCAGAAAACGGGACAATGACTAGGGATGACAGATGTAGAGCTGATGCCTTTGAGCTGTGGTGCTGAACAAGGGTATTAAATTTACTATAACTTCCAGGAGAACAAACAGGTTCATCCTGTAGAGGGTAAAACCAGTCTGTTCCTTGGAGGCAAGGATTTAGAAGTTCCAACTGATATACTTTGGGCTTATTGCAAGGAAGGGCCATTCCTTATAGAGGGGCATTATGCTTGGGAGGGTGGAGGAACAGTGCAAGAGAGGAACTCAGTGACCGGAGTAATGAGGGTAGGTGTGTTACAGACAATAAGGTTGGCTCAGAATAGAGCATGGTTCAGAGCTGTTGTACATAGGGTTGCTATGAGTCACAAGCAACTCAAAGGTGCATAACAACAAGGTTCCTTGAAGGATACAAATACTGTCTGACTTCCTCCATGTGTGCATGGCCCTGTATCTACTCTTCTCTCCTTATAACTCAAAAGCAGTGAGGTTTAGTATGTTACAACTGTCTGACTGATTACATTACATTCTGAAGGGCTTGCTGAACTGCCTTGGATGAAAGGCCTGCTGATCTGTTTCTGAAAGGTCACAGCCTTAAAAATTCTATGAGCATGTCTACTCTACACACAAAGGGGCACCATAAGCTAGAATTAACTCAATGGCAATTAATGCCACAATAAAAATTGTTAGAATTTAGCATGTGGGATGTGTTATCAGATGACAGAGTGACCAGCAGTGAAGAGCCTAAAAGGACATCAAGAGTGCTGCTATATCCAGAGAAGCTGCAGTCACTACATCTGGTCCTGCAGAAGCCCTGGCTTCTCTGTGGACAAGTGCTTTCAGAAACACCCCCTAACTATCTTTTTCCAAACAGCTTCCTGCTTTCTGTCTCAGCTCCTTAGAGATGTCAATACAGGTGCTGTTAGGAGCCTCTAGCATTCAAGTCCCCAGTGAGTTAAAGAAATGAGTACGTGCCTTATGCAGCAGACCTTTGTGAGTTCTGTAAGTCTGGTCTTTCATCAAAAGCCTAATAACCTGAATATGTTGTTGTTGTTGTTGTTGTTGTTGTTGTTGTTGTTGTTAAGTGCCATCAAGTCGCAGGTGACTCATAGCAACCCTATGAAGGAGAGTCCTCAACGCTTGGGTGCCTTTCATCCTCTCTCCAGGTTCATAGGGTTTCTGGAGGCAAGCTATTACAGAAGTGGATGCCACTCCTCCTTTCAAGCTTGTTTTAATCGGGGAGCTCCACCCCACTCTCTGTCCACATTGGGTAGCCAACCATTAACACATTTGACACATCAGAGTCACAGTGTTCAGCCTCACAGCAACCACAAGTGACCACTGTACGGCAACTTGTACACCAGGGCTATACAACCTAGAGGGATATCTGAACAAAAACAACCAAAAACAAGCCCGAGTGCCGCGGATTAAAAGTCACCCACCTTTGGCTTGGTAGCATCGCTTTCTGTGCACTGGGACAGCTGATCTCTCTCTCTCTGTTGATGTTATTGTTGTTAAGTGCCATCAAGTCGCAGCTGACTCATAGCAACCCTATGAAAGAGAGTCCTCGACTCTTGGGTGCCTTTCATCCTTTCTCCAGGTTCATAGGGTTTCCAGAGGCAAAGCTATTATGGAAGTGGATGCCACTCCTCCTTCCAAGCTTGTTTTCATCGGGGAACTCCATTTGCTCCAATTTGGCCCCGACAAGGAGAAGTAATATTTTATGACACTTAAACATAGTAGGCAAGATATGTATCTATTAGCCCTTGAACTTGTAGCAAGTTTTTTAGCCTTATGAGTCTCAGGGAAGATGGTGTTATACCTACCTTGTAGGCTTGATGTAGGTTTAAATAATGTATAAAACTGCTTAGCATAAGGCTTGGTGTGGGGTTGTTTTGTTAGGTGCAACTAACTCATAGTGACCCTGTGGACAGAATATTTGAAGCCTGTCCTATTCTGTTCTATCCTTACCAACTCCAACACACTTGAACCCATTGCTGCAATCATTGTGTCAGTCCATCTTGTTGGGATCTTTCTTTCTTTTACTTACCCTCAACCTTTCCAAGCATGATGTCTCTTTCCAAGGAATACCCCATTCTAGTAACATGCCCAAAATATGTGAGATAGAAGCTTTGTTGTCCTTGCCTCTAAGGAGCACCCTGACAGCACCTTCTCCAAGACATCTGTTTATGCTTTTGGCAATCCATGGGACATTCAGTAAGTTCTCTTCTCCAACATCACAGCTCAAAAGCATTGATTCTTCTTCTGTCATTCTTTTTCATTTTCCAGCTCTCAAATGCAAATAAGTGGTTGAAAAGACCATGACCTGAATCAGGAACACTTCAGTTTTTAGACTGACATTGCTCCTCAGCATTTTGGAGAAGTCACTGACAGTAGGCCTTCCCAATGCAATGGATCTTTTGATTATTACTAAGGGTGTTGGTTGTGGATCCACTTAAGATGAAATAATTGACCATTTCAATCTTTTCTTCATCTATTATGGTGTTGCTTATTGGTCCAATGGTGAGGATTTTTGTCTTTTAATGTTGAGATGTAATTCATGTTGGAGGCTGTAGTCATTCATCTTCTGCAGTAAGCTCTTCAAGTTCTGCCCACTTTTCGTAAACAGGGTTGTGTTATCCGCATAATACAGGATGTTGATGAGTCTCCTGTGACCCTGATGCCTGTCACATTCTTCTTCATAGAGTCTAACTTCTCAAACTATATGTTCACTCCACAGATAAAATAAATATAGAGAAAGGATACTGCCCCTCATGAACACCTTTCTTGATTTTAAGTCATCTTTCTTGGTCTCTGTACAAGTTTAGTATGAGCATAATGTTGTGGAATTCTACTTCTTCTCAATGTTTCTCATAGCTTGTTATGATCCACACAATCAAATGTCTTTGCCTCATCAGTAAAACACAAACAGACATTTTTCTGGTATTCTTTGCTTTCAGCCAAGATCCATCTGACATCAGCAATATCCCTGGTGCCAGAAGTACTAAAAGAATAGTAATTTTTCTGATCAAAGCTGATAACAGAACCTTGTTCTACCATCTTATTTGATTTTAAAAATCAGCCAACTGGTCAGTTTTCCTCTATATTTTCACCCCCTCTGTGCTGTGTTTCTAATAACCTTCAGTCTCCCAAAGAAAGACTCTATTTAGAAATGATTGGGCCAATGGAGTGTGTTATTGTCCCAGCGTCATATTTGTCTTGATGACTAACCACATGTCACAGCAATTGTTTCCATTCTTGCTTCCTCCATTCATCATTCACACAATGCAAACACACAGCACTCCATTGAGCACTCAAATAATCCACATCTCCCAGTGGACAAAGACTTATTCAATACCAACATATGAGTTGGATCCCTGGCAGCAAACACGGGGAGTGACTTCATTAATCTGGGTGACCCCAGCACCCTATTGCCTTGATGCTGATTCAGAATGAAGGACTAGTTGCCCACTAACCCGTGCTGCCTGTCTCTGGTATTTGAAGAAAGAATGTGTTCTAACTATCCTATTATATGCTATTGAACAAGTGACAGTTCTCCTGGGATTTCTTAGACAATTTGATGATGGCTGTACAGTTACAAAAAAAAACCCAAAACAAAAAAAACCCACTCTCCCCACCCTTTCACTGAAGAGGGGGAGACTGTGGCTTCAGGGAACCCAACAACTGTTGGGTTTTCCCTCCACTTCTGTGAGCTCAGGCTCAAATAAATACAGTTCTTAACAGTTTAGAGATATCAAGCCTACTCTTTTTATAATATTATAATCAAGACATTATATCTTTGATATAGTTTCCTGGAATTGGGGGGGGCAGAAGACTGGAATATCTTCAGAGTGTTAATTCTGTTCTTTCCCCTCTCATCTCCCACATAACCTCCCCTCTCCTCTTCTTTCAATCTTTCTCCTTTTATTTCCAACTTTTCACCCAAGATCCTAAATGGATAGGATTCTCTTGGTCTGTACTAAAAAACTCTGTCTTTCTTACCTGCATTTGCACTTGTACTTTAGAAACCCCCAGAAACTTTGCTTGGGGCAGTCACCCATTTTGACTGGAGTCTCAAGCCACAGGAGTTGGAGTAGGATGAAGGAACTCTGAGAGCAGGTCGAGAAGAGTGTGGCTATAAGGATAATCAGTGGGGGGAAAGAAGCTGGGCCCAAGTCCACAGAGAACTGTCTAGACTGCCA
Organism: Elephantulus edwardii; assembly: GCF_000299155.1. NCBI lineage: Eukaryota > Metazoa > Chordata > Mammalia > Macroscelidea > Macroscelididae > Elephantulus > Elephantulus edwardii. Next base: position 17,977,636 of record NW_006399806.1, read on the forward strand.
AGATCAGAGCCCAGGACTCTCCAAAACAGCATACGGACAAATCTCTAAGTCAAAGGACCCAAAGAGGAGCAAGCAGCAGAAATCAATTGCAAGTGCTTCTACAGAGTTATTTTAATCACTTCTGTCTCCAGTGATTGTAACAAATCTATGGTATTCAAACACCAGAAGGGTATGCTGCATTGAAAGAGACCAAGACACAGATCATTTCCCTTCACCCTCTCCACAGCTTGCTTTGGAGATAAGAGACCAGACTCAGAGAGCTTACATGACCTCCCAGGTCCTGGGAGTTTTGAGAAGACACTGGACAGCCCTTGGCCCGTAGCTGCAACTTGAGTACCCCTACTGACAGTGTCAGCTCTAAAACGAAACACTTCTTTGTTTTTAACTGCAACAGCAACCACTAAAATACTAGTATTGCGCCTAAAATATAGGGGCTGAGTCATTTAGGTAGGAAAACTTGTGTGAGTTGCTTTTCAGAGGGCTGTGGGGGAGGGACTATGGTTGCTTCTCTCCTGGAAACACTAAGGGTGAAGTTTTGCTCTGGGAGGTTGCTTGAAAGAGACAATCAGGCTGATTGTCATTAACAAAGAACAGCAATATTGAGAGCAGAGAATACGAAGTCTGTTCACAGCCCACCACTGACGTCTCTAAACAGACCATTCTTTCATTAACAACTATTTACCAAGAACCTATTATGTCCTGGAAATGGACTGAATGCTAAAGTATAATTCTCTTTAATACATGCATTTGAAACAATGAGTAGAATTAGTCCTATTGTTAAGTAGTTGCTCTAAATATAACAGTCCAAAGAACATGTAGTATGCGCTAATACATTTTTTGCCTTCCCCCCTCCAGACCCCCCCTTCCTTTTCTTCTTCCTTCCATAAGATCTATGGATAATCTGTTCCAGGCCCTGAGAGATACTCAGTGAGCACAGTAGATAAGTTTCTGTCCTAGAGTTTAAATCTAGTGGAGAAAGTTTCATCGCTTGAAGATCCAGTTGGATACAAAAGTTCTAAAGGAAGTAGAGAGGGTATTATGGCAAAAGCAAAGAGCAGGAGAGAAGGAAGGTTAAGGAATAACTAACTGTACCCCTGAATGGATGCTTAACAGTATTGCTGTGGAACAAAACATTCCTTTTGTAATGAAGGTGAATCAAGAGTCATTGAAGTTCATCTTGCACCAACAGTCAGGAAATAAAAAGTTGAGCTGCATTGGGAAAATCTGCCATCTAGGATCTTTTCAGAGTACTAAAGGGCAACAATGTCAGTTTACAGACTAAGGTGCGCCTGACCCAGGCCAAGATCTTCGGAATTGCTTGCTATGCATCTGACAGCTGGACAGTGAGTAAGGATGACAGAAGAAGAATTGATGCCGTTGAGTTGTGGAGCTGGAGAAAACTACTTAACATACCATAGACTCCTGGAGAGGGTGAAGCCAGTTTGCTCCTTGGAGGCAAGGATTGTAAAATTCTGTCTCACATACTTTGAGCATGTTTCCAGGAAGGACTAGTCCTTTGAGAAGGACATTATGTTTAAAAGGGTGGTGAGCCAATGCAGGGGAAGAAGACCCTGGATGAGATGAATTGACACTGTGACTGTGGCAATGGGGTCAGATATGTCAGAGAGGGCAAGGTTCACAGTTATTGATCATAAGGTTGATGGCACACAACATTAACTTTTTTCTATTTGCCTTCATGTCTACCTCCCTCAAAAGAAAGGTTTGTAAACAAAATATCTATGAATGATTGTAAGAAAAGTCAATTTGATTTGTAAACCTTCACAAAAATAAAAATAATTAACAACAAACAAAAGAAACAATGGAGTGGATTCTGACTAGACAGCCATGAATTATAGCTCTTCCCCTCTCTGATTTATGTTCATTGCTTATAGGGAATCATTGTAGTGTGGGATGAAGCCAGCTACAGTGGAAAGAACCAAGCCTGGGAATTGATTGACCTGGTTATGTGACTGAGTGTGAGTATATGGAAATGCAGGGAGTGGGAGTTACTGCTTATAATCAAGTCCTCCACGAGAAGGACAGCTTCTGTCCAACCCTGCTGTGATACAAGCAGACAAGGCACATCCCCATAGACAATTACTAGTGATGATTCAGCCCATTCTGCGCATTAAGGGCCCTATTCTACCTATGTCCCAGGTAGAAGAATACAGCAGACTGGGAGAGAATTTCTTCAGTCTGGTCTTCATGTAAACTTTGCACACAATAAACACTTGCAAATTGATAATAAGTGTGAGAAGGAAAAGAAAAATGTTCCAGAAGTTGAGGTTTCTGGATAGGAATACAGACAGTGAAGATTGGTCACTTTAACATGGGAATAGTTTGGAAAGAGGAAGAAGACTAAGTTGTCTTGTTGTTAGGGGCTGTTAAGTCAACTCCTACTCACAGGGACCCTTATGAACATCACATTGAAGCCTTTCACTATCCTGAGTAATCCTCACAATCTCCATCATGCTCTAGGCCATTGTTGGAGTCACTGTCAAGGGTCTTCCTCTCTTCTGCTAACCCTCTACTTCCCTCAGCATGATACGTTTTTCTAAGAACTGGACTAAAAAAATACTCAAACTATGTTGAGATGAAGTGTCTTCACCTTTGCCTCTAAGGAGCACCTTGGTTGCACTTCCCTAAGACAGAATTGTTTGTCCTTTTGGCCAACCATGGATACTCAATTCTCTTTGCCAGCAATTCAAAGGCATCAAATTCTTCTTTAGTCTTCATGATTTATTGTCTAAGTAGTTTTACAGGTTAAGCTCAGATGTCAGTTGGCCTAGAATCTGTGGCCATTTTCTGGCTAAGCCATTCATCTAAGAAGTACTTAAGCAAAGGTACTTGATGTAGCTCTTATTTATTCTATAGCGGGTACCAAATGTCACTTGCAGTCATCCATCCACTTAATTCTTCAGTGCCTGTTCCACGTCTAGTACAGGTTCACCCTTTCCTTTAGGTCTCTGCTGATTCTTGGAGGCCATGAGTCACTTCACTGCATTCTCTTTGTCTTATACTTGAGTATCACAGAAACAAATCTTATTCCTCCTCTTTTACTTAGAAGCGGTCATAACAAAAACCCAAATGCCTTAAATACTGAAAACACTTGCTAGTATAATAATTGCAGTTATAATATCCCAACTAAATAGCCAACAAAAATAACTTTTAGTTGTACATGAGTTATTTCCCTTCTTACAGTGTTATTTAGCTTCCACAGCACTGGGGAAATTTTACTAGTCTTTTACCCAGGGCAAAAAACTACCGGTCACCATAAAATGGACTCCAGATCATTTTGAAGCCATTTGTCAGGGCAGAACTATGCTTTATAGAGTTTGTAGTGCCTGGTTTTGTAGAAATAGATTGTCAGAAAATTATCTTCCTGGGAGATGCTGGGTGCACTTTACCTTCCACTTTTCAGTTAACATTGACCATTGGCACCACTCAAGACTTGTCCATAATTGATTACTTTTTCTCAATTTCTTCTCACTACCTTTACTATCATCTGCTCTCCTGTCTCCCCTTTCCAGGCTTTTCTGGGAGCTCCATATCTCTGTTATCCAGAGATACTCAGTGTTATAAGCCTTGGCCATTAGTGCATTTTACAAGAAAAAGATAGCCCTGAAATTAAGGAGCTCTGCTGGCGTTTTGGTTTTGTTAGGTGCCTCTGAGTCGAGTAAGATCCATTCTGATCCTGTGAACAATGGATCTGAACCTCATCCTATCCTGTGCCATCTTCATACTTCCTAACATACTAGAGTCCATTGCAGAATTAACCATGTCAATCTACCCAGTTGAGGGTCTTCCTCTCCTTCACCAACCCTCCACCCTTCCAAGCATCATGTCCCTCTCCAAGGAACAGCCCCTCCTAACAACATGCCCAAAATATGTGAGATGAAACCTCATCATCCTTGCCTCCAAAGAGCACTATGGCTGCCCTTTCTCCAAGACATATTTGTTCTTTTGGCTGTCCATGGAATGTTCAGTTCTCTTTTCCAAAACCACAGTTCAAAGGTATCAATTCTTCTGTTCATCTTTATTCATTGTCCAGCTCTCAGATATACAGCAAATGATCTGAAAGACCATGGCCTAAATCAGACATACCTTAGTCCTCAAATTATACATCATTAGGCCTCAATAATTTGGAAAAGCTCCCTAACTACTAAATTTGCTAGTTCAACGCATGTCCTTATTTCCTTACAACTGGTATCAAGGGTATTAATTGTGGATCCAAGTAAAATGAAGTTGATGGTTTAGTGGTAAGAAATCGGGCTGCCAATGCAAAGGTGTTTAGTTCAAATCTACCAGCTGCTCTGTGGGAGAAGGATGGGCAGTCTCCTCTCATGTGCTTTACTACCTCTGAAAACCCACTGGAGCAGCAGTTCCAACTTGATGGTAAACAACACAATCAGGGTGAGAGTAGTTCGTGACTAACCTTCAAAACACTGGCTTCTAGGTGTTGTGCTTTAGATTTTGATGTGTTTAACAGGTACAGGACAGGAGTCTCAAATAAAGAGGTAGGTGATGAGCATCTATACAAGACATATATAGATTCATGATTTTGCTACATCTGTCTTCAAAACAAAAATTTTAAATCCACAGACTCTAGCAGGAAGATATAAATTTTAAGCTTTTTAAAACATTCTTTTTTATGCTAGTTAATGTTAGTGCTGTAATTAAAACACCAGTAGATCACCAGTGGTGGACAAGTTTCAATAGAGTTTCAGATTAAGACAGACTAAGAAGAAGGATTGGCCATTCACTCTGAAACAATTGACCTTTGAAAACCCTATGAATAGTCCAGAGAAACAATGTTAGACATAGCACTAGCAGGAGAACCTTTAGAATGGAAAATATTACAAAATTAAGAGAAACAGTAGTAAATATCTGATAATAATGAGAACATGGAATGTATGAAGTATGAATGTAGGAAAATTGGAAGTTGTCAAAAATTAAATGGCACGTATAAAGATCATCGTTCTAGGCTTAAGTGAACTGAGACACACTGGCATTGGCTGCTTTGGATCAGACAAACATATGAGCTAATACACTGGGAACGAAAAATTGATAAAGAATGGTGTTGCATTAATCTTCAAAAAGGCAATTTCAAAGTCTATCCTGAAGTACAATGCTGTGAGTGAAAGGATACTGTCCATATGCATACAAGGAGGACCTGTTGATGCGATTGTTGTTCAAATACACATACCAAAAGCTAAAGCGAAAGATGAGGAAACTGAGGAATTCCACCAACTTTTGCAGTCTGAAGTTCAACAAGCACACAGTCAAGGTGCACTAATAATAATTGGTGACTGGAACAAAAAGCTGGAAACAAAGTAGAAGGATTGGTAGTTGGAAATTTCATACTTGAGAGAAATGAAGCTTGAAATGGAGTGACTGAATTTTGTACATCCAATGATTTATTCAGGAAAATATCCTTTTTAAGAAACATATGGTGACATTACACATAGATCTCACTTAATGGACTTCTCTGAAGTCAGACTGACTACATTCGTGGAAGGAAACATTGGATAAACTCAATATCAACAGTCACCGGACCAGATGTTAACAGTGGAACAGACCATCAATTACTCATGTGCAAATTTAAATTGAAGGTTAAAAAATTAAAACAACAAGAGGAAGAGTCTCAATGAGATGGATTGACACAATGGTTGTAACAATAGATTCAAACAGACAGAGTCACTATCGTGAGAATGCTATGATGCTGAGCATTGTTTTATTCTGTTCTGTACAGAGTCACTATAAGTGAGAAGAAATTAAACTTTTAATAATAAAAACAAAAACAAATTCACAAGAGCAAAAATAGGACCTTGAGTCTATCCCACCTGAATTTTAAAATTATTTCAAGAACAGATTTGAGGATCAAATCTAAGGATCAAAGGATAATATATTGTGGGATGACATCAAAGACATCTACCATGAAAGGAGAAAAACATCATTACAAAGAGGAGAAATTAAAGATCAAAATGGATATCAGAAGAGACTTTGAAAATTGTACTATAGTATTGAGATGATAAATAATGGGAAGAATTGCAGAAGTTAAAGAGATAAATAGATGATTTCAAAGAATAACTCAAGGAGACAAAGCAAAGTATTATAATAGAATGTGCAAAGTGCTGTAGTTGGAGAATATAAAAGGAAGGACTCGGTGTTTCTCAAGCAAAAGAATTGATAAACAAATTGAAACATCAGGTTCTAATACTGGCAAATGCCATGGGAAAATTCTTGAATGACCCAGAAAGCATCAGATAAAGATTGAGAGAATATGGAGCCACTGTACAAAAAAGAATTGTTCAACATGGAAAATTTTCCAGAATTAGCATAAGAGAAAGAGTCAATGGGAAGATGTTTAAGCTGCAATGAAAGCATTGATAAAAAAACAAGGCCCCAGAAATCTGTAGGATACCAAGTAACACATTCCAAATAACAGACACAGTCCTGTACATATGCAGTCTTTGCCAGGAAATTTTGAAGATAGCTACTTGGAAAATTGACTAGAAGAGAACCATATATGTTCCCATTCCCAAAAAAAGGTGATATAACAGAATGTGGAAATTAATAATATCTAAGGTGAGTCTGATACAGGCCGTGGTCTTTGCAATCACTTGTTATGCATCAGAGAGTTGGACAATGACTAGGGAGGACAGAAGGAGAATTGATGCCTTTGAGCTGTGGTGCTGGAGTAGAGTATTGAATGCACCATGGACTGTCAAGAAAACAAACAGATTCATCCTGGAGAGGGTTAAACCAGGCTACTCCTTGGAGGCAAGGATTCTGGGGCTTCATCTGACATGCTTTGGACATGTTGTAAGGAGGGACAGGTCCTTGGAGAGGAACATCATGCTTGGGAGGGTAGAGGGACAGCACAGAGGGGAAAACCCTCTATGAGGTGGATTGATTCGGTGACTGGGGTAATCGGGATGTGTCTGTCAGAGGCAGTGTGATTGGCACAGGATAGGGCAGGGTTTAGGGCTGTTGTACATAGGGTCGCTATGAGTTGCAAACGACTCAACGGCACATAACAACAACAACATCATTACTGTTACACATAAACAAAGTATTACTGAGGGTCATAAAAAAAAAAAACCAACTGGAACAGTACATTGACAGAAAATTGCCAGAAGCTCAGGCTGAGTTTAGAAGAGATTGTGGCACCAGGGTATCACCGCTAATGTCAGATATATCTTGGCTGGAGAATACCAGAAGAATGTATATTTGTGGTTTTTTAAACTATACAAAGCCTTAACTATGGATCATAAAACATCAAATAGAATGAGATTTCCAGATATACAAAATCCATACTTAGATCAAGAAGTGTGAAACCTATACTTGGACCAGGAGGCAGTTGTCAAAACAGAGCAAGAAAACACTGCATGGTTCAATCAGCAAAGATATACATACAACACATTTTATCCCATACCTTTTCAATATATGTAGAACAGATCATCTGGAAGGCTGGGCTCTATGAAGAAGAATATAGCATAAAGATTGAAGGAAGACTCATTAACAACCTGCTTGTGCAGATGACACAACTTTGCTTGCCAAAACTGAGAAGAACTTGAAGCATTTGCTGAAGAAGGTCAAGGACTACAGCCTTCAATATAGATTGAAGCTCAACATCAAGAAAACAAAGATTCTCACCACTGGGCCAAAAGGCAGCATCATGTTAGACGGAGAAGAGATTGAGATTGTTAACAGCTTTAGTTTGCTTGGTTCCACAACCAACAATCTAGGTACCAGTAGCAAGGTAATTAAGAGACAAATTGCATTAGGAAAGTCTGCTGTCAGGGACATCTCCAGAGTACTGAAGAGCAAAGATGTCAGTCTGGAGATGAAGGTACACCTGATCCAGGCCATGGTCTTCGCAATTCTGTGCTATGCATCAGAAAACGGGACAGCGACTGACTGGGGATGATAGAAGGAGAATTGATGTCTTTGAGCTGTGGTGTTGGAGAAGAGTATTGAATGTATGTACCATGCACTGCCAAAAAACTGAACAGGTTCATCTTAGAGAGAGTGAAACCAGGATGCTCCTTGGAGGAAAGGATTTTGAAACTCCATCCGACATACTTTAATCCTGTTGCAAGGAGGGACCAGTCCTTTGAGCGGAACATTATGCTTGGGAATGTGAAGGGACAGCACAGGAAGACCCTAGATGAGAATGGATTGGTTCAGTGACTGAAGTAATAGGGGTAAGTGTGTCGGAGACAGTAAGGTTGGCTCAGGATATAACAGGGTTCAGAGCTATGGTCACTATGAGTAACAAGAAACTCAGCAGCACATAACAACAACAAGAGAATATAAATTAATACACATGAAAATTAAAGTATAAAAGTACAAAACAAAACTTAAAAGTTTACCAGAGGCATGTAATAACATTTGAACTGACAAAAAAAAAGAAAAAAGATAGCCTCAATTAGTTTAGAGGTATACAAATGGAAATTATCTAATTTTATACTCAGAAAGAAAATGAGAAAAATGAATAGAGTCTCAGACCCTGTCAAACATTATCAAGGAAAAGAATTTATTTAATAAAAGTGCAGTCACAGAAGAAAAAGGGGGGAGAGCCTGGAAAAAGTTAATGACATGAAAACATAGTTTCTCAAAAATTATTAAAAACATTCATGTACTCATCTAGGATGTTCAATAATTTCCAATTACAGTGAACAAAAATTCATTCAAAACTATACACATGATATTCTTCCTGGAGAGGGTGAAACCAGGCTATTCATTGAAGGCAAGCATTTTGAAGCTTTATCTGACATACTATGGGCATATTGCAAGGAGGTACCACCAGGCTTGGAGAGGGACATCATGCTTGGAAAAGTGGAGGGACAGTGCAGGAGAGGAAGACCCTTGATAAGATGGAGTGACTCAGTATCTGGGGTAACGGGGGTAGGTGTGTCCGAGACAATGAAGTTGGCACAGAATAGAGCAGGATTTAGAGTTGTTGTACATAGGGTCACTTTCAGTTGCAAGTGACTTGACGGCACATAAAACAACAGACCAAGAAGCTGCTATCTGAACATAGCAAGAGAACATTACACGGTTTAAAATCAGGATAGGTGCACAACAGGGTTGTAACCTTTCTCTATACCAAGTCAATCTGTATTCTGAATGAATAATTAGATAATCTGGTCTTTATGAAGAAGAGTATGACATCAGGATTGAAGGAAACTCACCAGCAACCTGTGTTACACAAATGGCACAACCTTGCTTGCTAAAAAGCAAGGAAGATCTGAAGTGCTTGTTGCAGAGGATCAAGAATTGCAGCCTTCAATGTGCATTAATCTCAACATCAAAAGAACAACAATCTTCACCATTGGGCCAACAGGCAACATCATAATAGGTGAATAGATTGAAACTGTCAATTATTTCCTCTTGCTTAGATCCACAATCAATATCCTTGGTATCAGGAGTCAGGAGACTGGGAAACATATACCATTGAGAAAGTTGCCTGTCTTGGATCATTCCAAAGGCCTAAAGAGCAATGATGTCAATTGAAAGACTAAGATAAACTTGACTCAAGCCACAGTCTTTGCAGTCACCTCCTATACATCTGAGAGCTGAACAGTGGAAAAGGATGATAAGAGAAGACTCAATGACTTTGAGTAGTAGTGTCAAGAAGAGTGCTGAATAGTCTAAGGACTTCAAAAAGCAGGACATGTCTTGTATTAAGTGCAACCAGAGTGTTCCTTGAAGGCAAGGATGACAAAGCTTCATCTCACTTATTTTGGACACCTTGTTAGGAGACGATATTCCTTGGAAAGGATCATCACTCTTGGAAAGAAGGAGTGTCAGCAAAAAAGGGAAGAAGACTCTCAAAAAGATGGATTGAAACAGAGTCTGTGGTGATGGATTCAAATGTGTTGAGGATGATAAAGATAGCACACATGATAGGACAGGATTTAGATATGTTGTTCTCAGGGTCACTATGAGTCATAGTTGCCTCAATGGTACTTATTAACAACAAAGTTAAGGCTGGTGCACTTGACTTTGTTTCAAGCAAGGGACTACAACTCATCCTTCCAGAATAAGCAGTCAGTAAAATTATATCTCTCTAAAATCCTCTGTAATAGATTCTGAAGTAATGTCGAGATTTAAAACTTCCAGGATGCAGATGACAAAATTTTATTTGCCAAAAGCAAAGTGGACTTTGAAACACTTACTGACGAAGATCAAAGACTACAGCCTTCAGAATTAATTAACGGCACATCAATATCAAGAAAACAATATACATCATCATGATAGATGCAGAAAAGTTTGAAGTAATTAAAAATTTTATTTTGCTTGAACCAACACATGGAAGCAGTGAAGAAATCAAACATATTTCATTGAAAAAAATTCACTTCAAGGGAGCTCTTTAAAATGTTAATAAGCAAAGATGTCATTTTGAGGACTGAACAATGAGGATAGGCAGTAGGGGATGGCCACTGATCTCCATTAACTTACCAAGAGGAAGCTGTCAACAACATCCACAGTACAAAGTTAATAAAGTCAAACATATCCACTCTGTATCCATGTCTACTTCTCTAATTCCAACACCAATCTTACTGCTCAACTACTGGGTCCAAAGTCCATTGCAATGGCCCCACAGATCTCACAGAACTTCACTCACAGTTGTGTAGATTGACAACAGGATACAATTTCCCAGTCAAGACAGCTTTTCAAGCATGCTCAGAAGTCCTTTGACTTTCAGCCTCTGGTTAAAAGTCATTGTTACAAAATTCCCTTAGCCTTGTCAATTATGGCAACTCCACTTAATCTTCCAGAAAGCCTGGGGGAAAGTTCATGTCTCTAGCTCCATGAGGCAGCATTTTCAAGTAATCTCTCTCTCATGTCTTTCTCTGGTTCTCCATTGAGGCTGCTGCTTCTGCCTTCATGTAGGTCCTGATCTGTCACAAGAATCTCTGGCTCTATAGGATGCATGCTACACTCTTTCCTCTCTCTTGCTGGTAGTAAGATTCACACCTCTGTTGCTAAACTTATTAAGTTTAAACACTGTATGCTTATAAAAACTGACAAATTCTGTAATTATTAGTTTATATACAACCTATTTCATTAATAGCACATGCAAACAAAATATTGCTAAAGACCATCCAAAAATTACTAGAACAGTATATTTACAGGAGACTGTGTGAAGTTGAAGCTGGGTTTAAAAAAGGCTAAGACACCAGAAATATCATTATCAATGTCAAATGCATCCTGGCTGAAAGCAGAAAATACCAGAAGAATGCCTATCTGTATTTTAGTGACTATGAAAAGGTATTTGACTGTGTGGATCACAAACTGTGGCTAACACTGAAAGAAATGGGAATCTCAGAACACTTAATTGTGCTCATGTGAAATCTTTATCTAGACCAAGAAGCTGTTGTCTGACTGGAGTGAGGGAACACCATATGGTTTAAAATCAGGAAGGGTTTGTGTCAGGGTTGTATCCTTTCTCCATACCTATTCTGTCTGTATGCTGAACAAATAATTAATGAAGCCAGACTCTATGAAGAAAAATGTGATATCGTGATTGGGGGACTACTCATAAACAATCTATGTTTTGCAAGAGACACAACCCTGCTTGCTGAAAGTGAGGAGGACAAGGAATGCTGAAAAAGATCAAGCTGATGGGTAGGAAAATCATTTTTAACAACAAACCCATTACATCACAAGGACTGATGTAAGCCATAGTATTTTAATTTACTTCAGATACATAAAAAAAGCTAACAACCAAAGACTAATTGATGCTTTTGAATTATATATGATTTTGTTGAAGAATATTGAATGCACCACCGACTGCTAGAAAACAAGCAAATCTTATCATAGAGGAAAAATAAGCCAAAAATATTCTTTAGAATCAAGGATAGCAAGACTTTATCTTGTTACTTTGGACACACAAAAGGAATCAATCGAGCTTGGTAAAAGGCATCGTATTTATCAAAGTCTGGTAAAGGCACCACCAAAATAGAAAACTATAGACAAATATCTCTCATGAACATAGATACAAAATTCCTCAATAAAATGCTGGCCATTAGAATCCAATGGTACATCATCACAATAATAACAATAATAATAATAATAATAATAATAATAATTCACTACGACCAAGTGGGATTCATAACAGGTATGCAAGGATGGTTCAACATAAGAAAAACAGTCCATGTAATAATTCATCGCATTTACAAAGCAAAGAACAAAAAACACATGATCCTATCAATTGATGTAGAAAAAGACTTTGACAAAACCCAGCATCCTTTACTGATTAAAATATTCAGCAAAATAGGAATAGAGGAGAAATTTCTCAACATAGTGAAAAGCATCTATGCAAAACAAAGTGCCAACATCATTCTCAGAGGAGAAAGATTAAAGGTATTCCTTTTGAGAATAGAACTAGGGAAGGATGCCCATTATCACCTCTCCTATTTAATATTGTTTTGCAAGTTTTAGCAAGAGAAATAAGACAAGAAATGGAAATAAGAGGTATCCAAATTAGCAAAGAGAAGGTAAAACTAGCTCTATATGCAGATGATATGATAACTACTGGACATAATTGACCAATCAGCAAAGTAGCAAGATACAAGATCAGCACAGAAAAATCAGTTGCATTTCTCTACATTGACAAAGAAAACACAGAAAAGGAACTGAGAAAAACAATACCCATCACAATAGCTAATAACAAGATTAAATACTTGGGAGAAAATCTAACTAGAGACACAAGACCTATACAAAGAAAATTACAAAAGAGACCTGGAAAAAATATACTATGCTCATGAATAGAAAAGAAGACTCAATTTTATGAAAAGGATAATTCTACCAAAAGCAATCTACAAGTTTAATGAAAACCCAATAGAGATACCACCTCCATTCTTCAACAAGATGGAAAAGGCAATCTTGAATTTTATTCGTAATGAAAAAAGACCCCCACAAAAGTAGAGAACTCCTAAAAAAGAAAAACAAGATAGGAAGCATCACACTCCCTAATTTAAAAATCCTGCAACATAGCCATGGTGGTCAAGACATTGTGGTATTGGTACAATGACAAACACATAGATCAATGGAATAGAATTGAGAACCCAGAAATCAGCTCATCTATCTATGCTTAACTAATTTTTTAACAAGGAGATGAAATCAGTTCAATGGGGAAACAACAGTCTTTTTAACAAATAGTGTTGACAAAATCAGAAAACCATTTGTAGAAAACTCAGGCAAGACCCACACCACACACCATACACAAAAATGAGCTCAGGGTGAATCAAAGACCTAGGAGTAAAATCAAGGACTATAAACTTCAGAATCAAATCCCTATGCACATCAAAAAAACTTCTCCAACAGGGTAAAAAGGAAAGCCATATACTGGGCGGGGCGGGGGGGAATACTTAGTAAAGATATATCTGATAAGAGACTCATATATAAAATTTATAGAATATTCCAGCACCTCAACAAGAAAAAGGTAAAAAACCCAAATACAAATTGGGTGCAGGATATGAATATACACTTCTCCAAAGATGATATTCAGATAGCAAACAAACACACAGAAATGTTCATAATCCGTAGCTATCAGAGATGAAAATCAAAACAACTATGAGATATCACCTAACAAGAGCAACAGAGAAAATTTCAACAAAGCAGCAAATAATAAAAGCTAGCAAGGTTGTGGAGAGATTGAAACCTTTAATTAATGCTGGTGGGAGTGTAAAATTGTGCAGCCACTATGGAAGGAGGTTTGACACTTTCTCAAAAAGTTAGAAAAGAAATACCATTTGACCCAGAAATTCCACTACTGGAAATATACCCTAAAGAAACCATAACCACCATCCAAACAGATATATGCACACTCATTTTTATTGCTGCATAATTTACAATAACAAAGAGATAGGAGCAACTCAAATGTCCATCAACAAATGAATGGATAGAAAAATGATGATAAATTCATACAATGGTATACTACACAGCACTGAAAAACAGTGAACTCATAAAACATTACACAACATGGGTGATCCTGCAGGACATTATGCTGAATGAATTATCTCAGTCACAAAAGGACAAGTACTTTATAGCACCATTGTTATAAAGCAGATCTGACAAGAGGATTTTAGGAGGAGAATAGGATAATAGTGGCTAGATAATGAGCATTCTGCTGGAGTAGATGAAGAAAATAATATTAAAAGGAAATATATTATTAGCATTCTATGTACAACAATAGCACAAAATAAGAGGTACATTGCAAAGGGGGGATGAGGAAGGTAATTGTGCAATAAAGAATGAATACTAAAAAAAAAAAAATAAAAAGTGACCTGGAGGAGGGGTAAGGGAGGCAAGGAGGGAGGGAAAACGGAGTTAAAATGTGCAAAAATAAATGAATGAAAATCTAACTTTTCTGTAAACTTTCATTAAAATTAAAAGAAAAAATAATTTTAAAAAGGCACCATATAGAGAGAGATGCAAATGATACCATCCCACCCCAGTATTGTCAAAGTTTAGCAAGATAGCAAGTAATAAATGTTGGAGAGTATATGGTGAGGAGGGAACTCTCATTCATTGTTGGTAGGACTATAAAATGGTACAAACACTCTGGGAGGCAGTTTGGTGTTTCCTCAAAAAGCTGAACATAAAAACTCCATATGACCCAAGCTATTCCACTACTAGGAATATAGCCCAAGGAAATTAAAACTGAGACACAAATGGAGATTTGTACCCCAATGTTCATATCAGTATTATTCACAATCGCAAGAACATGGGAACAGCCCAAATGTCCAACCACTACCAAACAGAATGAAAAATTGTGGTACATTCACTCAATGGAATACTATGCAGCACTCAGCTGCAACAATTTTGAAAAATACTGCATAACCGGGAAAAGACTGGAGAACATTCTGAATGAACTAACTCAGTCTCTTAAGGACAAATACTTTTAGGATCATTACTGTAAAAAATAGAAGGATAACTAGTAAAACATGTATGGAGGTTTAAGGGGGTCAAGGGTGGGAGCAGAGAGGTGACGATATACTCACTGGGTTGCACAATTTGATGGGTGGAATGAGAGAAGAAAGGAAATGAGAAAGATCTGGCAGGGACATGAAAAGATGAGATAATGTTGGACACAGTGCAATGGTGATTAGTTTTGTAAAACAATGTGTGGGCGCGGCCCTCTGCCCGGGGCAGGCTGCCCTCGGCCCCCTGCTCGGGGTGAGCCGTAGCGGCCCTCTGCCCGAGGAGGGCTGCCCTCGGCCCCCGGCTCGGGGCGAGCTGCCCTCAGCCCTCTGCCTGTGGCGAGCCATTGCGGCCCTCTGCCCGGGGTGGGCTGCCCTCTCCCTCTGCCCGGGGCGAGCCGTCGTGGCCTTCTGCCTGGGGCAGGCTGCGCTTGGTCCCCGGCTCGGGGCAAACCATCACAGCCCTCAGGAACAAGAGGGCAGGCAGCTGTAACCCAAGACCACCAGTAAGGTGATAAAGCATCCTCCCTTCCCCCCTTTATATCTACGCCCCTGTTCAGCATGAAGAAGCCAGAGAGTCGGCATCCAATTCTCAAATCAATAAGACAGTTGGTTTAATTACTATTGGAAAATGCTTGTCATTCCT
>NW_006399806.1:17993335-18009310 GCF_000299155.1 Elephantulus edwardii
CTGCCCCCAACCCTCACCTCCTTGTACCCCCAATATGTTTTTCCCAATAAAAAATATTATAAAAAAAAATAAAATAGCATTTGAGTCCCAACCGTCAAAAAAAAAAAAAAAAAACCAAACAATGTGTGGGAACGACTATGAAGCATAATGGCAAGTGTGGGGGTAAATATGCATAACAAAAACAAAAACAAAAGCAGACATTATATTTGGTAAAGAGTCAGTGAAAAAGAGAAAGATACTCAACAAATGGTTTAACACAGAGGTGACAACAAAGTGTTTAAACATGGCAATGATTATGAAGATGGCACAATACTGGGTAACATTTTGTTCTGCTACACATGGGGCTACTGTAATTTGGAACCAAGTCAATGACGTCTAACAACAATATAACAGCTCAAGTCTGCAGCCTTCTTTAAGGCAGTAGACTTCTACAACAAAATATTATTAAAGTTGATGGTCTCACTTAAATTTTAACCAGCAGTAAGTTTGTGCAAGTCCTCAAAACATTGTATTCTCTTTAAAGTATTTCACTATACAAGGAAGCACATAGAATTGCCTAAGTGGAATGGTTTTTTCATCCTTTTGACCATGCAGAAATAGCAAAAGGGATTTACTATCATCTTGGCTAGAGTAATTGGTTCAATATCAGAGCCATGCTGAACTAATACTGAATGAAGCTCTTTTTTTCACTCTACTGTGTGTAATACTTTAATCACTTTCACTATGAATCCAAAAAGCACTATATACCTCCAATTCAAGACATAGAGAAAGACCAGAAGTAAGCCGAGTTTTCTTTTTATTTATTCTGTATCATAGATTCTTCTACAGTCTCCAAAGAGGTTAAGCCTAGTGATGACAAAGCTATTAGGAGTAACAGAAATTAGGATTCTCTCTTGTCTTCTTGCAAAATGGAAGTCTTCAAAATAAATTAACTAGGAACTAGCAGTCTCTATAGTAAATCCATCTCATTCGAGGTCTTCCTCTCCTGTTTTATCTCTCCACCCTTCCAAGCATAATGTCTTTCTCCAAGGACTGGTCCCTCCTGGCCATGCTCCAAAAGTATGTGAGACAGAACTAAAAGTCCTAGCCTCCAAAGACAGACTTGGTTTCACCCTCTCTGAAACAAACCTATTTGTTTCCTTGGCGATCCATGATATGTTCAAGACTCTTCTCTAGCACCACAACTCGAAGGCATTGATTCTTCAATTATCCTTAATCATTAACTAACTCTCTGATTTGTAGCAAGTAATTACAAAAATCAGGACCTGTATTAGGCGCAACTTAGGCTCTAGACTGACATCGTTGCTTCTCAGTACTCTGAAGACGTCCCTGACAGCAGATTTTCCCAGTGTCTTTTGATTTTCTGACAGCTGATGTCAAGAGTGTTGATTGTGGAGCCAAACAAGCTGTAATCAATTGTTAACAACCTCAATCTCCTTTCCATCTGTCATGGTGCTGCCAATTGGACCAGTAGTGAGACTTTTCTGTCTTCTTGATGTTGAGCTTCAATCCATATTGAAGACTACAGTCCTTGACCTGCTGCAGCAAGCAATTCAGATCCTCCTCAGTTTCAGGAAGCAAGGCTGTGTCATTGCCAAATCCTGATGCCACTTTCCTCCTCATAAAGCCCAGCTCCCCAAATGATCTGTTCTGCATATAGATTGGAAAGCTATGGAAACAGGATGCATAGTGGATGCACACTTTTCCTGATTTTGAATCTTACAGTGTTTCCTTACCCTGTTCAGAGGCCTCCTTCCTTGTTCAAGTATAGATTTTGCATAAGCACAATCAAGTGTATGAGATTCCCATTTTCCTTAAGGTTAGCCATAATTTGTTGTGATCTACACAGTCAAATGCCTTTGTACAGTCAATGAAACACAGTTAGACATTCCTTTGGTACTTTCCTTTGGTACTCTTTGCTTTCTGCCAAGATCCATCTGACATTGGCAATAATGTCTCTAGTGCTACAAACTTTTCTACACCCAGCTTGTATTTCTGGTAGTTCTCTGTCAATGTACTATTTCAGTCATTTCTGGATAATCTTCAGCAGAATTTTGCTAGCGTGTGATATTAGTGAAATTGCTCTATAATTTTCTCACTCTGTCGAGTCACCTTTTTTTGGAATGGGAATAAATATGGATCTCTTCCACTCAGTTAACCAGGTTGCTTTCCTCCAGGTTTCTTCGCACAACCTGGTGAGCACATCCAGGACAGCATCTGTTTGTTGAAATATGTAAATTGATATTCCATCAATTCCTGAGGCTTTGGGTTTGTTTTTTTGTTTGGTTGGTTGGTTGTTTGTTTTTAACCAGTTCCTTCAGAGCAGCCTGAACTTCCTCCTTTATCACCATTGCCTCTTGTTCATATGTTGTTTCTTGAAATTCTTCTGTGTCAGCCAATCCTTTTTGATACAGTGATTCTTTATACTCCTTCTATCTTTTTAATGCTTTCTGAATCACTTCATATTTGCCCATAGCATCATTAAGCATTTCAACTCACAGATTGAATTTGTTCTTTAGTTCCTTTAGCTTAGGAAATGCCAAGTGAGCTTCGTCCTTTCAATTTTCTGACTCCAGTTCTTTGTACATTTCATTATAATTTTTTGCCTTGTCTTCCAGACCTACCCTTTGAAATATTCTTTGTGTTTGTTTGTTTTTTTTTTTTGCTTTGAAATTTTCTATTCCCCTCCTTAACTTCTTGATTTCTTCCCTTTGCTTTGGCTTCTCAGCACACTAGTGCAGTATTCAGAGTCTCTTTGGACATCTATTTTGGTCTGTTCTTCCTCCTTCATCTTTGTAATGATCCTTTGCATTCTTCATGGACAATATTCTTGATATCTTTCTACAGCTCATCTGGCCTTCACTAATTAGTGTTCTAGGCCTCAAATCTGTTCATGAGTTGGTTTTTAAATTTGGGGGCATATACTCAAGTCCAATTTTATTCCTGTGGATATGATTTGACCTTCTTTAGCTTTAATTTTAATTTACATATGAGTAATTGATGGTCTGTTTCACAGTCAGCACCTGGCCTAGTTTTCATTGCTGATATTGAACTTCTCCAGTGATTCTTTCCACAGATGTATTGATCTAACTTCTGCTCATCTCATCAGGTGAAATCCATATGTATAACCTGCATTTATGTTTCTTATAAAAAGTATTGCAATGAATCAATCATTGTGCAGAATTCTCTCATTTTATCTCCAGCCTCATTTCTGTCACCAAGTCCAACTACTGATCCTTCTTCCTGGTTCCCAACCTTCACATTTCAGTCATCTGTCATTATTACTACATTTTATTTACACATTTGACACTATAATTATTAGTAGAATCTAGAATTTAAAACAATAATAAAGCATAAAAAATCTTTAAAGCCATGGATTACTTCTTGCTCATTTCTATAATCTTAGAATAATTCTAGAATTAATAATTCTAGGACATTCAGGATAATAACCACCTCAGTCACTGAATGCCTTGTAGGCAGCCCCGTAGACATCTTCCATAATGGCATCATTACTTTTTCTCCAAACTCTAAAAGATGGTTGCTTTTATCCTCATTTCCAGATAAAAAGACCTAAGGCACTAAAAGTTTCCTAATATAACTAGTTATTACCACGGCCATGATTTGAAATGAAATCAAGGTCTTCTAAATTAGTGTTCATAAATTATATTATACTGCTAGGGGGTGGTTGTTGGGTACCATAGAGTTGGAATCAGCCCATAGCTGACCCTCTAGGATGTTTCAGAGGCAACAAATTGCATGAAAGGAGATTGCCCATCTTCTTCCCACAGAGCAATTGACGGATTCAAACCATGTGCCTTGGGTTGCCAGCACAGCTCCTTATTACTAGGCCACCAGAGCTCCATATGCTGCACAGGTGTTGTTGTTGTTGTTAGATACTCTTAAATACTATTCATATCAACATTATAAATTACAGATCTGAACCTGAACCCTGTCCTATCCTGTGCCATTCTCAAAATTCCAACACACTTAAGACCATTGCTTCAGTCACTGTGTCAACCCACCTGATTGAGGGTCTTCTTGTCCTTCATTGTCCCTCTACCTTCTCAAGGTAGTACCTCCCCAAGGAATAACCTCTCCTAGCAACATGACCAGGGATGAAGCTTCATCTTCTTCGCCTTTATGTCCTGCACAGTACTTAGCAAAAATAGGTAATCACTAAATTCTTGCTCCTCTATAAATCTGAAAAGTTTTGTGAGTAGACAGAAAAGTGAAATTGGAAAGCCAGTAACTTCCAAATCAATGTAAACTGTAGTTTACATGTGTTCATCACGGCTCTTCAACCAAAGAGAAAGTATTTCAACATAAAATTGCTGATTAATATAATCCCTGAATTGTAGGGAGCTCTGGAGACATAGCAATAGGGAGATGCACTGCTAACTCAAAGGCTGAGTTTCTCTGGTGTTTCAAATTTACTAGTTGCTTCATGGGGAAAAAATGAGCATGTTCCTCCTTTGTGATTTTTTTAAATTGTATACAAGTTTATTTACAAAATTCAAATACATTGTTTTCGAGAACAGATTCTTTCCATTTCCCTCACCCACCCCACCCATCAAATTGTACAATGCCATGATTAATCCCCCCTCCCCCTGCACATCCTCATCCCCCTGCTTCCAACCTCTCCTACCCCTCTTGGATCTTTATTCTACAATAATGGTTTTATATAATATTTATCCTTGTGGAACTGAGTTAGTTCACTCAGCATAATGTTCTCCAGTCCCACCCAAGTTGGGCAATAATTTACAAAATAATTACTTCTGAGTGCTGCATAGTATTCCATTGTATGAATGTACCATAATTTCTCAAGTCATTCATTTGTGGTTGGATATTTGGGCTGTTTCCATGTTCTTGTGATGATGAATAATGGTACTATGAACATTGGTGTACAAGTCTCCATTTGTGTGTCAGTTCTTATTTTCTCAGGGTATATTTCAAGTAGTGGAAAAGGTGGGTGATATGGAATTTCTATGTTCAGCTTTTTGAGGAAGCATTGTACTGCCTTCCAAAATGGTTGTACCATTTTACAACAGATGATTGTCGAAAACTACAGAAAATTTCTGCAAAACGCAATAAAACACCTAAAGATATGGAAAAATGTGCTCTGTTCATGAATAGGAAAACTCAATATTGTGAAAACGGCAATCCTACCATAAGCAGTCTACATGTTCAGTGCAATCCCAATCTAGATACCAAATTCATTTTTCAAGGTGATTGAAAGGGAGAGGCAAGAGACCCTGAATAAGCAAAACACTTCTGAGAAACAAAAATGTGGTTGGAGCCATAGTACTTCCTGACCTCAAAACCTACTACACAGTATTAGTAACCAAAACAGCACAGTACTGGTATAAAGGCAGGTATATAGATAAATGGAACAGAATTGAGAATGGAGAAATAGATCCAGCTATCTATATCATAGCTATGGTCAACTGATTTTCGACAAGAAAATAAAAACTATCAAATCGGGAAATTGATAACCTCTTCAACAAATGGTGCTGGCAAAACTGGACTTCCACCTGCAGAAAGCTGAAACAGGATATACATCTCACACTGTACACAAAAATCAACTCAAGGTGGCTCAGAGACCTGGGAGTAAAGCCCAAAACCATAACATTCATAAGAGACAAACTGGGATAAGGCTTAGAAGTGCTAGTCCAAGGTATAAAGAGACTTCCAAATACACAGAAATGCAAACTCTGAAGAGGATAAAATTGATGAATGGGGCCTTCTAAAGATTAAATCCATGTGTGCATCAAAAACTTTTTCCAACAGGGTGAAAAGAAAACCTATCAACTGGGAACAAACATTTGGTAATACCATCTCAGACAAGAGCCTTATAACAAAAGTTGATGAGATACTCCTGGGCCTCCACAAAAAAAAAAGACTGATAATCAAATTACAAAATTGGCAAAGGACATGGAAAGAATTTTCACAAAGGAAGATACGCGAATGACCAATAGAGACATGAAGAAATGTTCCAAATCACTGGCAATAATAGAGATGCAAATCAAAACCACAATGAGGTACCATCTCACTCCAGAAACAGTGGCAAAGTTTAACAGGGCAGCAAGTAATAAATATTGGAGAAAGGAACTCTTATACATTGTTGGTGGGATTGTAAAATGGTACAACCTCTTATGTGATTTGTAGCCTCAGAAACTCAGACTTGACAGCAATGAGTTGTGTTATTGTATAACTATGTAAGAGTTCTAGAACTTTCTTTCCCCAAAGATATTTTCATGCACAGTAGTTGTACCTGAAATGTTCCTTGAATTGAGTGGTTTCCAATGCAGTTGGAAGCCCTGTTGTTTAATAATATCAATCCCTGAGCAATGGCTTTCCAGGAGTCAGATTCTAGAGCACAATCAGTACTTAAACTCAGTGAAAAAAATACAAAGGGATGCCTAACTCCCTCCTTCACTAAGAAGATGCCAATCTTCAGCAAGTCATGCAATTATTGTCATTCCCTTGGGTATAAAACCAGTCTTCTCTGTCACATGCCTGCCAAAGCCTGTATCCCAACCTGGAGACAATTGTTTGCCAAATGGCATGCTGCATTTGCCCTCAACGATTTGCTGCTTGCATTGGCTATTGAGAACCAGAGCTCAGGTTTTGACAAGTAGGAAGACTTTGAGCTTACCCTTTTTGCAGAACTGTAGACTCTTCAATTTTTAGACATTTTCCATGACTGTCTGGATGCAGGACTTAAATAATTATAGGAATGGCAGAGAAGGGAGATGCCATGCCATTGTAGGAGGTAAGAGGAGGAAGGGGAGGCTTATGAACTCTCTACAATGAATCAAGTTTTACATTTTTCATCGATCAATCGAAATGAATCTCCAACTTTTTGAAGTACTTCTTAATATTAACCTATATATTTGATAAAGTTGCTGGTGATGTAAATAATTAACACATTTTGTTGCTAACCAAGAATTTAGTGGTTCGAGGAAAATTTCAAAGGGAAGCTCAGGAAGACAAAATAAACTAATATGCTGAAATGTGCAAATAGAGTCAGAAAATCAAAAGGGACAAACTTGCTTGTCATTTTTTTCCATTTTCTACTAGTTTATTTACAACATTTGAATACATTGTTTTAAGAACAAATTCTTTCCATTTCCCTCACCCTGCCCCACCAAATTGTACAACCATTTCTTAAGCTCAAGGAACTGAAGAACTAATTCAAGCCTCGAGTTACAATACTTAAGGATGCTATACTGAATAAACCAGGAAGCATCAAAAGAAAATGAAAGGAATACACAGGGTCTCTGTACCAAAATTAATTAGTTGACACAGAAGAATTTATTGAAATAATGTATGACCGAGAGGCAATGGTGATAAAGGAGGACATTTAAACTACTGTGAAGGAATTAGCAAAAAGTAAGGCCCCAAAAGGAATTGATGAAATACCAATTGACATATTTCAACAAACAGATGCAGCCCTGAATGTGCTCATCAGGTGGTGCCAAGACATCTGAAGGACGATCACTTGGCCAACTTAATGGAAGAGATCCATATTTATTCCCATTACAAAAAAATATGATCCAATAGAATTTGGAAATTATCAAACAATATCACTAATATCACACACAAGCAAGATCCTACTGCAGATTATAAAAAAAAAAAGCCACAAGTAGAACCGTACATCAGTAGAGAACTACCAGATGTGCTAGCTGGGTTTAGAAGAGGTCGTGACACTTGGGTCATCATAGCATATATCAGATGGATCTTGCCTGCAAGCAGAGAGTACCAGAGGAAAGTCTACCTGTGTCCCATTGACTATGCAAAGGTATTTGACCGTGTGGATAACACAAATTGTGGTTAACATTAAGAAAAATGGAAATCTCAGAGTGCTTAATTATGCTCGTGTGAAACCTACATCTAGACCAGGAAGTAGTCATTAGAACAGAGCAAGGAAACTCTGCATGGTTCAAAAGAAAAGAATGTATCAAGGATGCATTCTGTCTCCATACCTTTTCAATTTATATGCAGAACAGATTATTCTGGAGGCTGGACTTTATGAGAAGTAAAGTGACATCAGGATTGGAGAAAGATTCATTAACAACCTGCACTATGCAAATGACACAATCTTGTTTGCTGAAACAGGAGGGTAGTCTTCAATATGGATTGAAAGAAACAGAAATTCTCACCACTGGGCTATTTGAGAGCACTATGTTAGTAGAGAAGAGATTTGGGATTGTTCAAAATTTTAGCTTGAACGGTTTCACAATCAACACTCTTGGCACCAGTAGTCAGGAAAACAAGAGATGAATTGCATTAGGAAAATCTGTTGTGAGTTACCTCTCCAGAGTACTGAAGAGTAACAATATCAGGTTAGAGACTAAGATGTGCCTGCTCCAGGCCATGGTCTTCACAATTACTTGCTATGCATCAGAGAGCTGAACAAAAGATGATAGAAGACTAAAGATAGATGACTAAAGATGATAGAAGAAAAATCAATACCCATGAGTTGTGGTGCTGGAGAAGAGTATTGAATTTATTAAGGACTGCCAATATCAATGGTATTGTTCGATAATTTCCACACTCTGTTGGGTCACCTTTCTTTGGGATGGGAACAAATATCGATCTTTTCCAGTCAGTGGGCCAGCTGGCTGTTCTCCAGATTTCTTGGCAAAACTTTGTAAGTACATCCAGGCAAGGATCTGTTTGTTGAAATATGTCAATTGGCATTAGGGATATTATAGCTAACATTAGATAGATCTTAGCAGAAAGCAAAGAATACTAGAAGAATGTCTATCTGTGCTTCATGGACTATGGAAAGGCTTTTGACTGTGTGGATCACAATAAGCTGTGGCTGACTCTGAGAAGAATGGGAATCCCAGAACATTTGATTGTGCTAATGCAAAACTTATACTTGGACCAAGAGGCAGTTGTCAGAACAGAGCAAGAAGACACTACATGGTTCAAAATCAAGAAGGGGGGTTCATCAGGGATGTATTCTGTCTCCATACCTTTTCCGTCTGTATGCAGAACAGATCGTCTGAGACGCTGGACTGTACAAAGATGAATGTGGCATCAGGTTTGGTGGAAGAATCATCAACAACCTGCGTTATGCAGATGACAACTCTGCTTGCTGAAACAGAGGAGGACCAGAAGCGCTTGCTGCAGAAGATCAAGGACTACAGCCTTCTATATGGACTGAAGCTCAACATCAAGAAAACAAAGATTCTAACCACTGGGCCAATTGGCAGCATCAGTATGGATGATGAAGAGATTGAGGTAGTTAACAGTTTCAGTTTAGTTGGCTCCACAGTCAACACTCTTGGTAACAGCAGCCAGGAAATCAAGAGATGAATTGCATTGGGAAAGTCGGCTGTGAGGGATCTCTCAAGAGTACTGAAGAGCAACGATGTCAGACTGGAGACTAAGGTGTGTCAGATCCGGGTTATAGTCTTCTCAATTATGTGCTATGCATCAGAGAGTTGTACAGTGACTAGGGTTGATAGAAAGAGAATTGATGCCTTTGAGCTGTGGTGCTGGAGAAGAGTGTTGAATATACCATGGACTGCTAGGAGAACAAACAGGTTTGTCCTGGAGAGGGTGAAGCCAGAATGTTCCCTGGAGTCAAGGATTCTGAGGCTTCATCTGACATATTTTGAGCATGATGCAAGGAGGGACCGGTCCTTGGAGAGGGACATCATGTTTGGCAGAGTGGAGGGGCGGCGAAGGAGAGGAAGACCTCTGATGAGATGGATCAATTCTGTGACTAGAGAAGTGGGAATAAGTACATTTGAGATGGCTAGGTTGGCACAGGATAGAAGAGCATGTAGAGCTCTTGTACATAGGGTCGCTATGAGTTGCAAGCAACTCGATGGCACATAACAACAGCAAGGATTCCCAAGACAATAAATAGGTATGTCAAACAAGAGAGGGTGAATCCAAGTTGCTCCTTGGAGGCAAGATTTTTAAGGTATATCAGACATATTTAGTGCATGTGGCCAGGAGGTACCAGTCCTTGAAGAAGGACATCATGTTTGGAAGGGTGGAGGGACAGCACAGGAGAGGAAGACCCTAGATAAGATACTTTTTTTTTACAGTGAGAAAAATTTATATTTAGAATTAGCCATCTGGACTCAGTTTAGATGATCCAAATTTTGTTGGCAACATCCGAAGCATCATAGTCAGGAGCAAGTCAAACATAGGCCTTCTTCTCTCCATCAGACCTAATCATAGTGTTGACCTTAGCCACATCAATGTCATAGAGCTTCTTTAAAGCTTGTCTAATTTGGTGCTTATTGGCTTTGACATACACAGTGAAAACAAGTGTGTTGTTATTTTCTATCTTCTTCACGGCTGGCTCAGTGGTTGGGGCTACTTGATGATGGCATAGTGGTCAAGCTTATTTCTCCTGGGAGTGCTCTTCTGGGGATATTTGGGCTACCTCTGGAGTCTCAGAGTCTTAGGCCACGGGAAGGTGGGTGACGTGAGGGTCTTCTTCTCCTTCTCCTTCTTCCCTTCAGGACTGCCTTCTTGTCAAAGGACAAGAAATGCCCTTTGCTTTTTGGCTTCAGAGGGGCAGGGGCTTCCTTCTTCGCTTTTGACGCTGTCTTCATAGAAATCCCCAGATAAGATAGATTGACAGAAACTAGAGTAATGAGGGTGAGTGTTTTGGAGACAGTGAGACTCGCTCAGGATAGGGCAGGGTTTAGAGCTATTGCGCATTAGGTCGCTATGACCTACAGGCAAATTGACAGCACATAACACCAAAAATAAAATGTTGTTGTTGTTGTTATGTGCCGTCGAGTCGTT
The DNA here is from genome assembly GCF_000299155.1 of Elephantulus edwardii. NCBI lineage: Eukaryota > Metazoa > Chordata > Mammalia > Macroscelidea > Macroscelididae > Elephantulus > Elephantulus edwardii. The sequence continues at coordinate 18,004,118 of NW_006399806.1, forward strand.
ACTTTAAAAATAAATATCAATCATACTTTTTAAAAAAAATCAATCATTTAAACTCCTATGGAGTACAACTCCACTGTTGCATGGGGTTACCATTAAGTTAGAATTGACTCAACTCTAACTTGGAAGCATATGATATCTGGTGACTAAGATAGAAGCAGAGGGGTTAAGCAAATATCTCAGTCACAAAAGGACAGGTGCTGCATAGTGCCACTTTTCTAGAACGAGACTGATATCAGAGTTGGGGTGAGACTGAGAAAAATTGGATAAATTGTGTATACTGCATTATAACTGAGGAGGGAGAGAACAGTTTAAAAGCGATATATGATTGGGTATTATGGTTATGACAAGAGTCCAAAACGAAGGTTGCACAGTGGAGTGTACTCGAGGGGAGTGGGGGAAGGGGACTGTATTCAATGAAAGAATTTTTCTTTTACTTTTCAAGCGAAGAGTGAACTGGGGGAGGGGGAGGGGCAGGGAGAAAAATGCAACAATGAGTGAATGAAAATCCAAAATCTATGTAAACGTTCATGAAAATAAAAAATAAAGTAGAAATAACAAAACAAAAACAAAACCCCACAAGCCCAAATCTCTTGACAGGATTTTTTTCTTGTAATTGACCATTAAGAGTTAACTTGGATCTTGGAAAAAACCACTTGCTTGGGAGTTGTTGTAGTTATGAGGTGCCGTTAAGTCTACTCCTCTCAGATTTGTAGCAACTCTAACTCTGTACAACAAAATAAAACTCTATCCTATCCTGGGGCGGAGGGGGGAGTATGGTCTGGTGGTCATGTAACGAGGGGAAAGAGGTTTGCAAAAGGCTTTTATCCAAGTCAGCATTAGAAGAAGGAGGAAAAGAAGAGGAGAAGAAATGGAAGAGGGAAGAGAAGAAGAAAAAAGAAAGCAACTCTTCCTTGAATCTTAATATGATGACAATCTCCTCATGGAATTGTATGTGTAAACAGTGAATCTCAGGTGTAGTAGTCAGAAAAGCCTGAAACCTGGCTCCTGTTTGGCCACTAAATAGCCACTACATCTCTGACTCTTGATCTTCCTCTGCTACACACATGAGTAGGGTCCAAGCAGTTCTCTAAAAATATGTTGATAAGGTTGTAGAACTGTGTGTTGTGTAGATACAGAAATAAATTCAGTAGATAAAAATGGAGGTACTTTGCAGAAATGGAATCTCCCCTCCTCCTAAAACCCCATAACCACTGCTGCACAAGGGATATTGAAGGGTTCCAAAAAGCAGTGTGAAACTTGTCGTTTAATAATTTCTATTGCTCACCTCAACATTAAGAGTTTGTTCACAATAGCAAGGAGTTGGAAGCAACCTAGGTGCCCATCAACAAACGAATGGATAGAGAAACTCTGATATATCCACACAATGGAATACTACACTGCATTGAAAGACAAGGAATTCATGCAATATTATTCAAAATGGGTGACCCTGGAGGACATTATGCTGAATGAAGTATCTCAGTCACAAAAGGACAAATACTGTATGGTGCCACTGTTGTAAAACAGGACTGTCCTTGGGATTGCGGTGAGACTGAGGAAAATGAGGTAAATAATGCATTCAAACAGACGAGGGAGAAAACTGTTTAAAAGGAATATGTGATTAGGTATTTTTGTCATGACAGGAGTCCAGAGCAAAGGCTGCATCGTGGAGTGGACCTGGGGAAGGGTTTGTAAAACAATGAAAGAATTTTTCTTTTACTTTTCCAAGAGGGTAGTGTACTAGAGGGGAAGGTTGGGTGGGGAGAAAAGTGCAACAATGAATGAACGAAAATCCAAAGTCTCTGCAAATTTTTATTGAAATTCATGATGTTGTTGTTGTTATGTGCCGTCGAGTCGATTGCGACTCATAGAGACCCTATGTACAACAGCCCTAAACCCTGCTCTGTCCTGTGCCAATCACACTGCCTCTGACACACCCATCCCGATTACCTCAGTCACTGAATCAATCTACCTCATAGAGGGTCTTCCATTCCTATACCGTCCCTCCACCCTCCCAAGCATGATGTCCCTCTCCAAACACCTGGCCCTCCTTATAACATGTCCAAAGTATGTCAGACAAAGCCCCAGAATCCTTGCCTCCAAGGAGAAGCCTGGTTTAACCCTCCCCAAGATGAATCTGTTTGTACATTCAATACTCTTCTCCAGCCCTACAGCAAAAAGGCATAAATTCTCCTTCTATCCTCCCTAGTCATTTGTCCAACTCTCTGATGCATAACAAGTGATTGCAAAGACCATAGCCTGTATCAGACACACATTAGTCTCCAGAGTGACACCATTGATCTTCAGTACTTTGGAGAGGTCCCTAACAGCAGACTTTATAAACACAATACATTTTTTTTTTATTTCCTGGCTACTGGTGCCAATAGTGTTGACCATGGAGCCAAGCAGACTAAAGTTGTTAACAATCTCAATCTCTTCACCATCCATCCTGATGCTGCCAATTGGTCCAGTAGTGAGAATCTTTGTGTTCTTGACATTGAGCCTCAGTCCCTACTGAAGGCTGCAGTCCTTGACCTTCTGCAGCAAGCATTTCAGGTCCTCTTCAGTTTCAGCAAGCAAGGTTGTGTCATCTGCATAATGCAGATTGTTAATAGATCTTCCACCAATCCTGACACCACACTTCTCCTCATAGAGCTCAGCCTCTCGGAAAATCTGTTCTGCATACAGACTGAAAAGGTATGGAGATAAGACACATCCTTGGCATACGCCTTTCACCATTTTGAACCATGGAGTGTTTCCTTGCTCTGTTCTGACGATTGCCTCTTAGTCCAAGTGCAGGTTTTTCATTAAAATGATCAAGTGTTCTGGGATTTCCATTCTTCTCAGAGTCAGCCATAGTTGTTACACAGTCAAACGCCTTTGCATAATCAATAAAACACAGATAGTCTTTCTTCTAGTATTCCGTGCTTTCAGCTAAGATCCATCTAACATCAGCTACAATATACCTAGTACCACGACCCCTTCTAAACCGAGCCTGGACTTCTGGCAGTTCTCTGCTGATGTGCTGTTCCATTCAGTTTTAGATAATCTTCAGTAGAATCTTGCTTACATGTGAAATCAATGAGATTGTTCTATAGTTTCCACACTCTGTTGGGTCACCTTTCCTAGGGATAGAAACAAATAAAGATCTCTTCCAGTTAAAAAAAAAAAGAGTTTGTGGCCAGTAATCTGTGTCAGGATTCTTCGAGTTCTTTGAGGTGGTAATATAATTGTGGTGATGTTTTGGGAAAACCTGTGCTCTTAGCCCTGATACAACAAAGAAGCTGTCCTGACTGAGCAGGAGGAAGGTTGTTGTTGTTGTTACTGTTGTTGTTATGTGTCATCAAATTGCCTACTAATAGTGACTCCATGTACAACAGCCCTAAACCCTGTTCTTTCCTGTATCAATCTTATTGTCTCTGATGCATAATCTCTGATAATGTAATAGGGTAGCCCTATTACCCTAGTCACTGAATCAATTCATCTCATTGAGGGTTTTCCTCTCTTGTGCTGTCTCTCCACTCTCCCAAGCATGATGTCCCTCTCCAAGGACTGGTCTCTCCTTGCAACATGTCCAAAGTATGTCAGAAACCTCAGAATCCTTGTGTCCAAGGAGCAGCCTGGTCTCACCCTCTCTAGGACAGACCTGTTTGTTCTCCTAATAGTCTATGGTATATTCACTACTTTTCTCCAGTACCACAGCTCAAAGGCATCAATTCTTCTATCACCCTTAATCACTGTCCAGCTCTCAGATGCATAGCAAGTAACTGCAAAGACTATGGCCTGAATCAGGCACACCTCAGTCTCCAGACTGACATCATTGCTCATCAGTACTTTGGAAAGGTCTCCAACAGCAAACTTTCCCAATGCAATTCATCTTTTAGTTTCCTGGTTACCAATACCAAGAGTGTTGATTGTAGAGCCAAACAAATTGAAGCTGTTAACAATACCAATCTCTTCACCATCTATAATCATGCTGCCAATCGGCCCAGTGGTGAGAATCTTTGTGTTCTTGATATTGAACTTCAATCCATGTTGAAAGCTGAAGTCCTTGACCTTCTGCAGCAAGTGCTTCAGGTCCTCCTCAGTTTCAGTAAGCAGGGTTGTGCCATCTGCATAACGCATGTTGTTGACGAGTCTTCCTCCAATCTTATAGACTACTAAGACAGGCAATTTTTTGTAAATCTGTTACACAAGATGGTAAACTATGCAGTTTGATTCTCACAATAACCACTCAATGGAATAATTCAAGATGTGGCCAATGAGTATTTTAAAAAGATGTCATGAAGTCAGCTACTGCTAATGTTTAGAGATTCAAGAGGCATTCTTCTCCACACAACAATTATTTAACTTTGCTTCCTGATAGTTACCTGAAGTTGACAATTTTATCATGATTATGACCCACAGCTTAGACTAGGTAGACAGTGTCCCTGTATCCCACAGTAAAGACATAGAATATAAGATCTGTTGTTGTTATTGTTAAATGCTGTCAAGTCAACTATGACTTAACAATTAGACCTCTATACATTTATCCAAGAAAATTAAAATTCATGAGTATATAAAATTATATTTGTGAATGTTCATAGCAGCATCATTAAAAATAGTGAAAAAATGGAAGCAATTAAAATATAAATCAATTGGCAAATGGACAAAAAATATAGCATAGCCACACAATGATATGGAATACTACATAGCCATTAAAGGAACAAACTCCCACAAATACATAGAAAATTAAAGAAGACAAGATACCAAAAGTTCCATATTCTATGACCCCTACCTACCTTCAGAGTCAACTTGCTGCTTCATATGCAAATCAAGGATTCTAAGACTTATAAAAACTGAATTAATAAAGAGATAAGGAAAATTTGTGGAGACTAAGAATATTATAAACATTTAAATTTTTAAAATTAAATTTTGAGATATAGATTTGTAAACAGTTTGTAAGAAACTATAGGGAAAGATTCTTTGTGCCCTCTGCCTTCAATGATAATATCATGCAAAACTGTAGTCCATTTTGAGTTAGTTTTTATATGAACAGTGAAGTTTAGCTCAAGGCTACATTAGAAATCCTAGATATTTATTTAGAGAGAAGGATCAAGAAATAAGTATGGCAGGTCACCACTTTTCATTTTTGAAAAATAAGTGAAGTTTTTTCTTTTACATTTTTTAATTATTATTCTTATAATTAATTTCAAT
>NW_006399806.1:18010353-18029967 GCF_000299155.1 Elephantulus edwardii
TCCCTTTTTACCCTGTTGGAGAAGTTTTTGGATGTGCATAGGGATTTGATTCTTAGAAGGTCCCATTCATCTATTTTATCTTCTCCTAGTTGTAAGTTTTTCAGGATACTTGGAAAACTCTTTATGTTATGGATTAGGACTACTAGAGTTCTTCCAAACTTTTCTTGAATGAAGTTTACAGTCCTTGGCTTTAGTCCTAGGCCCATGATCCACCTTGAGTTGGTTTTTGTATATGGAGTGAGGTGTGGATCTTGTTTAATTTTTCTGCAGATAGTTTTCCAATTTTGCCAACACCATTTGTTAAAAAGGCTGTAATTTCCCCACCTAACTGATTTCACCTCCTTGTCAAAAATCAGTTGACCATAAATAGATGATGGGCTTATTTCCAGGTTCTCAATTCTATTCCATTGATCTATGTGTCTGTCATTGTACCAGTACCATGCTATCTTAACCACCATGGAAGTGTAGTAGGATTTGAAATCAGGGAGTTAGTTGCCTCCTACCCATTTTCTATTTTTAAGGAGTGCTTTGCTTATTTGGGGCTTCATTTTATTCCAAATGAAATTGGAGATTGCCTTTTCCATCTCATTGAAGAAAGGGATTGGTGTTTGTACTGGGATTGCATTGAACGTGCAAATTGTCTTTGGAAGTATTGCCATTTTGACAACATTGAGTCTTCCTATCCATGAGCAAGGGATATTCTTCCACTTCTCCAGGTCTCTTTTTGTTTTGTAATTTTTAATGTTCTGCAATTTTCTTTGACTAGATCCTTTGTGCTCCTAGTTATATTCACTCCCAAATATTTTATCTTGTGATTACTATTGTGTGTGGGTTTTTTTAAACTTTATACTTAGCATGAAGAACACTAAATTCAGTGTTTCTTGTCGTCAGATGCCACTGAGTCAACTATGATTCAAAGTGACCCTATGAACAATACATCTGAATCTTGCCTTCTCCTGCTCCATTCTCAAAACCTCATCCCAGCTCAAATTTATCGTTACACTCACTGTATCAGTCCTTCATGTTGAGGGTTATCCTCTCTTTCTGACACTCCTCTTTTACCAGCAGCATGCCTTTTCCCAATGATCCGTCCCTCCTTACAACATGATCCAAATTATAGGAGACGCAGTTTCACAATCCTTGTCCCTAAAGTTTGCTGGCTACACTTAGTCCAAGATGTACTTATTTGGTTTTTTGCAATCTGTGGAATATTCAATACAGTATCTCCAAGACAACAATTCAATTGATTCTTCATTGCACTTTCTTTATTCACTGTTCAACTTTCAAATGCATATGAAACAACTAAAAATGCCATTGCATGGATCAGACACACCTTGATCTTTACAGTGACATCATTGGTTTTTAGCTCTTTGGAGAGGTCCTCGACAGTTGTATTTTTCCTAGTGCAACACATCTTTTGAATTTTTTTAAATATGAATTTCTTATTTTGTATTGGTTTACTTGCAAAATTCGTATGCATTGTTTTTCACACCAGTTCTTTCCCCTTTCCTTGATCCACCTGTCCCTCCAACCAACAAATTGTGTGACCATATGATTACTGGCCCCCACCCCACCCTTCCTCATGCCTCTGCTCCCCCCCCCTTTAAGAGTCTCATAAATGTTTTACTAGTTATCTATTTCTACAATAATTGTATATGATTTCTTAAAACACCTTGTATAACATGGCACATAATTAGCATAAAATGAACATTCCTCAATTTTCATACCCATAACCAGGCACAATAAAACCAGCCTCAGAGATGGTATAAGGATCAGTTCCAGTAATAAACATGAACGTGTTTTGTTGCACGCTACCCAAATATCAATTACTGTTACACTGACAGGCTTGCTCCTGTTTATATATTTACACAGGCTTGTGAGGGAAATTGAAGAATTATTATGATAAATAGTCACCCAGTGATAAATTAGCCTTGATTCAGAGTTACTTCTTTTGTTGGAAAAATGTATTGGCTACACCATGGATTGACAAAAGAACAAATAAATCTGTCTTAGAAGAAGTACTTCTTAGAAGAGATGGTGGTAAGACATCATCTCATATACTTTGGGCATATTATCAGGAGAGACTGGTTCCTTAACAAAGATGTCACACTTGGTCGAGAGTCACTAAAAAAGAGGAAGGCTGTCAACACAATGAATTGGCACAGTGATTGCAACAATGGACTCAGGCACAGTGGGGACAGTGAGGATGAGGAGGGCAGGGCAGTGCTTGGCTGTTATACACTGGACTGCAATGAATTGGAGCTGACTTGATGGCACACAACAATAGTACTGAGGTTGAAGTAGAAGGCAAAAAGTAATAGATCAAGGAACTAGAAAATTATATGAAATATTTTAATGCAATCCATGATATCTGATCTGCATTCTCCCTGCCTGAGCTCCACCTGCACTGTGTCAATGTGGGAAGTGCTTGTGGAAGGTCACAGATCTTTGCAGGCCAATCAGGTCAAACAAGAAGACAACATGTGCAAAATCAAAACCCAGCAGCACTTTGTTGTCACTCCACTGTGACTTCAGTGAAGCAGACACTCCTCGCCCAGCAATGCTGGGATTCGCCCCACGCTGTCTGGGAACCACCCTAACCCTTTTGGGACACGTCAGGACAGCTATCCTCATTTAAAGGACTGGAATGTGGCTTCAGAAAGGGCTGACCATGCCTGGTCCTGTCCTCCTCCAAAGTACCTTTCAGAATGTATGAGAAGCATGGCACAGTGAGATGTTAAGAGCCAGGATACACCAGGTGGGCACTCTAGAGATGGTGGGTAGAGCAATCAGCTGGGATTGGAAATGTCATGTCGAAAAGAATCGAGCTAGGCTAGAAGGGAATGGAGATCCCCTACAGAGGGTCTTGAGTGTCAAACTACAGATTTAAGGTTTTATGTCATTGACAGGGAAGAGCACTGAATGGTTTTGAGCAGGGAGATGTCAGAGCAAGTCAAAGTCTGGACAGGAAGAAAGCAGTGCTTTAGTGATCACTGTGATTATTTCAGGACAAGACCCAGAAATCAGTAATGGTGCCTGAGAGGATAGACTGGAGACAAGAAATGCAATGAGAGAAGAAAAGGCAGGGCATGGCGATTAGAGGTAAGCACAAGATAGAAGATAACAAGGTTTCAGATCAAATGGCCCATAGTGATTGGGTCAAACTTGTCAAAGCAACTGAGTGGTCCTGGTGATGTAATAGTCAGGGGCTCAGCTGCCAAGCAAGAGGTCAACAACTGGAACCTAGCCAGCCACTTTATAGGAGAAATAGATGGATTTCTGTAAAGATTGCAGCCTTGGAAACCCTACAGGGCACTAATACTTTGTAGCTAGAGGTCCCTGTCAACCCACCAGCACACAACAACAGGGAAAGGGCTGAAATGTCCATTCTGCTGCTTTCTACCTGTGGAGTAACAGGTAAGGCATTCATTCTTTCTGAATGTCTATTTGTACCTATGTGAAACAGAGTTCAAGTACACACCTCAAAGGAATATTGTGAAGGTTAAATGAGGAAATAAATAGACGCTGTCTGGTTTGGTTGCTGGTTCGCTCTAGCTCAGTCACTCTGATTGCCTGTTGTCCTGTTCTCTCTCCTCCATCTCTTCTCTGTAACAGATTCCAGCATTTATCAGGATTCTGAGCAGTGGAAGAGGGCTCAGTACATCTGGCAACTTGAACTCTGCCGAGTAATCCAGATAATTGAGGGAAAATATTAGTCAGTCCTGTTCCCAGTCAGGGTCTAAATAACGTGCTATTTTGTCCATCTGTTTCTTGTTCTAAAATAGTTTTTATTGCAAAATTCAGTCCGCACAAATTTAAACTATGGAGCTTAGGCTCACTGGATTCCTGGACCTTCTGATATTGTTGTTAGATAATGTCCAGTCAATTTCCAGCTTGTGATGATTCCATGTGGCAAAATAGAGCTTCTCCACAGGGTATCAAGGCTGAAATCTTTAGGGACTTACATCACAGTCTTTTCCTACAGTTTCTAGACAGAGTTTGTATATCAACCTTTTGGTCAGCAGTGGAGCATCTACCCACTGAGCCACAAGAATTGTTTTTCTGCTCATGTTTGATGCCAGCCAAAAGAAATTCCTTTAAGTATATTACTAAGAATTCAGGCAATGTTGCAAGCCTCCCAGAACTCACAGCTAGCAGGGGGAGAGGGGCAGATCTGGACTTGAAATCCAAAGCGTTCATAAGAACTGCCAGACAGGTGCAGACAAAGCAAACTTCAACAGCAAGAGGAAAAAAGAAGTAAGACTGACTACCTCCTCCCCTATAGGGAGCTCTGTGGCCAAGTAGTAAGGAGCTGTGCAGCCAAACGAAAGGATGGACAACCTCCTTCCATACGATTTACAGCATCTGAAAAGCCTCCAGAGGGTCAGCTGTGAGTCAATTCTTATCTGACAGGACATAACAAGAACAACACTACCATCCTCCCACTGGGAGGATGTAGCCCACAGGGGCCCAAACACCATGCTTTTCTGGCAGCTCAAATCCACTAGAGGCTCAATGGAGAAAGAGGAGCAATGCCCTCCCGTGCAATGTACAGGCTTGGGAATCCAGTGGCGGGCCAGCTGTGAGTGGCTCCAACTCAATGGTAATATGTTTCTCATTTACCATCCCCCACAGGATCCAGGCATCAAGTGTGCAAGTGAGAATCACCCTCCACCCTTCCTTTTAGGAAGAGAGACGGGCCAGTTTACTGAGAGACTGGCTGAGCAGAGTGTGGGTCTAGAGCATAACATTGTCATTATTTTCAGGTTTGAACAGAAGACTGGATGCAGTACTTACAAGAGACTTGATGTTGAATAGTGACAGAACCAGCGTGGTTAGGGAAGGACAATGGATAAATGTATTCTGCTACCCCATAGTCCCAGCATGGGGTAGAACACTGCCATGAAAGCCCCAGAGTCTCCAGGAGAAGCCTTCCTGGAGAAGGGAGGCCATTCATGGTGTCTGGACAGAACAGAGAGTCTCCTACTGAGGGCCAGACGTTGTCTCTTTACACTTCTGGTTGCCTTCTGCAGACTAGACATGCTGGCCAGGCATTGGTGTGCCTGAGTGATGATAGCGACACACCTCTCTGTTTTCTGACTCCTGCAACATGGACAATAGGTTTGCAGGAGGCTCAATACACCAGGCCCTCAGGGAACAGATTGAGTCACACTTCTAGTCTCAGAACGGGTCTTAAACTGTGTTACTAAAAGTAGTATTCTGGCTGAACATGACCTAACACAAGCTACAGTTACAGAAATGAATCAGCACAAACGGGAATGAGAGGATAACTATGTTCTCCCCACTTCCCAGGCAGAAACTGAGGTACAGAGAGGTCTTAAGTATGCCCAGGGACATAGGACAGGAAATCACAGGAGTTTGGGCTTAAACCCACACAGAGACTGGAGTCTTAACTACCACACCCAAAGGCATTTCTGAAAGCTTCTCCTAGGCCCTGCTTCTCCCCAAGGCAAGAGCCCCACTCTGTGCTTCCATGGCACTTACCACACTGAGCTGTGATTGCTAATCTGTGCCCAGCTAACTAGACTACCACCCCAAGAAGCACAGGTCACTCCAGCATCCCAGCACTTAGAACCAGTGTGGTATGCTGCAAATATTCCTCTCAGCGCCCCACTTTCAGGAATATAAATGACAGGTGCCCCACTGCTGCAGGTAAATCCACATTTCCCTGGCTAGCCCCTGCCAGTGACAAACCACAACAGGCATTAAGACAGTCATTCAGGCCACACTTGGGACTCACCAGCCTTGCCCAATTGTTATTAAAATGACATAGAAATTGACCACCACCCTCCACAGAGTAAGAACTGCTCCGTGGTCTGACAGATCTCCCAGCAGCCCCCTCCCATGATTCCCCATTTTATTTCACTGGCCTTTCTCCATCTCCCATTACACATCTTACAGATCTAATCCTGGTTTGACATTTGCTTCTGGGATAAAGTGGGCAAATCAAGTGGCACGAGGCCTTATCCTTCTGGATGCTGTCTACACAATAAGGCAGAAACTTCTACATGATGCTGAGTCCCCAGAAGGGAGAAATGTGGGTCCTGGAAAAAAGGTATGGGAGCTTCCAACAAACTGCTGCGCCATTTCTTCCCACTGACACGGTGCTGGGTTCTGTGGGGTTGGAGGCCTGTCCCCAAAGGGCCAAGGGACACAGAGAAGGTCCCTTCCAGAAGCTCCAGCTGCCACCAGGGTGTGTCTTGCTTCTGTGTCCAGGGCCAGCAGAAAAGGGTCTCCAAATCAGCAGGGACATTTGGTCCTGAGCAACAGCAAGAGAAAGCACTGCTTTCCACAGCAGGAAAGAGGGGGTGGGGAGTTCATGTGTAGCCCGTGCAATCCACATGTGATCTCAGAGAGCAACTTGGACAGAAGTTGTAAAGAAAGAGGCTGGGCTGGGAGGAGCAATCTGTCATTCCTCTTTCTCCCGATGTCAGCACTACTGGCCATATGGGACAACTCTGATGGGGTCAGCTCTTCTCGAGAGCCATAGCAAGAATACTGTTGGAGGGGAGAGAGTGTGCTTTGCACTGTGTGCCTAGCATATGGTGCATGGTCACTAGATATCGGTTGAATAAATCAGCACTTCTCTGTTGACAATAATTTCATGATTGAATCAGCAACTCAAATTTCTAATTTTATAGAAAGGGAGGGTGGGGTGGAGTGAAATCCCTCTTTTTCCAAGTCTTGTAACTCTGTAGTGAATGAGACCCATTTCTTTGCTTCAGAGGAGATCCATACATTCATTCTCTCTGTCTCTCTGTCTCTCTGTCTCTCTCTCTCTGTGTCTTTCTCTCTTTCTCTCTCTCTCTCCTTACCTCCCTCCTTCTCTCTCTCTTCCTTTTTAAAGTCTACCCAAACATTAAAAACCAGCTGAGACTCAGAGAAAATGGTAATGATTACCAGCATCTAACCATCTGAGGTCCATTGTTTTGCAATGACTTTGGTTTGGAGTTAATGACTCCCAGGTATCCCAGCTGCAGTCCCTCACCTCTTGCCAGAGGAAGAGCAGGATTTGAGGTGGGATGAGGGAAGTTGACCCTTGGACTTGCCTTTCTCAGGAAAACTGAGTTGACTCTTGAAATGATGAGGCAGATAGTGGGAATTTTTTTATTTAATTTTAAAAAGGACTCTATAACCCTTGACTCAGATTTAAGAGATGTGAACTGAAGTCCCAACTCTTCCAATTGTTCAGTTGGATGACTCATTTTAATGTTATTCTCATTTGTAAAATGGCAAAAGCAAGAATAATGTATTGCCTTAGCTGCTAAGTGTTGCTATAACAGGAATATTGTAAGTGGTTGGTATTTAACAAACAGACACTTATTTTCTCACAGTGTAGAAGACTAGAGGTCCAAATGTAGGGCATGGGTCAAGGGAAAGGCTCTCATTCTGTGAGCTCATGGAGCAAGTCCTTATCTCTTCAACTTCTCTTGTTTTTCTTTCCTTGGGCATCATTGTGCAGCATGACATCCATCTTCTCCCCTCTGTGCTTGCTGGTTCTCCTAATCTGCTCTTCCATATTTCAAAAGTGACATAGCCCATATTGATAAGGCCTCATTAATATAAAAAGAAAAATGTGTTCCCAGATACATTTCTATCCACACGTTATATTACAGAGGTTAGAATTTGCAGGATAATTTTTTTCTGGAGACACAAATCCAAAATACCCTTCTTGATTGAATGTTATGAAGATTAAATAAGATGACTTTGAAATATATGGAGTAATTACCAACATTTTATTTAAGGGTTAGTCTGTGCCAAGAATGATGTTAAGTGTTTAAATAGTTGATTTAACTCTCACAACAATTTCGTGAGTTAGGAACTAACACTATTTTTCTATTATAGATAAAAGTGATTCTGTGGTGTTGTCTCTAAGGTGCTATGCCAAAGGCCCAGTGTCTCCTCCAGAGGTTTGAATCCAGCAGCAGCTCTATGAGAGAAAGAGGAGTCATTTCCTCCCTTCCAAGAATGAAAAGTTGCTGTGAGTCAGAGTTAACTGGATGGTAGAGCATGAGTGTTATAGTTGAGGAAATTGAGAAATAGAGGGATTCAGTTACCTCTCCACAGGTGGCAGAGCTGGAACTTAAAGGGTCTTTGTTCTTATCCATTCCAAACAAAAAAAAAACAAAACAAAAAAAGCCCAAGATTTATTCAATCCAGCAACTCCAAATGAAAAGGAAGAACTAGCCCACAGGGTTCCCAAGGCTGCAGGTCATTACAGGAGCAGACTGCCATGTCGTTCTTCACGAGCTGCTGGTAGGTTCAAAGCACCCTCTTGCTGAGCAGCCGAGCATTTAGTATTGTGTCAGCAGTCTCCACTAAGTCACTCCACTGTGCTTCTTCAATTTGATTCCTGACAGACTGCACTGGAATCAAATTGACTACATCTATGGAAAGAAATGGTGGGAAAAGCTCAATATTAGCAGTCAGAAAAAATCTCAGGGGATGATTATCAATTGCTCACATGCTATTTCAAAGCGAAGCTGAAGAAGATAGAAACAAGTCTGTAAGAGGTAAGATGTGACCTTCAGCTTATCCAACCTGAGTTAAAAACCATCCCAAGAATAGAGTTAATGCTCTGAGCATGAACAAAGAAGGACCAGATGAGTCATGGGATGACATCATATGTCATGATAGAAGAAAGATAAAGGTTGTTAAGAAGATGGAGCGAGGAGAAAGACAAATATGGATTTTAGAAGAGATTCTGAAATTTCCTCTGAACAGAGAAGCAAAAGAAAAAAAGAAGAGATTATTAAACAAGAGTGTTGGACAGAAGATTTCAAAGGGCAGCTTGAGAAGACAAAGCAAAGAATTTATCATGAAATGTGTAAAGACCTGGAGTCAGAAAACCAAAGGAGAATATGCTTAGCATCCTTGAGGCTCAAAGAACTGAAGAAAAAAAAATCCAAACTCTGAGCTGCAGCACTGATGGTTCTATGGCAAAATCTTAAACGGCATGTTGGTGGTGGTGGTAGTGGTGGGTGCCAGCAAGTCAACTACAACTCATAGCAATCCTCTAAACAGGTCTGCACATTGCCCCACCCTGTGCCATCTTCACGGTCTCTAACATGCTCGAGCCCATTGTTATAGTCACAGTGTTGATCCATCTTTTGAAGGTCTTACTCTCTTTCATGGATCTTCCACTTTTCCCACCTGACATCTTTTTTCCGAGTTCTTGTCCCTCTTGACAACATACATTCCTGAAGAATGTAAGACAAAGTTTCACCATCCTTGCCTCTAAGGAGCACCGTGATCACACATCCTCTAGGACAGACTTTGTTGTTTTGCTAGTCCACAGGATATTAAATTAAATCGCATAGCAAATATCAAAATCAGATGGAAGGAATACACAGAATCACTATACAAAAAAAATAGTCTACACAGAATCATTTTAGAAATAGCGTATGACCAAGAATCAATGGTACTGAAGAACAATTTACAAGATATACTGAAGAAGGCATTGGGAAAAAATAAGGCCCCAGGAATTTATTAAATATGAATTGAGGTCTTTTGACAAACACTTGCAGCCCTCAACATGCTTACTAGCCTATGCCAAGAAACCTGAAGGACAGCTAAATGTCCACGGGAAAGAGAGCCATAATTGTACTTGTTCCAAAAAAGAGGTGATCCAACAGATTACAGAAAATAGCAAAAACATATTATTAATACCACATTAAGTAAAACCTTGCTGAAGATTATTCAAAAACTATTAGAGCAGCCAGAAAATCAACTGGATTCAGAAGATGTCATGGAATGAAGATGTCATTACTTATGTCAGTTGTATCTTGACTGAAAGCAGAGAATACCAGAAAGATATTTACCTGTGCTGTGTTGACTATAAAAAGGCATTTGACTGTGTGGATCATAATAAATCATGGATAACATTGAGAAGAATGAAAATTCCAGAACACCTTTATTCATGTGGAATCAGTACATGAACCACATACTGCAATAATCATTCAAACAGAACAAGGGAATACTCCACAGCTTCAAATTAGGAATGGTGTTCATCAGGGTTGTACACAATTACTATACTATTAAATCTTCATACTTAGCAAATTAACCCAAGAAGCTAGACAACATGAAGTAGGATGTGGTATCAGGACTAGAGGAAAAATCAGCAACAGTCTGTGATGTGCAAGAGACACAACTTTCCTTCTTGAAAACAAAGAGGACTTGAAGTTCTTAATAAAGAATAAAAAAAGACAACAGTCTTCAATATGGATTCTATTTTTACATTAAAAACTCCAAAATTCTCACAACTGGACAAAAAGGAAACATCATAATAAATGGAGCAAAGACTAATGTCAATTTCAGTCTTCTTAAAGTCACAATCAACACTTAACAGAAGTAGCAATTAAGAAATCAAACCATGTATTGCACTAGCCAAGTCTGCTTTAGGACCTTTAAAGTGCTAAAGAACAAAGATTCTGTTTAAAGACTAAAGTGCACCAGACCAAAGCCGTAGTATTTTCAATTGTCTCATATGCATGCGAAAGCTGGACAGTGAATACGGGAGATCAAAGGAAA
The DNA here is from genome assembly GCF_000299155.1 of Elephantulus edwardii. NCBI lineage: Eukaryota > Metazoa > Chordata > Mammalia > Macroscelidea > Macroscelididae > Elephantulus > Elephantulus edwardii. The sequence goes on from NW_006399806.1 coordinate 18,020,905, forward strand.
TGTGAAACATTTGAATTGCCATATGTGTGAAGAATACTGAACATAAAGTGGACTGCAAAACCAACAAATGAATCTGTCTTAGAAGGAGTGCAACAGGGCTGCTTCTTAGAGGCAAAAGTGGTAAGATATTGTCTCTTGTTCTGGGACACATTATCAGGAGGGACTAGCCCTTGGAAGAGGTTATCATGATTGCAAAGAAAAACAAAGAATCTCGTTGAGATGGATTCATAACTGTAACAATGGGCTTAAGCATCACAGACAATATATGAGTGGCACAGGGTTGGGCAAGATTTTAATCTGTTGCAGAGATAGTCTCTATAAGACTTCTTGATAAGCCCTCTGCTGTGAGATATATTCTAACTCATAATGACCCCATATAGAGGTCAGAGCAGACTGCCCACTAAATCTTTATGGAAGTAGGTGAGTTCAAACCCCTGACCTTTCCTTCAGCAGCCCAGTACTTAACCCATTGTGTCAAATACATCTAAATTGAAGATGCAGCCTTTATAGCATAAACATTTACAGTACAGTATACAAACCAGAGGAACTTCTGGATGCCTTGAAGAGTTAAGCACTTTGCTACAAACTGAAAAGCACGAAGTTCTCAAATGCACCCAAAAGTGTCTCAGTGAGAAAGCAGAACCATGGAGAACCTCACAGAGTGAAATTCTACTCTGAAACATGAGGGACTCAAGGTAACTAGTCTGTATGTCTGTTTCTTTTTCAAACAAATTGGCATCAACAAAGTAATACACAATGGAGGAGAAGCTAAAAACATAGAACCAATTTAATCTCAGCTACAGGTTATCTTTGTGTTGCATGGCAGCCCCAAGCAGAATTCAATCTGACTCCTTTCTTATAATCAGAAACCCGCTGAGCTAATCTGGTTTAGGTTATATTTCTGGTCTTTAAAGCAGTGTCTCGGTTCCCAGAAATAGCTCAACATTTCATCCCAATTCACCTGCTTCTTGAGCAGTTCCTGAAATCTAAATTATGTAGCTGTTTGGAATGAATGCTTCCAAACAGCAATGAGAGCTTGAGAGTTAACCAGAGTTTCTCTCCTGGCCAAGCATAGAGTCCCATCTAACTACTCAAGTCCCCATACTCAAGGGGATTTCTTACCATGTATTTTTGTTGCTGTTGTCATTGAATTAACTCTGACTCACACCAACCTTTTGCAGAGCAGAATGAAGCCCTGCCTAGTTCTGTGCCATCCTCACAACCTCTGCTGTGCTTAAACTCATTTTTGAGGTCACTGCATCAATCAGTCTTATTGAGGGTCTTCTTTTCACTGGCACTCTAACAAGTGTGATGTCTATCTCCAGGAACTGCCCCCACCTGGGAGTGTATAAGATGAAGTCTCACTGTTATTGCTTTTAGGGTGCACTCTGGCTTCACTTCTTTCAAAGCAGAGTCATTTGTTCTTTTGGCAGTCCATGGCATACTCAGTCATTTTTCACTAACAACACACTTCAAAAGCATTACTTCATCTTCCCTCATCTTTATTCCCTGTACAACCTTCATATACATATGAGGAGACTGAAAATATCATGGCTTAAGGTCAAGTGCATCTTGCTCTTTTAAAGTGGCATTCCAGCTTCTTAGCACTTTAAAGAGGGCCTTGGAAGCAGATGTCAAGAAATCAATGTATTGCATTGGTCAGACCTGTTGCCAAGTACATTTGACTGTGTTAGTAAAAGTTCTGCTTTGAGAGGCCATGGGCAGAGAACACCTCTGGATTTCAGCTTTCTGGTTTCAGTTGCCTTTTGTGGCTCCACAGCTCTTCTTCTGTTGTCGGTTTTTGTGAAGTGTTTCTGGATCCCTCTATTAGGAGAGTAAGGCTTTAACACGCAGGAATGGAAGTGAGGGACAGTCCAAAAAAGAGGAATTAGGTTAACAAAGGTCTACAGGTACAATCAGAGAGATCAGGCTTAGAATGAAAAAGTGTTTAAGTCATAGCATTTAAACACAAGGCAAATAAAAAGATTTATAACAAAATGCCCAGGCTCTGAAGTTCAAACATCCTTTTTTTTTTCTTTGTTGTTGTTGTTATATGCCGTCGAGTCACTTGTGACTCATAGCAACCCTATATTCAACAGCCCTAAACTCTGCTCTGTCCTGTGCCAATCGCACCATCTCTGACACTCCCATCCCAATTACCCCAGTCACTGAATCAATCCACCTCATAGAGGGCCTTCCCCTCCTGCGCTGTCCCTCCACCCTACCAAGCATGATGTCCCTCTCCAAGGACCAGTCCTCCTTACAAGATGTCCAAAGTATGTTAGACGGAGCCTCATAAATATTTCTCATCAAAAAAGTAAAAAGGTGAAATAGGCATTCTAAAAGTTTCTTCCTAGTGCCAAGTGAATAATGGAGCAGAGGCATTTGCAAAAATCTAAGCGAGAACTGTAGAAATGGGCAATGGAAGACAATTCAAGAAATATCTATCAATAGAATTCAGCAGTTTGTGGTCTGGTGGATGGTGATGTCATTAAGGGGCAGAATAAGTGACACTGTGCACATGAAAACACATAGTTAGATATAAAATATGAGACATACATGAGGGTATTCCCCAATCATTCTGATGTTCATTCTTTACACAGGCCCTCCTCTAAAGAGACAGTGAAAAAGTTACTACATTTGATCACACTTACTTCAAATAACTTAGAACCTTTTGTTTATGATTGCTTTTTTAACTGATCTCCTTTTTGTGCATTGTCTTCTCCCCAACACTCTTGGTACAAGCAGCCAAGAAAACAAAAGATGTATTATAATGAGAAAAAAATCTGCTGTCAAGGGCCTCTCCAAATGCTGAGGAGCAATAATGTCAGCTTTAAGAGTAAGGTGCACCTACTTCAAGCCATAGTCTTTTAAATTACTACCTACACATCGGAAAGTAGGGCAATGAATAAGGATGACAGAAGAATTGATGCCTTTGAAGTGTTAAGAGTACTGAATATCCCATGGACTGACTAAAGAATAAACAAGTCTGTCTTGGAGAAAATGCAACTATGATTCTCCTTGGAGGCAAGAATAATGAAACTTGGCCTCACAAACTTTGATCATATTGTTAGAAGGGGCCAGTCATTGGGGAAAAACCATTATGCTGTGATAGGTGGAGGGTCAGAAAAAGAGAAATGAAGACCCTCAACAAGATGTACTGACACACAGACTGTAACAATGGGCTTGAGCAGAGCAGAGATGATGAGGACGGTACAGGATAGTGCAGAGTTCAGATGGTTGTTCACAGGGTCACTGTGAGTTGTAGTAGACTTGACAGCCTCTAACAAGTGACTGTAAAACTTCCTGGAAGGTATTGTTTCTTATCAACCTTTCTTTGCTTAAAACACCTTAATTAGAATCTAATTAATCGATAGCAAGCATAGCTCTGCAAAAAAAATCATGGCAAAAGTATATTTACTCATAAATTTAAATGAGAATGTCCTGGACATCAGTGCTCTTAATACGTAAACTTGCAATGGGCAAATAATCTCTTAGGGATGGACAAAGTAGGATAAAACAAAAGGGAATGAACAAGTTGGCCCTGTTTAGATTTGAGAAGGGCATGTGAATGAGACAAAGTAAAAGAAAAATGAAACGAAATGGGAGTTGGGAACGGAAGGGATTACTTTCTCTTGTGAATGGGAGCTGATGTAACATCATGAAATCATTGTTATTGTTACAGGTGAGGCTGCATTGACTTCAATCCATTGAGACCCCACATGACAGGGCAGAACTGCCACAGAGGGTTTTTTGAGTGTGATCTGTATGAGAACAGAACACCTTGTCTTTCCCCACGGAGCTTCTGGGTGGACGTGAGCTGCCCCCCTTTCAGTTAACAGCTGAGTGCTCAATCATTGTGCCACCAGGATTCGTGAAATCACAGGGTTTTGAAATATGCCAGCTGCAAGGACATCTAGAGATGATCTTGTTCAACACCTCAGCTATGGATAAGACACTTGTGGAACTGAACTCAAGAACTCTAGGCCAGGGAACAAAGAAGAAAGACAACTCAGATATTATGAGAAAAAACAAACAGCAACTTTAACTGACTTGAGGTTTTAGTACTTACGTGTATCATTTCTCATGTCTTGGAAATAAATCTTTCCAAAATTTCTCTGACTGGCAAATGTTTCCTAATCCTTCCAGTCCCAACTCAAATGCTGGCTCTTCTCTCAAGCTCTCTCCACTTCCCCAAGAGATTCTCTTTTGCTCTGGGCTCCAAAAGGATTTGTACATACATGTATCCATCATACCCCTTATCATTTGTTGTGGTGGTTGTTGTTGCTGTTGATTGCCGTAGAGTCAAACATGACTCATAGTGACCCTATAAATAAAAGGCCTGAAGCTTTTCTATAACTATCACCATTAATCAAAGCACATAGAGTTTCCAGAGGCATGTAGTTTAGGAAGTGAATGCCACCCCTGCTTCTAAACCTGTCTTAAACTGGCAGCTCCACCCAATATTGTCCAACATGAGTAATCATTATAGCATTTGACACCACAATGGCACAATGTTCAGTATCATAGCAACCCCAGGTTACCTCAGTACATATTGACAAGAGTGCTGTACCACTTTGAAGAATGTTCCTTCAAAATATAGTAACAATTGACTTTTAAATAGAAAGGCTCTCCCCAAGGTCTTATTGATTCTAAACAAGAGGCTTAAGTTAAAAAAAAATTATTTCACTGTGATACACCATTGAGTCATCTGTGACGTATAGCAATTCTGTTTGCAGCAGCTCTGAACTCTTCTCTGTCCTGAGCGGTCTCATTAATTCTAACACATCAACCTCCATATCCCCAGATACTGATACTATATCAATTCATCTCATCTGGGGTCTTCCTCTCCTGCACTGTTCATCCACCTTTCCAAGCATGATGTCCTTCTCCAAGGATAGGTCTCTCCTGGCCACGTGCCCAAAATATGTGAGACAGAGCTCCAAAATCTTAGCCTTCAAGGAGAAACTTGGTTTCACACAGACCTATTTGTTTTCCTGGTAATCCATGTTATGTTCAAGACTCTTCTTTAGCTCCACAACTCAAAGGCATCTATTCCTCTTCCATCATCCCTAGTCATTGTCAAGCCCTCGGAAGCATAATAAGTAATTGAGAAGACCGTGGCCTGTATTAGGCGTACCTTTTTCTCTAGACTGACATCGTTTCTTTTCAACATTCTGGAGAGGTCCATAACAGCAGATTCTCCCAATGCAATTCGCCTTTTATTTCCTGACTGATGGTGTTAAGAGTGTTGATTTTGGAGCCCAGCAACCTGTAATTGCAAACAACCTCAATCTCTTCTCTATATATCATGGTATTGCTAATTGGTCCAGTGGTGAGAATCTTTGTCTTCTTGATGTTGAGCTTCAATCCATTTTGAAGACTACAGTCTTTGACCTTCTGCAGGAAATGTTTCAGTTCCTCTTCAGTTTCAGCAAGCAAGGTTGTATCATCTGCATATCATAGGTTGTTGATTAGTCTTCCTTCAATCTTGATACCACACTTCTCCTCATAAAACCCTGTTTCCCAAATGACCTGTTCTGCATCCACATTGTAAAGATATGGGGACAGGATGCATCCCTGATGCACTCCTTTCCTGAGTTTGAACCATGCAGTGTTTCCTTGCTCTGTTCTAAGTACTGCTTCTTGGTCCAAGTATAGGTTTCACATGAGCACAATCAAGTATTCTGGGATTCCCATTTTCCTCAAGGTTAGCCACAATTTGTTGTGATCTGCACAGTCAAATACCTTTGCATAGTCATTGAAACGCAGATAGACATTCCTCTGGTACTCTGCTTTCTGCCAAGAGCCATGTAACACTGAAAACAATGTCTCTAGTGCTACAACCTTTTCTAAACCCAGCTTATATTTCTGGTAGTTCTCTGTCAGTGTACTGTTCTAGTCTTTCTGGATCATTTTCAGCAGGAGTTTGCTAGTGTGTGATGTTAGTGATATTGTTCAATAATTTCCACACTCTGGCAGGTCACCTGTTGTTGGAATGGGAATAAATGTTTATCTCTTCCAGTCAGTTGGCCAAGTAGTTGTACTCCAGATCTCTTAGTCCAGCCTGGTGAGCATATCCAGGGTAGGATCTGTTTGTTGAAATATGTCAATTGGTATTCCATCAATTCCTAGGGCTTTATTTTTTTGCCAACTCCTTCAGAGCAGCCTGAACTTATACCTTCATCACCACTGCCTCTTGATCATATGTTGTTTCTTTAAATTCTTCTGTGTCAGTCAATTCTTTCTGGTACAATGACTCTGCATACTCCTTCCATCTTCTTTTAATGCTTCATCCATTCTTTATCTCTAGCACTAAGCACATTACTGTGGTTGTGGTTTCCTTCTAAACTATTTTTCACCCTGAACTTTGAACCACTGACAATCTAGGGCTGTTGTGTTACTCTTAGAACCCTCATTAATTAGCATAGATCATGGCAGACAGATCATGGAAAATAGCGAGGAAAAATTCATGTCATCAAGCCAATTCCAAGGTATGGTGACCCATGACTGTTCCATGGGGTTTTTTGTGTGGTCTTCATGAAACAAGTCACCAGATATTTCTTCTTTGGTGACTCTGGATGGACCTCATTTGGATGCCAATCTTTAGGTTAGTCATCACTTTTGTTAAATGCCATCAAGTTGAGTATGACTCATGGCAGCCTCATGAACAACACATCTGAACTCTGTTCTACCCTGCACCACCATTATCATCCTTGATACATTTGAGTCCATTGCCACAGACAAGCTCAAACAGTGTGTGCCACCCAAGGACCATTATGGAAGATGGAAGATGTTACCAAAGGCTTGTTGAAGGAATGCATGAGTCTTTTGGACGGTAGCAAAATCTCAAGAGCATTCCCCACACGACTGTAATCAAGTAATCTTTCATTTTTTTACGTTTGTCATCTGTGCCACACAATGTCTAGATAGAAGAATATGGTTGGCACTATGAAGAATGCCATAAAGTATCTGCTATGTTTTGCTTAACTCCAACCAGCAAACATCAACAGGAGTAGTTAAAACTAATCTGGATTAACTTAATCATATGAAAAAAACCTGTGTGGTAGCATGGTCCTATCACTTAATACATCTATGGCTATATTCAACAACAACAACAACATGGCTATATCATCCATCAAGCCATGAAGAGTCACATCTATTAGTCACATCACTAGCCCAGGTATGAAACATGTTATGAAATCATGTTAGCAGTATCAGTTTAAAGATTTTTATTTTTATTTTTATTTTACTAAAACCCAGTAAGATAAAATGTTGGCTTTTTGAATGTATCTTTTGTTTTCCCAAATTCTGCACTAAATAAACAAAGCCCTGGGCACAAAATTGATGCTTACTAAATATCTATTATTATAATTAACAGAATTGTTAATTATTTGTCTTTGAGGTTGGCAAGTGAATTTTGTCAGCAACTGTATACAAGTAATTAATAAGCATTGATTAAAGTACATTTTCAGTGCATAACTCTGTGCTTGGAGCTGGGAAGAACACAACATGGGCTGTATTTTGAAGGCCAGCTACTTTACAAGAAAGTACATTTCCAGCATCCTTGTGACAAGATAGGCAGCTAGTTCTATTATCACTTGTTACTCAATCACCCCACTGAGCAGTCGCCTGCTTATTTCTACACTATTCCTGTATAACCTCTTGGGTTCAGATCTCTCATTTGTGCGGGCTGATCTGTTAATATGTGTTTCAGTGTTCTCTTAATAAATGGTCTAGCTTACTAAAGTGTCTAGGCAGGCTTGCCTGATAATGATAGAGAACATTTATCAACACTTTCCTTGTACCAGGAATCATAAGAGGATTTTGAAGACCTGATCTCATTCAGTGAGATATTCCCTATGCTTTGAGGTCTAACTCTACTGCTTAATAGCTATGCCACTTTAAGCAATGGATTCGACCTCCATTACATTTCATTCAAGATTCAATCTTGAACTTCCTTTTCCACAGCTGTTAACAAGATTTAAAAATACTGTTTTGTAAGGTGGTTGTGATGATTACATGAAATAGTACATGACTATTATCAGCACAGTTTGGGGATACATAGTCTTTTTTTTTTTTTAATTCTTTAGGAAATATGTAGGATAGTATCTCAACATCAAGAAAACAAAAGTCCTCACCTCTGTGCCAGTCATGGTTGTTGTTGTTGTTAGGTGTTGTCGGGTTGAGTACGACTCATAATGACCCTATGAACAACATATCTGAATCCTGTCCTGTGCCTTCCTCACACTTCCTGGCACACAAAAATGCCCATTGTGGCAGTCACCATGTCAATCCATCTGGTTGAGGGTCTTCCTTTCCTATGCTGACCCTCCACCCTTCTCAGTATCATGTCCCTCTCCAAGCAACATGCCCAAAGTATGTGAGGCGAAGACTTATCATCTTTGCCTCCAAAGAGCACTCCGGCTATACCCTCTTCAAGACATATCTGTTCTTTTGGCCATCCATGGGTTGTTCGGTGCTCTTCTCCAACACTACAATTTAAAGGCATCAATTCTTCTTCTGTACTCCTTATTCATTGTTTGGCTCTCAGATGTGTAGCAAGTGATCAGAAAGACTGTTACTCAAATCAGACACATCTAATCCTCAAATTGACATCATTACTCCTCATTAATTTGGAAAGGTACTTAATTGCAGCTTTTCCCATTGCAATGTGTCTCCTGATTTCCTGATTGCCAGTGCCAAAAGATTGTGGATCCAAGTAAGATGAAGCTGTTGACAGTTTCAATCTCCTCTCTATCCATCATGAAGTTGTGTATCAGTCCAGTGGTAAGAATTTTTGTTTTCTTGACATTGAGATGTAATCCATAGTGAAGGCTGTGTTCCTTGATCTTTTTAAGCAAGTGCTTCAAGTCCTCCTCACTATCAGCAAACAAGGTTGCATCATCTGCACGTTGTTGTTGTTGTTTTTATATGCCCTCGAGCCACTTGCAACTCATAGCAACGCTATGTACAAGAGCTCTAAATGCCGTTCTATCCTGTGCCAACCTAGCCATCTCAAATGCACTCATTCCCACCACTCCAGTCACAGAATCAATCCAT
>NW_006399806.1:18030667-18043807 GCF_000299155.1 Elephantulus edwardii
AGGATGCATCCCTGGCGTACACCCTTCCCAGTTTTGAACCATGCAGTGTTACCCTGCTCTGTTCTGACTACTGCCTCTTGATCCAAGTACAGGTTTTGCATTAGCACAATTAAATGTTCTGGGATTCCCATTCTTCTCAGAGTCAGTCACAGTTTGTTATGATCTACACAGTCAAAAGCCTTTGCATAGTCAATGAAGCACAGATAGACATTCTTCTGGTATTCTTTGCTTTCTGCCAAGATCCATCTAACGTTAACTCTAATAGTTATCTGCATAACCCAGGTTTATTGATGAGTCTCCCTCCAATCCTGATGCCACACTCCTCTTCATAGATTCCAGCTTCTCTAATAATCTGCTCAGCATACAGATTAAATAGGTATGGAGAGAGAATACAACCCTGATACTCCCTTCTCATTTTTAAACCATGTAGAATTTCCCTGCTCTGTTTGCACAGCAGCCTCCTGGTCCAGGTATAGGTTCTCCATGAGCACAATTAAAGTGCTCTGGGACTCACTTTCTTCTCAATGTTAGCCACAACTTGTTATGACCCACACAGTCAATAAGGCACAAATAGATATTCTTCTGGTATCATTTACTTTCAGCCAGGATCCATCTGACATCAGCAATGATGTCCCTTGTCCCAGCACCTTTTCTAAGTCCTGCTTGAAGTTCTAGCAGTTCCCTATCATTGTACTGTTCTAGCCATTTTTTAACGATCTTCAGCAATATTTTTCTTGCATATGGTATGAATGATATTGTTTGATAGTGTCAATGTTCTGTTGGATCACCTTTCTTGGGAATGGGAACAAATATCGAGTTCTACCCATCAGTTGACCAGACAGCGATCCTCCAAACTTTCTGACATAGACTGGTGAGCTCATCCAAGGATGTATCTGTTAAACAAGTCAATTGGTATTACCTTGATTCCTGGGGCCTTATTTTTTGCCAGTATCTTCTATGCAGCTTTCACTTCCTCTTCCATTACCATTGACTCCTGTTCATTGTTAATCTGTACAGTGATTTTGTGTATTCCCTCCATCATCTTTTGATGCTTTCTGGATCATTTAATATGTTGCCTGTAGCATCTTTCAATATTGCCACTCGATGCTTAAGTTTGTTTTTCCATTCTCTCAGCATGAGAAATGCAAACTGCATTCTTTCTTTTTATTCTCCAATTCCAGCCCTCCGTACATTCCATTATAATACTTTGCTTTGTCCTCTTGAGCTGCTTTTTGAAATTCCTGTTTAGCTCCTTTACTTTGACGTTTTTCCAATCATGGCAGATGGAGAAAAGTTTGAGGTTGTTAACAATTTCCTATTGCTTGGATCCATAATCAACACCCTTGGCACCAGCAGTCACAAAATCAAAAGAGGAGTTGCACTTCGGGAATCTGCTGTCAAAGACCTCTCCAGAGTGTAAAAGAGCAATGCTGACAGTCTAGAGACTAAGGTGTGCTTGATCCAGGCCATCTATGGTCTTCTCAATTGCTTACTATGCATCTGAGAGCTATACAATGAATAAAAATGACAGAAGAAGAACTGACGCCTTTGAGTTGTGGTTCTGGAGAAGAGTACCAAACATATTACAGACAGCTAAGAGAACTAGGTTGCCCCTTAGAGGCAAGGATTTTGAAACTCTATCTCACATACTTTAGGCATGTTTCCAGGAGGGATCAGTCCTTAGAGAAGGACATCCTAGTTGGAAAGGTCAGTATAGGAGAGGAAGACTCTGCATGAGATAGATTGACACAGATACTGTGGCAATACAATCAGCTGTGTCAGAGAAGGTGAGGTTGGCTCAGAATAGGGCAAGGTTCAGAGCTGTTGTTGCTCATAGAGTCGCTATGAGTCATGGTTGACTTGAGCACACATAACAACAAAAATAGAATGTGAGGATCTTAGGTTGGGTTTCCTGGGAAACAGAAATTAGAGATTTACATTTAAGAACTTCCTCACCTGTGAGGGAGGGAGTGAAACAGCACTGGGTAGAGGGAGAAGCTGAACTGCAATTCCATTGCAACAAATGCCTGGGCTTTACTCTCAGGGAGTTCCAGTAGTGATGACCCTTCAGATTTTGTTAGTAAGTGCCATCACAGTGAGTACAACTCAGAGTGATCTTGTGCAAAACCAATGTGAACCCTGGTTTATCTTGTGCCATCTTAAACATCCCTTACACACTTGAGCTACAGTGAACCAAGCTACTGTAAGCCAAGGAGGTAATCCTTTGTAACTCAGATATCCACTAAATGCAAACTTTCCATGGGGAAGAGACCACTTCATTCCACCAAAAGAAAGTCCTCATTCCACTGTGAACCCTCAGCAGGAGATATTCCTGACAGCTAGAGGAATGGGTTCCATCTGAGAAGTGTAACCCATCAACCACCATAGTAGAGTTTGGAAGAAACTTGAAGTGAAGTGAATATTAAATTTTACATTTTAAAAATTATAGTTTATTCATTAATCTGCATTTTTAAAGGTCTTCTGGTGAATGTTGGACTCTCTTCAACATGTTTGAGTCATTGTTCTAACTTGCTGCCTGTTTCACACCTTCCTATAAATAACTTCTTCTTTAACCTGAGGCCCCTCACACCACAGGGAAGTAGACACAGTTCAGTTAGCCTGCTCTATTTTCTTCTTCTCTCTTCTTTCTTGGAGTTTCAGAAATTTCTTTTTGGTAAACATATATTCCTTACAAAAAGCCAAGCTGTCCTGTTAGATGTCGTCTCTACTTTTCAAAATAAATGTGTTCGAGAATTTCAGGAGACTTGGTTTTGAGCAAGAAATGTAGCCAAACAACAATTTGAGACTCTATCATTTAACCTTCAAGAGATCACCTTCCTGGGTGTAATAGTATGGCATTTAAGGGGGGGGGTTTCCATTTGATTCATGAAGGAGGCTAATGAATTAGCATTTTAGTATGAGAGCTTAGGAAGATGGCATGTCTTATACAGAGAGTGGATGTTATTTTGTGTTTATTTTTGGTTGGTTGATTTTGTTTTTCTAGCAGGATTTGGTATGCAATTTGCGAAAGCAGGGTGAAGGAATGTTAGCTGCTCTGAAGCAAGAAGTGAGTTCCACTGACTCTAAAACAAATATAATGTGGAAAATGCCTCAAGGGAAATACAAACAGGTTGATGATACAGAATAGGAAGTTATTGATGACATATGTTAGAGACCATGAAAAATACTTTTAGTAATAATTAAAATGGGTCTTGGAAATTATTTTATCAGTCAGAGATGGAAGCAAAAGACAACTTCTTCATATATATATTCATGAACACATACACACATGTGACTTATAACCCTTCATATTCTTCTATCTCAGTATGTCTAACACAAAGGAGTTTGTCAACTCCAGATTCTATGCTACACAACCAAAAGCCCAAAGAGAACTACAACTTCTGTTTAAAAAAGAGAGAGAGAACAAGAGAGAAGGAGAAGGGGAAATTGGTGAAGTATATAGATTAACAAGACAAACAGGATTTAAGGAGGAAGACCATTGTTTTTGTTCCACTGCTTCATAGCTTTGTTGTGTGGTATCTGAGGTTAAGCAAACAAGTTAGAACAATAACGAAGGAGCATTTTTTATTGTCTTTTGTGTTCTAGGTACCATGCCTCCGGAAACTCTATGAACTTTGATAAATGTAGATAGTTGAAGAGGGGCTTCAGGCTTATTATTATTATTATTATTATTATTATTATTACTACTACTACTACTTTTAATGAAAATTTACAGACTTTGGATTCCGTTCATTCATTGTTGCACTTTTCTCCCTGCCCACCCCTCAGTTTGCTCTTCTCTTTGAAAAGTAAATGAAAAACTCTTTCATTGTTATATAATCCCGCCCCCCAAGGCCACTCCACTATGCAGCTTTTGTTTTGTTCGTAGGGTCCCTATGAGTCCTGCTCCACTCCACTGGCAGGCAATCAACAACAAAGAAGTGCTTTTAATGCATTGATTTACTCCTCATAATGACCCCTTGTGATAAGCACTGGTGACTTCCTCATTTTTAAATAAAAGAACAGTTAAAGTAAGATTAAATAGTTAGTAATGGAAAGTAATAGGGGTAGGTATGTTGGAAACAGAGCAATTTGCTCAGGATAGGGTAAGGTTCAGAGCTATTATGCATAGGGTTGTTATTGGAAGCATCATTATGGATGGTGAAGAGATTGAGATAGTTAACAGTTTTAGTTTACTTGGCTCCACAGTCAACACTCTTTGTACCAGCAGCCAGGAAATCAAGAGATGGCTTGCGCTGCAAAAATCAGCTCTCAGGGACCTCTCCAGAGTACTGAAGAGCAACAACGCCAGGCTGGAAAGAAAGGTACACCTGATCTGGGCCATAGTCTTCGCAATTGCATGCTATGCGTCACAGAGCTGGACACTGACTAAAGATGACAGAAAGTGAATTGATGCCTTTGAGCTGTTGTGCTAGAGAAGAGTGTTGACTATACCATGGACTGCTAGGAGAACAAACAGGTTTGTCCTGGAGAGGGTGAAACCAGGCTACTCTTTGGAGGCAAGAATTCTGAAGCTTCATCTGACATACTTTGGGCATGTTGCAAGAGGGACCTGTCTTTGGAGAAGGATGTCATGCTTGGGAGCCTGGAGGGTCAATGCAGGAGAGAAAGACCCTCGATGAGATGGATTGATTAAGTGATTGTAGTAATGGGAGTAGGTGTGTCAGAGACAGTGCGATTGGCACAGGATAGAGCAGGGTTTAGGGCTATTGTACATAGGGTCACTATGAGTCGCAGGCGACTCGATGGCACATAACAACAACAACAACAGGAGTCACAGTGGACTTGAAGACACGTAACAACAACAAGAGGCAAAACCAGGACACTCCTCAATCTATTAGTCTCTAGAACCTAAAAGCTTACACTTACTTGCGCCACCATAACACCAAAAGGGTCAAAGATGGGATGCAGCAGATTTTAAGAAAGCAAACCACAAAATACCCAAGTCTGTCCCTTCCTCAGCTCAGTGTTAGCACAAAGATTTGCCAGTTCAGGAGGAATGAGCCATCTCTAGTCTCTCAACTAGGAGCAAACACATGGGCCCACAGACTCTCCAGATATCAAGAGAGATTCTGGGTATCACATCACTAAAGAAACAAATTGCAAGGCCTTGCTAATTGAGACTTGGGAACCTCTTACAGTTCAGAGAAAAAAGAATTCTAATCTCATGTAGAGTTTAACCCAAGATAACTTGGATGAAGAACCAGTGAACCAAAAGTTTCAATAAGTCACCAAAAAAGCAGCAAATTGCTTGATTTTTGTGGCTTCTAAGCTACAATTAAAAACCAAACCAAACTACTCACACTTTTCCCTGGACAATTGAGTTCTTCCCCTCCATCATCTGAGTCAATGGAATGCCTTAATGTTGTGTAGTAGAGGGTTGTTCAGGTAGCCCCCAGTGATCTTCACCTGTTGATACCCAAGATCTAGTATAATCTCCTCCTTGCACTTACTGACATGCTTCTGAGGAATAGAATACAGCATAAATGATGAGGTATCACTGCTAAAATCAGCTTGTACAAATACACTTCCATTTTAGTTACTCTTCTTCTGTGTGCCTGTCTCTGTTAATGAACTTATCAGTTGTAAAGGTCCTTGGGTAGTATAATTTGCTTTTTACTTCTAACCTAAAGGTTGGCAGTTCAATTCCACTGAATAGCTCCATGGGAAGAAAGGGTTGGCAAATCACTTCCATAACAATCACAACCAATAATGCTCTGGAGCAGTGCCACTCTGTAATTCACAAGGTCACCATGAGCTGGAATCATCTTTATAAGAAAAACTTAGTTCCTTATTGTTGTTGTTAAGCTGCTAGGTGTCACTGAATTGTAGACAACTCATAGTGACCCTGTGAATGAAAGACCTGAACACATGTATAACTTTAATCGTTTCTCTAAGTTCATAGAGTTTCCAGAGGCAAACTATTTTGGAAGTGGATGCCACTGCTGCTTCCAAGCCTATTTGTCAAAAAGTATTTCTTTTATTTGCTAATAAATAACCTTCAAATTTCAATGTTCAATATAATTTTAATGGATGAGAAAGGACACAAGGACCTTCCTCTAGAAACAGAGAGAAAATAATTTCTTAGAACTGGCACCCTGTATTCAAATTTTTAGCCTCCTAAATTTTGAGAGAATAAATTCCATTTACAAAAACTCATTTGTGTTGTCTCTATAATGGCAGTACTAGGCAACTAAGAGGGAATTCTTGTGGCCCAGTCTGCCCTGCAAACCCAAAGGTGCCACATCTCTAGCAGTTCAAATCCACCAGGGGCTGTGTAGAAGGAAGACGGACAATCTCCTTCCATGTAATTTATAGCTTCA
Source organism: Elephantulus edwardii (assembly GCF_000299155.1). NCBI lineage: Eukaryota > Metazoa > Chordata > Mammalia > Macroscelidea > Macroscelididae > Elephantulus > Elephantulus edwardii. The sequence goes on from NW_006399806.1 coordinate 18,037,012, forward strand.
AGAAACCCACTGGAGGGTCAGCTAGGAGTAGGTTCTAATTGATGGAAATAAGATAGTTTTGGGGGGGTATTTGCTTGTTTAAAGACAACTAAGACAGAATTCGGCAGGTGTTGCTAATAAAACATAAAATAAGGAAACAACTTTTGAAACGGTTAGTAAGTAGAGGTTGAAAGAGTTTTAAGGAGTCTAATGACATCAGGTTGATAAAATGGAGGGCCAGTAAAAAAGAAGACACTCAACAGATGATTACAAAAATGTGTCAAGACCTTACAGTGTTTGTTCTGTTGGATCTGTAAATCAGAACTGACTCAACAACACTAATAACAAATGGTAGATGCCTAGATTGCCTTAAAGCTATTGTCAGTGGCATTATAGGCATCAAAAGCAATTCTGGATTTTTGCCATTTCCTTTACCCATCCCACCTTCCACCCATCAAATTGTGTGACCCTGTGATTAACTCCCCCACATCTTCCCACCCTCAAATCCTTATCCCTCTGTTCCTACCCTCTCCCCCTTGCTTGGATCTGCATACATGTTCTACAATAATGGTCTTATACAGTGTTTGTCTCTATGGGACTGTGTTAGTTCACTTAGTATACCGCTCTCCAGTCCCTCCCAAGTTAGGAGGGGATTTACAAAATCATTGATCCTGTATACTGTGTAGTATTCCATCATGTGAATGTGCCATAATTTCTCAACCCATTCAATGGTGGTTGGATATTTTTGGGAATCTTGTGTGAAAAGCAATGTATATGAAGTTAGTAAGTAAACCAGCATAAAGTAGAAATTTTATTTCAAAAAATAGTCATAGAACAGTAATGAATTCTACATAATATAATGTATGAGTGCATGAAACACAAGGTAAATGAAAGATTGTGTAAGACACAATGTATATGAATGAAACACAATATATATGAATTATTGTAAGCAAACCAATAAAAATGATGGGGAGGGAGCAATTCTGGTCAAGGTGCAGAAGGAAAGGCAGAGGATTGTAACACTAGAAATGTCACAGACTCAGCAAAGCAGAGTCAGAGAAACAACAGCAGCAGAGCCAGAAGGCTGGACAGAGATGAAGACGAGTGAATAAGATGGCTTGAAAGCCAAACAAATAAGCTAAACTACAGTGCCCTGTGTCTTCAAGCCCAAAGCTTTCTGGCTGACTAAGGTACCACTGGACGCTTGTCAATAGAGTTAAGCCTGCTAGATCACAGAGCTAGACAGGTGCTTTTTGGTCAAGGCTTATTGATGGGGTTGAGGTGCCTTTGGGGCATTAATCATTGGAACACTTGCAGGGCAGAGACTAAGCCCCTTTTTTAATGGATCTAGAAACTAGAGAGCAGAAGCTGAAGAGACAGAGAGCACAGGAGGTGGAGCTGCCTCGGTCTCTAAAGGTAGCGCCACAACTTCTGGGGTCTTAAGGTGTGGACCCATGGTTTCTGACATTCCCAAGGGTGGAAACAGAGTTCATAGCCTTCAAAGAATTAGATTTTCTCTGTCTCATTTCTAAAGTGTGAAGATGCAGTTAAGGTAGGGCTGCTGCTCAAAGGTGAGGGAGCAGAGTGGCATACCGAAGGGGCAGAAGAGCAGACAACAGGAAATGAAATTGAGGTTGTCATTCAACTGAACTAAGAGAATGGGTCTTTCCAAAGCTGGAGGTGCAGCACTGCTATACCAGTCAACCTATACAGTAATGTTGAAGCCCAGGAGCCTCCACTCAGAATCCAGAGAGCACCATGAACACCCAGAATGTGCAGACCAGGCCCACCATCCAAATAATCTCTGAAAACACGGGGTTGTTTTCAAAGCTTGAGAGCTAATGTGAATTGTTCTGCTGGATATTTGACTTGCTTAGCAACTGTCTTTCCCTCCAATTTCTCCTATTTGTAATTACAATGTCTACGAATGGAACAGCACATCAACAGAGAACTACCAGAAGTCCAGGCTGGGTTTAGAAGGGGTCGTAGTACTAGAGATATTGCAGCTGATGTTAGATGGATCGTGGCTAAAAGCAGGGAATACCAGAGGAATGTCTATCTGTGTTTCATTGACTATGCAAAGGCATTTGACTGTGTAGATCATAACAAACTATGGCTGACTCTGAGAAGAATGGGAATCCCAGAACACTTGATCGTTCTAATGCGAAACTTATACTTGGACCAGGAGGCAGTCGTCAGAACAGAGCAAGGGAACACTGCATGGTTCAAAATTGGGAAGGGGGCACGCCAGGGATACATCCTATCTCCATACCTTTTCAACCTATATGCAGAACAGATTATTCGGGAGGCTGGGCTCTATGAGGAGAAATGTGGGTCAAGATTGGTGGATGATTTATCAACAATCTGCGTTATGCGGATGACACAACCCTGCTTGCTGAAACTGAAGAGGACCTGAAGCGCCTGCTGCAGAGTGTCAAGGACTGCAGCCTACAATATGGATTGAGGCTCAATGTCAAGAAGACAAAGATTTTCACCACTGGACCAATTGGCAGCATCAGGATGGATGGTGAAGAGATTGAGATTGTACACAGCTTTAGTTTGCTTGGCTCTGTAGTCAACAGTCTTAGCACCAGCATCCAGGAAATTAGAAGGCACATTGCCATGGGAAAGTCTGCTGTTAGGGACCTCTCCAAAGTGCTGAAGAGCAATGGTGTCTCTCTGGAGACTAAGGTGCGTCTGATACAGGCTATGGTCTTCACAATCACTTGTTATGCATCAGAGAGTTGAACAATGACCAGGGAGGATAGAAGGAGAATTGATGCCTTTGAGCTGTGGTGCTGGGGAAGAGTATTGAGAATACCATGGACTGCTAGGAAAACAAACAGATTTGTCCTAGAGAGGGTTAAACAGGGTGGCTCCTTGGAAGCAAGGATTCTGAGGCTCCATCTAACATACTTTGGACATGTTGTGAGGAGACACCGGTCCTTAGAGAGGGACATCATGCTTGGGAGGGTGGAGGGACAGTGCAGGAGAGGAAGGCCCTCTATGAGGTGGATTGATTCAGTGACTGGGATAATTGGGATGGGAGTGTCAGAGACGGTGCGATTGGCACAGGATAGAGCGGAGTTTAGGGCTGTTGTACATAGGGTTGCTATGAGTCGCAACCGACTCAACGGCACATAACAACAACAACACTATGTGTTAGTTCCACCATTGTACTTTAGAAGTAGATGATTTGTATTCTAAATTCAAAGACAAAAAAAGGACATTTTTCTCCAAGTTGGAACTTAGACTTGGAAAGCATTTGGAATTGTAAATTAAGGTGAAAGTGTTTTGTATGTGACAGGGATATACAGTTAGGGAATCAGAGAGTGGAATATCATAGACTGAATTACACCTAAAAATACATTTGCTTAACTGGGCCCTAATTCTCAGTGTTTTTAACATAATTATTCAATATGACAATTATATAATGATCCCCCATGATCTGATAAACAAATCTGTTTTCAAAGCATTAAGATTCAGATGCAGCATCCTCAATGTTTTCAAAGTCCTTAGCTGCTGTGGGGAGTTTCCCTGGCATGTGGCCTTCAGTACCTTTATCTTACAGGAGATCAAAGGAGAGAAAATCACCAGAGGAGACCTCAGTATCAGCAAGGAAGAGGAACCAGGAGTGCAGTGTGTCCTTTGAACCAAGGTTCCTGCATGGTAACCTCTGATATCAAAGAAACTATTATTGTTGTTGTTGTTAAGTGCCGTCAAGTCACAGGCAACTCATAGCAACCCTATGAAGGAGAGTCCTAGACGCTCTCTACACATTCATCCTCTCTCCAGGTTCATAGGGTTTCCGGAGGCAAGCTATTATGGAAGTGGATGCCACTCCTCCTTCCAAGAAACTATTAGTGTCAAAAGAAATGGAGAGGTCTAAGAAATGCTGAGAGTACCAAAGAAATGTCTGTTTCATTAACTATGCAAATGCATTTGACTATCTCAATATGTGTGGATCACAACAAACTGTGGCTGACCTTGAGGAAAATGGGACTCCCAAAACACTTGATTGTGCTCATACAAAACCTATACTTGGACCCGAACAGAGTAAGGAAACATTGCATGGTTCAAGATTAGGAAATATATGGATCAGGGATGCACCCTGTCTCCACACCTTTTCAATCTATATGCAAAACAGATCATTAGGGAAGCTGGGCTATATGAGGGGGAATGTGGCATCAGGATTGGAGGACGACTCATCAACAATCTACAGAGGACACAACCTTGTTTGTTGAAACTGAGGAGGAACTGAAATATTTGATGCAGAAGGTCAAGGACTGTAGTCTACAATATGGATTGAAGCTCAGTATCAGGAAGACAAAGATTTTCACCACTGGGCCAGTTGGCTGCACCATGATAGATGGAGAAGACTTTGAGGTTACTAACAATTACAACTTTCTTGGTCATAATCAACACTTTTGGCACCAGCAGTCAGGAAATTAAAAGACAAATTGCATTAGGTAACTCTGTCAATGACTAAGGATTACAGAAGAAGAATTAATGTCTTTCAGTTGTGATGCTGGAGAAGAGTCTTGAACAGAATGGACTGCCAAGAAAACAAAAAAGTCTGTCATGGAGAGGGTGAAACCTAGTTTCTCCTTGGAGGCTAGGATTTTGAAGCTCCATCTCACATACTTTGGGCATATGGCCAGGAAAGACCAGTCCTTGAGAAGGACATCATGCTTGGAAAGGAGGAGGAACAGCACAGGAGAGGAAGACCCTGAATAAGATGGATTGATACAGTAACTGGAGCAATGGGGGTAGGCATGCTGGAGTCAGTGAGACTGGCTCAGGACAGGGCAAATTTCAGAGGTGCTGTACATAGGTGCATAATAACAACATAACAACATTGGACCTATAGATTCTGGAAGGAGACAAGAACCTTCCAGCAAGATCAACAGAGAAAGCAAGCCTTCCCTGGAGCTAGTACCCTGAGATCAGACATCAAGCCTCCTAACCTGTGATAGAATAACTACACTTCTGTTTGTTAAAGCCACTTATGACATGTCTGTGATGGCAATTCTAGCTAACAAAGACAATAGCAAAGATGTCTTTCTCATATTACAATATAATGCAAGTTAGGCAGATCTCCTCTGCCTTGGAGCTTTGACAACCTGGAACTCAGGCTCTTCAAAATCACCACAGTAAGAGGGGAGAGATAAAGGCACACATTGCCACTGCCTAGAAGTGACACGTACCACTTGTACTCATATGTTGTTGACTAGAAGTAGTCAGGTGAATCAATGTAACTCTAAGGGAGCCTGGGAAGTGCATGTGAGCAATTGTGTATTTGATGAGTACTAACAACGTCTCCACCTACTCAAAGCGCCTGTCATCTCTGGCTTGCATCACTACAATATTCACTTTACTAGCCCCTCAGCTTTGTTCTTGCCCATTACTTAGCTTTTCTCTTTGTAGTATTCCTTTTTTGACTCAAGATCTGTAAGATAGTCTTTGATTTCCAATCGTTCTTTGATTGTGATAGAAACACAATGCCTAATATGACCTGCAAAGTCCATTTGGTCTAACCCTGTCTGTGTCTGTCATCTGGTCTTGCTCCACACATCCCCTCACACCTCCTTGCTTTCGCTACTACAGTCACACTGGCCTTCCTGCCCCTTTAATTGGTTGTGTTCCTTCCTGAGTCTCACAAGTCAATAAAAGCAGGTCTGAGTTTGAAGACTGAATGAGGCAGTGAATCTGTCTTTGATTTTTATTGACTTATCATCCATCAGTTTACTGTTGTCCAACAAACAAGTGGTGTGGAGCGTATATACAAGATCAAAGCTAGAAAAGAAGGGAGCTCTGGTGGCCTAGTGGCAAGGAGCTGCAACTACAATCCCAGAGGCTCACGGTTCAAATCCACCAGATGCTCTGCCGGGAAAGGAGGGACAATCTCCTCCTGTACCAGTCAGATCTGATTTGATGGTACACTCACACAAAAATAAAAAAAAAAAAGCTAGAAAAGAAGGTACTTCACTACCTATTTATTTCCTAATTCCTCTCAGGAGTCATACCTGAAACAAGGTTGTCAATTTAGTCATTTGTAGTGAAGAAATATCCTGTTGTTTTTAGATGCGATCATCTTGGCTCCAATAAGCAGTGACTATAAATATATCAGGGCAAAAACCTATTCAGGCCTGTGCCAGCTTCACAATCTCTTATGCCAAAGCCTATTCTTTGAAGGCACTGAGTCAATATCTTTAATGGAGGGTTTTCCTGTCTGCCACTAGCCTTCTATTTCTCCAAGCCCGATTTCCTTCTCCGTGGTCTAGCCCAACCTTAGATAATACACCCCAAATATGTGAGACAGTGTCTGTCTTACAATCCTTACTTATAACACTCTGCCTTCACTTCTTCCAAGATAGATTTATTCATTCTTTTAGCAGTACACACTATACTCAATATTCTTTGCCAACACCACAATTAGTAAGTGGAACTGGGACTTGAAGCTCACTGTGCATGAAGCCATTAGGTTGGGGAACCACTACATTATCCCACACTAATCTGTTAGCATGCAATATTCCCCCGCTCCCATACACATGTATTTCTCCATTTCTATTTTGTCAAGCTTCCAACCCATTTCATGAAAGAGTTTTTTCCTGCCTTGTTTCTAACTTGAGTGTTCTTCTTATCTCCAAGAAGCTGCACTGCAGTCTTGAAGGGAGAAGGATGGGTATTCTCTTCCCATGCAATTAACTGCCCCTGAACACTCACTGGAATGCCAGCTATGGGAGGGTTTCAGTTCTATGGTACACAACAATCGCAACTCATTTTGGGAAGAGATCTCTTTATGTCACAATATATT
>NW_006399806.1:18044479-18050765 GCF_000299155.1 Elephantulus edwardii
AAATACCCAGTTACATCTCTCTTTTGGATGGTTCTCTCCCTCCTCTGCTTCAGTGCAGTATACATTATTGAACTCATCATACTCAGTGTCTCCCTAACCCCAAGGACAGTCCCATTCTACAACAGTGGCATCATGTAATATTTGTCCTTTTGTGACTGGGATAAGAAATGTTTTTATTATTTGTGATTTTTTTTTGCTTATTGACAGTTTCCCCTATTAAATTATAATCTTTCTGAAGGCAGAAAATATTCTGGTTTTGTCCATATTGTGTACCTAGTCCCTACACAAGGCCAACACATAACAGTCATGAAGCAAGGTTTCTTGGACAAATGCATCTTGAGGATCATACTCACCTTATTTCTTCTCTCTTAAACCCATGCTACTTTTTTTTTAAAGTCCTTTTAAAACTCTTATCTTATCACATTATTTCTTTGAGAAAGCCTTCCATGGTGCTCTGTAATCCAATAAGGAAGTCTTAAATTGTGAAGCATGATTATAAATAAGGTGGTTGTATGTCCAGGCTCAAACTGGAAAATTTCAGCTTATGCTTATAATTCTGAAGCAAATACTAAGCATTGCTCTCCGTTCACTCTCAAAAGTGTCCCAGTTTGGATGACAAATTTTAGAGTCACCCTTTGTATTTGACTTTTGATATCCGACACCTTGTCAACTCCACGAATCTTGCTTTACAATTTATGCACAAGCAATATCAAACTCCTTGTAAATCTCTGCCAAGCAGCCCGGTTGTTTTTCACCTTCAGGCCATTGTTGGCGCAGTTCCTTTTATGCAGGATTAACCTCCCATCCTTTCTGACTCATCCTATAAGAGTCAATTCATTTCCTAACTGTCCCAGAAAACCTGCTCTGATCCAACACTTTCACCTCATCCCCTAAAGCCAAATCAAGAACCTCTCTCCTTGGAGCGTCCCTGTGTCCTAATCCTCTTTGCTTTATTCTATTATTGTGTTTTCACAATGACATATAGATGTTGGCACGTATCTGTCACCAAGCCCCACCCCATGTACACACATACCCTTGAAAACAGGAACTACGCATTACTCATCTTTATACATCCCCAGTGCATAGTCTGCTTGTTATAATTCCTACTTGAATGAGTAAGGATTTGTGAAGATTTGACTTCATCAGCAAATGAAATTTAGCAAATCGTCTATTTAATTCTCCCAACTTTATTAACACAAATAATTTAAAACACCTCATCTGAATATCTACTCAGCACAAGCAAACAAGTTCTCCCCACTGACTTAATACAATTACAGCTGAAACAAGGAGGCCTGTTGTTCAAATTAGCTTGTGTTTCTGTCTTTTAAAACTGATGAAAGCAGACCTCGTGCTATCAAGATTGCCCACTTGGTCCAGCCTGCCTGCTTCTTTTCCTTTCTCATTTGAGCCTGTGAGAATGCCTGGGCTCTATCTGCAGTTCCCTCTCTGACTCAGCTTTGTCCTCTACACCTCCTCTCAGCTCTCCCCACACTGAAAGTTCCTCACCTTCTTCTGCAAAACATGAGCACAAATTTGACTGAAATGTTTTTTACAAATGTTTAAGCCTTTATAATAAATGCCATTCAAACCTTGCCCAGCTTGCTGAAGTAAGATTCTCAAATGGATTGTTTTTTTAAAACTCTTTAATTTTAATATTATTGTCCTAAGACATGAAACATATAATAACTAATTTTCCTGCTGACAGTGTGGGATAAAATCTCCTTGCTATGAAAGAGAATTTTCCAGGAAAGAGCCCCGGACATTGACTCAGATCCCAGGATGTGTCGGACCTTGTCACTTCCCACATTTGCTCACTTGAACTGTCCAACTAGCTAGCTGCTTCTCGGCCCATAAACTGGGGCTTGAATATGTGTCCATGGGGCTGTAGAGGATCAGATGAGAAGCTGTTGGTCAGTGTTTCTCTAAACAATATCCCTTAAAAGGGGAGAAATTTGTCCTTTCATGACTAAGAAATTTCACTCAGCATAATGTCCTCTATGACAAGAGTCCAGAGTAAGAGCTACATAGTAAAGTGGACTGGGGAGGGAGGAAATTGTATAACAATGAAATAATTTTTTTCTTTTTTTCAAAGAGAAGAATGAACTGGGGGGAGGGATGGCAGGGAGGAAAATGTGCAACAGTGAATAAATGGAAATCCAAACTCTCTATAAACTTTCATTAAAATCTCAATTTAAAAAGGGGGAAATTTTCATAGCGGTCCATTGTTGCTGTAAGTTATTTTTTGTGGTGTTACTAATACCAATAAAAATAGCACTGGGAATTAATTTCTAAAGCTTTTAATTCTTATCAAACTAGAAAGCAAAATGTATTTATGAATTAAATGCAAGCAGAAGAAATGCAAACAAGTTTACCTATCAAATACAAGTCAAACTGCAAACCAGAACCAAATAAAGATTCAAATGATTGACTATAATGGGATAGTTAATATTGCTTATCCACTCTAAACTTTTATTACTAGTGTAAATATAATAATCTCTGCCTCAGAGCCCTGCCCATTTCTTTTGTAAGTTCTGTGGGCTTTCATGTATTAAGCTGTAAGATAGAGATAATTATACCACACAATAAACGGGCCCTGATAATAATACCACATAACAAAGAATCAGAAGTCAGTTGAGTCATATGAAAACAAAGAGGAAATGGAAGATAGCATGCTTTGCCACAAAGAGTTGTTCAAACCTTCAGGGTCAGGACTCCACGGGAAGTGGGTGGATTTTGAGCACACAGAACCCTTAGACACCACATGTAATAAGAACAGCGTGGAGTTAGGGAAAAGGTTATTCTCTCTGCCTGGGACCATTGCCATTCTGGCTTCCTGAAAATTGACAGCTTTGGAGGCTCCTTGATATAATCTCCTGGCAAGAGTGTTAACATGCTTGTGATGGTACCTCATCAACAATAAGCCTTCCTCATCTGCTCATAGGTAGGCAACAGCAAGGAAAGCCAGAGTTAGAAAGGGCAAATGGGGCAAGTGCTAAACCAGACCAGAAAGCAGGCACATACCCGTGAATGATTGTGGAGCACTCTGAGGGAAATCAGAGTCCTGATATAATGCGGGTATGAGATTAAACTATGATAATGTAGGCATAAAAAGTCAACATAACAAGCACACCATTCACAAAATAAACAAAAATTAAATAATACATACTCAAATTAACAAGAGAGAATTAAAAAATGAAGAAAACTGTGACATGGAAAAAATATATAACAAATTCAAAGTTACAGCATATAGGGTTTTATGAAACAGATTTTCATTCAGTGACTCTTATACATGTCACTTGATAATAATAATTACAATTATATAAAAAGCCACTAGGGAGCTGTGGTGGCTTTGTGGTAAAGAGTTGCACTGTCAACCCAAAGAAACAAGGTTCAAATCCACCAGGTGTTCCACAGAAGAAAGATAAGTAATCTCCTCCCATGCAATTCACTGCCTAAGACCTCTGGAGGGTCAGCTTTGAGTCAGTTTTAATTCAAAGATACATAACTAAAAAATCAACATAAAAGTATGCCATTGTTGTGTTAGAACTTTGAAAATGACTTTATATATCCATTGCCTTAGGCTCCTATGGAGACTTGGTTTCCAGCTGCCTCAAATGCAGACACATGGTTCACACATTGATTAGCATCTTCAACATCATCAACAGCTGTGAGGCCAACATAAGAGAGAGGGCTAAATATTTAGATTGTAGAGAGCCTGCAGTGAGGCATAGCCTGATAGAGCCCTAGAGTCAGAGCAGGGTTAAAGGTTCTTCTTGCTCAATAACTAAAGGAAGAGCTGACTTGTGTGACTGCTATGAGACGAAGCTTGGTAGATGTTTGAGGAAACCAGAGGCTTCCTGCATTTGCGTTGCTAGACTGAACCTAGACTTTCACTTGTTGCCTGAAAAGCTAAATTGAGGAATTGTGTCTCCTTGTTAATCTGGCTTGAGACTGCTGGATTAAATCTGGAGTTTCACTGTGTGACATCCTTTGCCTCTCCCATTCTTCAATTTATTTCCTTAATAAACCCCACAGCTATGAGTAAAGCCAATTCTGTGAGTCTATTTGCAGCAAATATGGACATTGAACCCCATGATTAGTAGAACAAGTACCAGAGCAAGGGAGAGGAGTGGCGGAGGGGGTGGACGGGGGGCAGTGACCTTGCCTATTTGTTTGATATTTAGTTGTCACTGATGGGGACAGTTCTTCTTTGTGAAGCTAGTAGAAGTCAGACTCGGCCTTCTCCACCTTATCATTGCTTTTGTCATTTTACACATATATTTTTTATTTTATACTTTATGTTGGTTTGCATACTAAATCTGTATATGTTATTTTTCTTATTTTGTTTTTTAAATTTCTATTTTATTTTGGTTTGTTTACAAGTTCATATTCATTATGTTTCACACTATCCTTCATTCATATTGTGTTTCTTACAGTCATTCCCATGCATTAAGTTTTATAAAATTAATCATTATTAAACTATGCTCACCATTACCCTGTCTTTCCAGATCCCTGCCAGATTGGGTTTCATTCACATACATTGTGTTGTACACATTCCTTCATTAATATTGTGTTTTAATAACTCTCACACACTGCATTTTATGAAACCAAGCACCATTGTTCTATGCCCACTATCACCCAGTTTTGTAGATCCCCACTGACTCTTTCCTGATTTCCACCAAAATAACCCTGAACTCTCTCTTTCCCTTCAGTTTACACATCCATTTGCCAATCTCTGCTTCCTCTCCTTCCCCTGTAGCCCCTGTCAACTCTTTCCAACTATTTCTATCTGCAAGTAAGCCTTCCGTTTTCTTCCTCCCCCCCTTTTTCTCCTCTTCTCCTTCCACCCCTCCCCATTTAATCAATTATGCACATATGGCCTGATCATCGGTTTCAGGCTGATTCAGGTTGATGTCTGGTTTTTCCAGTACCATTTTTTAAAGAAGTTGTCATTTTCCCACTTAATGGATTTCACCTCTGTGTCAAAGATAGTTGATCATAGGTATAGGGTGATTTCTGTGTTCTCAATTCTGTCCCAATGGTTTATGTGTATATTGCTATACCATGTTGTTTTGATTACTACGGCTGTGTATTAGATTTTGAGATCAAGGAGTGTCATGTATATACCATATGTTTTCTAGTTTACATGCTTAACAGAAACAAAATAAATACAATTTAGAGGGGAGAAAATATGCCATGTTTTCTTTCTCTCTCCCTCTTTATACACACATACACACACACACAAACACACACACATTTCAACCTCTCAAAAATTAATGCAATTTGAATCAGAGTAAATATCTGAAACTAGCCAATAAAAAGATGAAAAATATCCTGATGGCAAGCTTATCAGATACCAGAATGTATTATAAAATCATTATAATAAAAATATATTATGGTATTGACTTAGAAGGGAGCTCAGGTGGCCTAGTGGCAAGAAGCTGTGGTGCAATCCCCAAAACTCATGGTTTGAGGTCACCAGCCAATCCGCAGGAGGATGGGAAATCTCCTCCCATGCGATTAACTAACTGCCTCTGAAAACCTGCTGGAGGGTCAGCTATGGGTGAGTTCTGACTCTACAATATACAACAACAACATTGGCGTAGACTAGTTAAATAGTAGAAAAGTTCAGAAATAAATTCAACTATGCATAGAAACTTAATATATGACATTTGAGTTTAAAAAAGACATTTACTCAATGGGGAAGAGATTATTTAATGCTGCTGACATAGTAAATTTTCTATGTAGAAGAAAATAAATAGTATTAGCTTTACAGTTCACAAAATCAATCCTGAGTAGATTAAAGACTTAGTTGAAAAGCATGTATTAGAAGAGAATTTAGGGTAATTTATAGCATAAAAATGAAAAAGATAGTTCTAAATAATATAGGAAATATAGAAACCATAATAAAAACCATCAGCATATTTAACAACATTTTTTTTAAATTGTTTAAAGATTCAATAAATAAAGAAAAAAATACCAGTAAGGGCCCAAGTTTACAATATTTACAGGGTTTTTTTAAATTTGTTAAGAAAAGACACAAATAATCAACCCAGTAGAAAATAAGCAAAGAAGGAATTCAAAGAAAAGAAATTTAAAAGTCAATGAAAAAATTATCAATCCTATTTGTAATCTCTAGGTATTGGAGAGATGAGATGGACTAGCATGGGGCATTTCGAGTCAGATGATCATATATTATTCTGGAGATGAAAAGGTGAGGAAAAATGGAGTTGCTTTCATAGTCAAAAAAGAAATTTCTAGGTCCATCTTGAAGTACAGCATTGTG